>NC_072731.1:157495889-157860369 GCF_026930045.1 Uloborus diversus | reverse complement strand
GGAACGTTCCTGAATTGTTTTTACAGTGTACTAGATGTTATGTGCTGGATGTTGTGTGCTGAATACTGTTTTCGCGTGAAAAAGATAGTGTGAACTCGAGAAGGTTGCTTATAAATAATTCGATTTCGAGGCACATGGGCTCCTGCATCATAAGCATTAAGAAATAAAATCAAAGGACGGACGTCATTCAACAATCAAGTGAAAACAATAAAGCAATTCGTGATTGCTCAACAAATTATTTTAATAGCACTTGACACGACTCAAGACTTGAATCAAAAAAATCCTCAAAAACTTGCGTTATTATAAACACCTGCACTAAGCTTGTAATGTCAAAAACTTACAAATATGCTTGCTTTTTAGCCTTGAAATTAATTTACTCACTTAATTAATAAAACTTACTTTATGCTGCAATTTTTCATTATGGTTTTGGGCAAAGATTAATGCACACATTAATCAACGTTTCTTGGCGCAATTGATGTTTTCTCGTTACTGTCTGAGCACGGATTGTATGGAAAAGCAAACATCCGGTTTACAGGCGAAAATGTACACATCTATTAGTTTTCAAGGATGCCAGTTTTCATAGATGCATGTTAGCCTCTGAATTAAGCAGAATCACATTAAAATTAGCAGAGCCCGCTCATCAAAATTTTACTTTTCTCCCTCATTCAAATAGACTCGTCTTAACTGGACGTTTACCAATTCTATACAATCCATGGTCAAACAGCTTTTTATACTACAATACATATTTTAGAAACCAATCGCTTCAAGGGTGTGGAGCAATCAATCTTATCTATCTTTACACCTATCTGTTAAGTCTCAAGAAATAAGGTGAACGAATAAACAGTTATTGTTGTACCTGTGGACTTAAATAGGAACAGGATCATCGATTCGTGTTTATCAATCTGAGCTGTGCAATCGAGCTTCTTTCTGAAATAAATCTCTCCTATATCGCAAGTAGCAATCTGTATATTCTCACTAAAATTGTCATACAGAGAGTCCTAAAAGGGATCAGATGCTGGTTAAGTCTTGTTGTTAATCGCTTTGAGAGAGTGGTGCTCTTTCTTAATTTTATTCAACAGAAGAATTTAATTTTATTAATTTCCCTTGCAAGGTTTTTAGAGGAAAGTTTTGTGACGTAAATCATGCTAGCTTCTACTGTTTTTTATATTTATTACTTTTTTCACAAACAATAAGGTCGTTTCCAAAATTTTAAAAGTATTTTTTTCTGAAAGAGCATGCTTAAAAACTTAGGATCTAACCATTTTGTAAATAATTTGACAAAGTTTAATATTAAAAAAAAATTCTTTAATCGGTGCGCTTTCATTGTTTAACGCTTCTGCCGATGACATCACAAACGATGAAATGCCATTCACTGTTGCCACTCAGAAGAGAACAATAATTAATTCGCATCTTTTCTCATGTGTACTGGCAACGATATGGTTGACAGCAAGCGTAGAGGCAATTTTTAATTCGCTGCTGGATTATCATAACGTAGAAACGCAGTGAAAAATGCGCCAAAGGACATCATTTACGAAGTCATAAAGACCAAACTTAGTTTGAAAAGTCGGACAATTTAAAAAAATAATTAAAAAATAACTGTTGAGAAAATGAAAGTATTTTCTGGGTCCATGTTATTTTTTTTTTGCTTATTCCATCAATTTCTGTGACTAAAAGTAGTACTTTTGACTGAAACAACTCCATTTTCCAAAATAGCTATAACCACTGAAAATATAAATTTTACTTCCTCTTTTATTGTATTATACCTATTAGATTTTGCTTAAAATATACACGAATGATGAATAGTACCTTTTTTTTAACAGCGTTAATCAACTTTCACGACTAACCAAAATTTACTTTTGAAAAAGCAAATGCAATGATGTTTAATCTAGTAGATTAATTTTAATACATATTTAAAACATCTTTAAAGTAAAGCATTGCCTAAAAAATGTCCCCTCTTTTTTATACTAAATCTGAAATACAAGAGTCTAAATGATTAAGAAAAAACTTTAATTTTCAGAAATGTATTTATGTATGCCTTAATATACTTCAAAAGCACGATTATTCGTCGTCTTTGTTCTCCCTTTTGAGATTTTTCAAAGCATTTTCTTTCTTTTAGTTTGTAGGTTTTACGATAAAAAAAGATCTTTATTGGTTGTCTGCGAAAAGTTGAAAAACATTTTGGCAGTTTCTTTTCAAGATTAATAGAACATTGAAATTTTTTTAAGAACACTTTTGGGAGTCTTTGATCTTTGAGCTGTTACAGCTTTTAAAAATCAAATTTTCTTTTTGAGATTGTTTTTCTGCCAAAAGTGTAAATGTGCTATTTTTCGTGTAAATATTTCAGTTTTTGAGGATTTGTTTAAAAGGCTAAAAGTTATACGTAAGTATTGCATGTGTAATGTGTTTTATTATGCGAAATATTTTTAGCAATGTTAAATTAACATTTTTATTTGTGGTTGATTGAGCATGACAAATAGGGTTGTTATTTAAATTTACGAAAAAGAAATTACACTTCTGAGAAAATGTTATTTCTTTTTTTTTTGGTTCTTATAAAACTAATTATTCAGCGTGAAATAACTTCTTTCAGTTAAAAAAAAGCATAATTGATTGTCAGAATGCATGTGATACTTCACTTTATCTTCGGGTGCCTTTAGTTTTGGTTTTCTACTTTTAAGTGAAAATAATAAATACAGCGCCGTTTGATTTGTTTCTAATTGGTCACAAAGTATCTCTAACGGCTAGTTCAGATAATGCGTTATCGTGCTGCGTTAAAATTATCAACAGATTAACGCGTGTTAGTGAAACAACGAACTTTTAAAGCAGGGAAGGTTGCATTCTAACGCGGCACAACTGAAGAGTTGATGCCCGGTAAGTAGATTGCTTAGTATTTCATTAACATTCGTCATTTCGGCGATTCATTATTGTTTCTGCCGCTAAAACTGAATTGCGAAGTTTTATTTGCTTCTTAGAGAGGCAGAAAGGAATAGTGCAACAGAAATTTATTAAAAAATGAGTCGAGTGCATGAAGACAGCTTTTTGAGTGATGGTATTGTTCTTGAATGTTGTCGAAAGTTGAAAGATGGCCGAGTCGATGCGCATGTTGAAAGAAGTCAAGAACGGAAGCCTATCGCTACATACGACCTCATTCAACGATTTGACAAAAGATTAATCAAAATCGAAGTTTCATCAAAAGTGAATTATCTATGAAATAAGTGACTTGTGTGTGAGGGGGTTGGGGGGGGGGAGGTGCAAGGGCTTAAAGAAACCGTCGCAACTTACTTCAAATCATAGATGGCAATATTTTTATGAAGAGGGTATTTCAAAGCTTATTCACAGATATCGTCGCCTCAGAACAACAACAGGATATCTTAGTGCTATTCCTGGGATTAGATGTCTTACTGTTGCTCTGAGGCGACGATTTGATAAATGCCGCAAGGTGATTATGGTGATTATGTAAATAAGTAACGCTCTCATTGCACTTCACTTTTGGTAATAAAATATGTTTTTTACATTCAACTGTCTTTCCTTTATATCTTATCGGAGGTTGAAAAATAGACAGAAAAAAAAAAAAACCCCCGTAGAAACGGTATAATAAGTGTGAGTGAACACATTAGCTTGGTAGATTTTGGAGAACATTTTCCGAAAAGGGAAACCATCCTATGTTTTAACAGTGATGAGTTGTTCACATTGCTATTTGACTGAGGGCATTTGAGTGACCAAAATGTAACTATTTCAATTTCTCTACTAATAATGCAACGTTTGAATTAGACGTTGTACATAATTTAATCAAATTCATATGCGTTAATATGCATGCTATTTGTCGCTTTGAAGCTCTGGTAAAATGTTCTAGGAAGCAAAAGTCTAAGAAACCAGGCAGATGTATCGAACCTGCAATGTGGTGTTCTTTTTAACAGACTTCAAAAAAAGGGGGTTATGATTTCGTCATGCGGCTTTTTATGTATGTTTTCAGATTGTTCCAAGACTACTGAACCGATTTGAAAATTTCTTTTCGTTTGGAAGGGTATACTCCCCAGATGGTCCCATGGTCATTTGGTGTAGATTTGATAAGGGTCCCGGAGAAATCCAAGAAACTTTGATTTTCACATGTTATGGATACGTAATCCAGCTTAAGTCAGCTGGCGAAATACATCACATGTCACGTGGTTTTCCCGTGACCGGTGTATTTTCACAGCAAAGGTTTTGCCTTCGTCTTGAACGAGAATTCTCGCGGCATATTGATGATAAATTTTCGCCGCTTAATTTTTACTTATAATAGGTGTTAATAATGTTTAACTACAGTAAATTAAATATATTTTGCCACTTTAATAGCTGAATCAATTACTTTAATATCATTTTAAACTAAAATAGCTTAATTTATGCACTAAAATGTTTTTTTTTTCTTTAATTCAGTTTTTAAACATATTTAGTGTTCAATCCAAGGGGAATTGAATACAGAATACTCTTTCTCCGATGATTTAACTTATATTCTTCAATAATATGTTGTAACTGGTGTCTGATTTCTCAAGTTTGACCAGTATTCTAGATTTATTATTTCACAATGCTGACAGTTTAATTTGAAATTAGGGTTATACTAATTAGCAGGCTTCAAAAAATGGAGGAGGTTCTAAACTCGTCGGATAAAACCCATTGTTAAAAAAAATGCAATAAAACAAAGGTATGTGTTTTCTTTACCAATAATAAAACCATTATTATTAAGAGTAATCATAATGAAAATTTTGAATCAAGGATCCTCTGAAGCAAACAAAAAAATTCATTCTAGTGGAATTTTTTTATCTTCGTCTATATTGGGGGAATTTGAAGAACCATCTTTTATCACGAGTTACGTGACACGTATTCTTTTGAAACATAAATTACAAATTACAGTTTTACAATTTACAATGTTGCAATTTATAATTTACACTTTTACGACTTGCGATTTACAGTTTATTTGTAGTTTGGGAAAACGCAAATATTTAAATGGTTTTAACCAAATACTGAATCCAGTCTATTCTTTTCATCAGGAATGATATGTATCAATTGTTGCATTTCTGCTAACGCTTCTTCATCGTGAGGTTTAGTAAAAAGTTTAAAGGGTTCTAAATCAGATCGAGCAATTAATTCCTCTTGACTATGATGAGAGCTAAGTATACTCCTCCTTTAGCAAAGTTCTATTTTTCTAAATTTATGACAGCTTTATCGAGGGTTGTGTGATACGTAATGTTGTGAAATATAATTTACAATGTTACAATTTTAAATTTTACAATTTAGAATTTTACACTAAAAGCGATTTCTGTTGTTTTTTAGTCACTCGTGCATTTGCTTTCAGAAAGCAAACTTTGATGAAGTCGAACTAATTATGAAGACAAAATTTTTTTATGTACATAGTTGAACATTTGAAAAAGCCTTTCTTCACAGTCGTCGGAAGTCTCCGAGATGCTTGTGGTCTATTTCTTTCTTTTTGTCGTGTTAGTTGTTTTCAGACTCATGTTCTTGACGTTATCTTACTCGACATGCGTGTAAGAGAGGCCTTAACGTCATATACCACATACTCTATCCTACGCACTAATTTTATATTTACACCACTAAAAAAAAAAAAACTTTTAAAAAAAAACCGCCTTCAAAAAACACCAAGAACTAAAAAGCAAAAAATAACTGATTTCAGCTGCATACTATTTCCTACTCAAATTAGAAATGAAATTTATTTTACAATTCCAGTACAAAAATCAACTAAACTAAACACCCAATTATAAAATAGACACTGATTTTAATTACTACACGATGAATTATTTTAAATACCTAACTAATTATATACGATTTCTTAATTTTTAATAACCTTTTAAAGTCGGGGCCTCCTATAAACTACTACCTAACGTGACTGAGTAGGTTTAGTTTTAGTATATAGTTAAATTAGTGTTTAATTCAGGATTCGGTGGGTTGTCAGTTACGTTAGTTAATAGTTTATAGGAGGCCCCGACTTCAAAAGGTTATTAAAAATTAAGAGATCGTATATAATTAGTTAGGTATTTAAAATAATTCATCGTATAGTAATTAAAATCAGTGCTTATTTTATAATTGGGTGTTTAGTTTAGTTGATTTTTGCACTGGAATTGTAAAATAAATTTCATTTCTATTTTTGGGTAGGAAAAAGTATGTAAGTGAAACCAGTTATTTTTTGCTTTTTAATTCCTTGGTGTTTTTTTGAAGGTGTTTTTTTTTTGAATTTGAAAGTATTTTATGCCGTTGAAAATTAGACGAACAAATTATGCTAAACGTTCAAGAAACCCGAGATAGTGAACCTTTACCCCATTACTTTAATAAAAAACCTGCACTTTCTTATTTTTCTGTGATTGTTTTTGTAACTAAAGTTTTAAGTAAATATATTCAACGAATTCTTGCTGCGATAGGCATATTTTCACGGACGCAAGATTTAGTAATGTTTTTTGTAAGCGATTTTTTTACAATAGATATTAATGTAAGCTTTCTTTGAAATGAAAATTAATTTGGCTTTTAAAATAAGACAAGACACAACAGAAAGATAATGTATAAAAATATGAATAGTTTATTCAATCCTTTTTTTTTAGAATTCACAAAAAGTCTCTTTAGCTTTAACATAAGCTTCAAAATAAATCTTAATATAAGACTTCTCGTGTACAATCCTTCCAGAAAAAGTGCAACAAATGATGAAAGTTCCTTTTTTTTGAGTTAACTGAAGGGAACATATAATTCCCAAGAAAATAATTCAAAGCCTAATGTAAAAAGATCCTAGTGCTAAGATTATTTTGGCACATGTTTAAAAAATAAATAACACACAATGGAATAAATACATAGTACAATATTCGCATGAATAAAAGTCGTTCATAAAAAATGAGTTTAATGTTTAAATCACATCCATTAAACTTTTTTCCAAGTAATTTCCAAGCATGCTGATAAATGAAATATTTCATTTCAATCTTTTTTAGAGAAATGTTTTAATAAAATCTTGTTGCAGATTTTTTACTTCTATAAATAATTGTTTTCAACCCTCCTCTCCTCAAAAAGGTGCATTTTTTGTTTCTAAGTTTTAAAAGCTTTAAAATGAGAGAAAAACTACTTTGTGCGTGTTAAGAACAGGAAATAGTAAGCAAACCAGTTATTCTCTCAGCTAATGAAATATTTATTTCTCCAGTATTTTTTAACCAAGCAAAAGAGCTTAGAAAAATATATATTGAGTACTTGTATATTTTTTATCCACATCAAATCCCTAAATATATTATTATGCCACTTATGTGCGGTTATTTTCTTTATAATTTGGGAAAAAAATAAATTTCTGAATAAATAAACACATTTAACTTGAAATATATACAATGTAATGTTCATAATAGCAACATCGTATAAATGTTGCGAAAAATGAAAACCATTGATTAAAATAAGAATAAAATGCAATTTGCACTTAAAAAAACTGAAAGGTCAATTTAATATATTAAGCTCCGCTTGTATATCGTAAACAAATTTATACAATGTGTCTTAAATATATTTATTTTGCAACTATTTTCAACTAAGTATCCTCCACCAAACCAGTAATATGCTTTTTTAACTTAAAAAAAACTCCCTTGTAAATAAATAAATAAATAAGTATTAATAATAATAAAAATAGTAAGGACATTTATGAAATGTATTCTTAAATATAAAAAACAACATTTCCAAGTTGCATCATAAAAAATAGAAACAAACATAAGTGGGAGGACAGGGGGGTTGAATGCAGAATTTAGCAGAATTGGGTTGTTTCCCATCTTTCAAAAATATTTTTTACTGAAAGAACATGGTCAAAAACACGGGGTAAGTTACTTTTTTTTTTCTAAATTTGACTTATTTTCTCTCTTGAACAAGAAGTTCTGTCCAGAACTAAACGAGCCTACTTTCCAGTATATAAATATCGACTTTCTAGTATCTGACCAACATTCTCAAAATTAGCTAATATCGCAAACTATTTAAAACGTAATTTTTAAATATTTTAAGCTGATTTCTAGAAATAAAGTATGTCTCGCTCATCTAAAGATGCGAAAACAATAAATAAACGAACAAATAAAGTAGCAGCACCTTTTAAACAATACATCTAATACATTTTTTTCCATTAAAAACAAGAAGAATTAAAATTAATAAGAACATTAAAATAAATACATCATGTAAAAATAAAAATAGTTTGTTTTTCCTCTGTTGCGAAAAATAATTTTAAAAATAAATTAGTGTACTTTCAAAAACAAATAAAAACAATAAAATGTCAGTTTAAGGAAATAATCGTTCCGCAAATAAAGTCGTCGCGGTAAAAAAATCATTAGAAGGCGAAATGTTGACAGGAAAAACAACCACGCTCTTCGATTCAAGATGGCTTTCATCCATTGTGACGTCATACAATGAAAAGTCTTGGTTTAAAAATCAGACAGTTAAAAAAAATAGTTAAAAATAAAAGTATATTCTGGCTCCATGATATATTTTTTTGCTTATTCTACCAATTTCAGTTACTAATTATACTTTTAAAAGATATATTTTTATTTTAAATGTTTTTATTATTTTTTAAATTTTTTTCCACTGTTAAATAATTAAATACTATCGTATATACATTATAATTTCAATATAACCTGCACAATATAACAATTTACGACGCTATATGTACAATTTTAATATAATGTAGTCAAAACTAAGTTTCTTCGTAATGCATTGCATGATTTGTGCTTTTACTTTATGCTATCATGTATGCATTTATTTTTTATGTATTTAGGATCAATGTTAGATATTATGGGAATTTTTTTCTGCATTTTAGTTCTAAATAAAATATTTCTCTTTGGCCGCTTACACGTTGAACGAAAAAAAAATGTTTGAATTTAAGCGAAAAATACTTTTATAGTTAGGATTTTACTTGAAACGCTAGAGGGCTCTGCCCCCTGCTCACTAACGCTCACCAATACCCGAAGATTGCTTCGCAATCTTATTTGAAACAAAAAAAATTAAATCGTCAATTTAAAAGAAACAGATTAAAAGCGTATAGCTCCTTTGGAACAAAAAGCACCCTTTCCTTGGGTTTCAAAATATTTTACACCAACTTGCAGAGCCGTAAGGGCTAAGGGGCTCCTGACCATTGCAAAACCGCAGTTTTATACTGTTGAAAAGCCACTTTCATATTCGTGTGTCTAGTAATATATTTTGCTCTTTAGTTCAGGGCTTGAATTGAGTTGAGCCAAAGATTTTCCGTTAAAATTGAAACTCTTAAAGTTTGAATAAGAAAGAAAAAAGCGAATCGAAAAGACGTAACTATGGCAACGTCAAATAAAGCATCAATAATTTTTAATGGATATGAGATTATTCGAATTTGATTTTTAACCGCTTGTAACTTTTTTCTTTGGAGATAGAAGCACAATTTTTCGACCACAGATCTAGTTAGATCTCAAGTAAAAAAAGCCGCTCTTTCCAATGGCGTCAAAAAGAAAACAGTGGGACAATTAGTTCGCTTTTTACTGATGACTTTACTAATACTTAATGAAGAAAGTAGTGCCTAAATTGTAGCTAAGCCTAAAAAAGTTCGAACTTAAAAGTCAAAAAAACTCCCGCTGTGTTTAAATTAGAGCACTGAAACAAATTGTATTGAAAGTGGAAAATTCTATCCTTTCCAACGATATATATTATTAATATGTGCAAGTAAATTTTCACCCCATTAATAGGCAATTTACGCGAAATTTGAGCTTAAAAAACTAATTACTAAAAGATTAATTCTAATTTTAAAAAATCAAACCCCAGGTGCTCACCCCCTAGGCTCGAAGTAACTTTGTATAAAATTTCAAGGCTGTAAGTGCTATGGGGTCTCCTGGACGCAGGTTCACCACAGACTTCCTTTCAGAATTTCATTGAAACTTTACTTTTATTTACTAATAGTGGCACCCGCACGGCTTTACCCGTAGTGGAAAATTAAAAAGTCTTTTGGTTCGCCTGTATATTTACAAATAATGTATGAGAAATTTCTCGCCATTTGGCTTGCCCATGTTACGGTTCCACGTTATGATAACTTGGTATTTTACTCGTCCATCTTATGATAATTTTAAATATTCTTAAAATTGGAATAAAAAAAGAACAAAATCGAAATTTCGAAAAATCGCTTCTAGGTGCACACACATATGTTACAAACTAATTCTGTGCCAAATTTCATGAAAATTGGCCGAACGGTCTATGCGCTATGCGCGTCACAGAGATCCTGAGAGACAGAGAGAGACCCGGACAGAGAGACTTTCAGCTTTATTGTTAGTAAAGATAAAGAGATAACGGCTAACATTACGAGATAATCAATTTCACATTTTTTTGTATAAATAGTGTACTTTTTACGTGAAGAGACGTTTTATTTTCCAAAAATTGCTTAAATGGTGAAAAAAGCAGATTTTAAAAAGTTTGGTACATAAGCCAACTGAGAGATATTAACAAATTCTAGGAGATCGATGTCGGTATGAGTGAAAATATGCTCGCTAAGTTATGGACGAACGTGTGTAGTTTTCGTTTTCGTGCTTTCATATATCGAATGGAAGTGTCACTTGTTTAGATAAAGATGTTTTATTTGTTTGTGTCACAAAAAACCTCAACTACGGGTCACAATTAGCGCACAAAAATTGCATCATTTGTACTTTGTTAAAGTTTGTAACAAAAAGCAAAACATTAAACTAACAATTCTACCTGCTTTTCTTTTATGTGTTTACGAAATCTTAAAAACTTGTGAGAATTTTTCATAGTTCTCTAAAATATATTTTAGGTGTGTTGACAAAATATTAAGTATTTTAGATAACATTCAGAAACTGAAATAAAGAAAACATGCTTTTTTTACATATAACAGAATAAGATCACAAATAAAGAAATTGAGCTTAATTATTAAATCTTCCGCTTTTTCAGAAATGTGTCCTTTTTTCCATTCCTCCCAATAGTAATATCCACTCAGGACGGAGTGCTTTCTGTAGTGCTAGGGAATAATAATAAAAAAAAAGCAACAACAGTTGCATTAATTAATCTACAATGCATGTCAATGGAAAAATTTGATGAAAATTTTAAATATAAACTTCTATAACTTCTACTAACTCTTTACTTCCATAATAATAGTTTTAAGCTTTAGGGTTTTAACACTAGAATTACGGCAGTTATTTTATACCTAGAAATACGGCGGGGGTCATTTTGACCTCTAAGAAGAAATCTACGTAGTTCCCAACATAATGTTATATATTTGTAAAAATTAGTTTAAAATGAACGTATTTATAATAAATGCAGTTTCTTTAAAGGATGCAGAGATTTTAAGGATGTGTATTGAAGTATTTGAATAGAGAGTTTAAAATACCGTTTAAATAACCAGGGCTGTTTCAGTTGCATTTCAGAAAAAAACCACTATTGTTTCCTTTTATGTACACAAACATTATGAATGCTTCAGGTTCTTGCAATAATATGATCAAAGAGGCATTTTGGAGTTTCTGCTCTGTTTCAATAAATGTATTAGCATTTCTTTATTTCAAAAAAAAAAAAAAAAAGGTCAAAAATGACACTTGCGCACCCTTTCAGACGTATCCGTTTGGTTAAAAAAAAAGAAAAAAAAATCCTTGAAAACCTTATGTTATTACCCACCACGATCATTTAGGAAAAGTCAAGTAAGATTTAAGCTTTTTATGAAAATAAAGAGGAGCGGTTAGCAAAAAAAGTTTTCTCGGGGTCAAAATGATCCCTCCCGTAATTTCAGTGATAAGCATTAGTTTTAAGCATTTTCTCTTTACTAAATCGGTTTATTAGGTTCCTATTTATAAAAGAGCAATACGTAACTATTTCGTTAAAAATGTTTTGATTTTAAAATGAGTCATTTCGCATTTGTGTATATTTTTTATTGAAATTCAAGAAGTCATTTAGGTTAGTTCTTTATAAATATATTAAAATTGCTAACCTGTTTAGTAGCCTTAACAAAACAAGTATGCAGAAAATGGTAAAAAATGATGTTTTTGATAAGCAGGATGAGGAATCCACTTCTGAAAAAAGAGGAAATATTTTTATTAAGTGCAAGAAAAAGTAATTAATACTGTTTCATGCACCTAAGGATGTAAATACAGTTATGAAAGTAAAGGGCCGTAATTGAAATAGTTGAATATAATCTTAAAAGAAAAACGGCCTACTAACGATAACATCTTCCTTCAACAACTTTTGTATCCCATCCTACTTTCTCATAACAGTCTTCTTCAGAACCTTTCTTTATTTATGAAAAAACCTTAGTCATACTGCTCTTGCTCACTAGTGGTCTTCATAGGCAAAAAACTTCAGTTGCATCTGAAAATCGTCCAAGGCCTCTTTAGGAATTTGTGCAGTAAATTTAAGGAAAAATTTCTAAACACTTAGGATGTAAATACAGGTATGAAAGTAAAGGGACGTGAATAAAATATTAGAATATAATCACATAAACGAAAAAAACAAAAAAACATCCAATTAACGATAAATGATTTTCTTCAACGAAGTTTATATCCCATATACTTTTCATAACAGTCTTCTTTAGAATCTTACTTTATATAATAACAAACCACAGTCATATCTCTCTTGCTCAGTGGTGGTTTTCACAGATAAAATGTTTCAGTTAACTTCTGAAAGTCTCCCAAGGCCTCTTTATGTAAATTGCAGTACATTTAAGGACAAATTTCTAAACACTTAGGATGTAAATACAGGTATGAAAGTAAAGGGACGTGAATAAAATATTAGAATATAATCATAAATAAAAAATAAAAGCATCCAATTAACGATAAATGATTTTCTTCAACAAAGTTTATTCATAACAGTCTTCTCCAGAATCTTACTTTATATAGTAACAAACCACAGTCATATCTCTCTTGCTCAGTGGTGGTTTTCACAGATAAAAAGTTTCAGTTAACTTCTGAAAATCTCCCAAGACCTCTTTAGGTAAATTGTGCAGTAAACTTGAGAGCAAATTTCTACACACTTGCTTTTAGTATGACGCGCTATGACTGTATGATGACGGAATCCACTGTTACTCTGATTGATGGAATTTATGTAAACAAAAAATGAAAAAATTTCTGGTCAAAATGCAACAATTGAATCCTTAGTAAATAACTAAAAAACAATATTTTTGCTGAGACACCCGAGGTAAAAGAAGCATTAATATCAAGTGGAGAATACATGTAGCTTACAAACAAATAGCATTTCTAACTTGTCTGTGACAAAACACGAATTTCTGTCAGGAATGGTGTAAACTTTAGGCCTATATGGAAAGCCTCGGTATAATAGCCATTAAGAATATTTTTGCATGGCATAAATCTTTATCGATCCTTTAAATGGAAGATCTAATAAAGCCGTTTCTGAAATAAATACATC
The DNA here is from genome assembly GCF_026930045.1 of Uloborus diversus. Lineage (NCBI taxonomy): Eukaryota > Metazoa > Arthropoda > Arachnida > Araneae > Uloboridae > Uloborus > Uloborus diversus. Next base: position 157,847,010 of record NC_072731.1, on the reverse strand, counting down.
AAAACTTTAAATCTAGAATCTATTTTTAATGCTTCTAGAAGTTACTGAGATTACCCATAAAACTCATTTCCCGGGGAATAATCAGAAATGATTCATGGCGGCCATTGTGATGCTATTAACTGGATTTTAAATCTCTTCATCGCTGGATTAAAAATACCTCAGAGAAATGAATCATGAGGATGAAATGGATGAGAAACAAAAAGATTAATCTATTCAGGGAGTGATTTAGGGTTGAAAAGTACGTACATCAAGCTATCTACACTTTAATATGAATGTTTGATGATGTTTAGAAATACATTTTTCGTGTTATTTTAACGTTTGTTAAAAGTAATTTACATCAGTGGCAGTCTTAATAGGACTACAGCATCATATGAGTCTATTTAAAAGGAACAGTTTTTTTTGTTATGCCCTATAATTAATTAAATAAAATGTCATATGAAATGAAGCACACGATCTGTTAGATAAATTTCGTATTCAAATGTTGGCTTTTCTCTGCTTTAGTTGCTTTCTAGTCAACTTTTAAAAAGTATTTATAATTAACGAAAATGATGGATGATATAGGAATTATTTGATACAAAAGGATCTTCTCTAAATATTACTTGAAGTTATACTTGTTCTTATTAGATTTAAAACACTGACAGCAAAAAAATGCGAGACATAATGTCATTTAAAATTGTGGGAGTATTTAATTTCCTGAAGTTATTGGAACGTGCGAAGAAGTAAAAACGTAAATACAAGCATTAACGGCAGTTATTGTTATCTTTAATAGTAACATTAATCGTAGCAGTGTTTTCACCGACAGAAAATACTATTGGGTGATAAAAAGTTCTTAGTTTTGCTGCAAGCTACATGACAAGACATAAACTTTTCTAAAATGACTACAGCTCCGTTTCGTAGTTAATATAGCAATGGAAATTAGAGACCAATATCGATACACTCCGCTGCTTACCGTTTAATTTCTAAATGTTCGCACAAAAAAAAAAAAAAAAAAAAAAAAGAGTATTAGCTCCCGTGAGATTCCATGTAAGTTAAACTTCAAAGGTTCGGATGTGTGTCCCTTAAGGCCTGAGTTAGTCCAATTTTCCCACTATTATTATGTTACAATTTCAATGAGAAATGCAACATGTTCCCTTATTTGCTCAAATGAAACGTAGTTTTATAATATTGATCGACGTTAAAAAAATTACTTCTATTTTTTTTGTTGCAGAATGGTGTTCCTTAAAAAATCTTTGTACTTCTAAGGTCTCTCTCTAATCAGTCGCTTTGAGACCATCGGTACATGCTATAGCTTGAATACTGAGAACACTGTATATTAGGCCTATTTTTTGAACAATCTGCTGACCATTTAAATTATTATTCATAAGATTATTTTGATGTCATTATTTAAAGACTTGTATTAAAAATACTCTGTTGCTGATGTTGTTTTTGAGATTATAATTAAAATTAATCTAACGTTGCAGTCACTCAATTTCTACTTGATGTAATAGATTTGTACTGCAAGCGAGATTAAGTTAGTCTCCAATTTCCAAATAAACTGAGTGTTGAAGCCCATTTACTGTCTTTTAATCCTTAATTTAAATGCGAGTTTGAGTTTATTCTAGGTACGACCTTTCGTAAATTAGAATTGAAATGGCTGCAAAGATTAGCTTTCATTTGAGCTCAAAAAGAATAAAGAACTCCTGATGAGCAATTCGAAAAGTTAAATTATCTCGGAAATAAGTGTCTAAGGGTAGCTTACAAACCAATTGAGTATAACATTGTAATAGTTGTATAAGTCAGTTTCTAACAAAGTCGCAGTTTTGAACTTTTAACGATTGTGGCCTGTGGGGAATTCTGAACAATATTTATTTGATGACGTAATGAAATGATGACATTATAAAATTAAAGCAAGATTAATACCAGTTCTTATGAATACAATTAAGAATATAACATGAAACAAAGGCTATATAATGAAAATGTTCGGCTCAAACCACTATAGCTCTAATATGTCCACGTGTTTAAACTTAAACGAAACTTCTTAATTGCGAGCTATTTAGACTCCTAACGACTTTGCATTATCATCAGGTTTTTGAAATAACTTTGCTTTCCCTAGAATATAAATCCCTAATTTAACTAGCTTATACTTGAAACGAATGCATAACTAGCATAATTATAATAAAATACATATTATGAGATATGTAATCGTAAACTCTTAAATCCTGTTCAATTAGAGATACTTTACCTAATATGGTAATTTCTCTACTAATGACAGCGACGCTCTCGTAAAATGTGGCTTCGCATTTAATATCCACTTTTCCTTTTTGGAATAATGTCTCTGTTACTGGCAAATGTAGCGCTTTTGTCGTGATTTGTAAATTGTTATTATGGACAGTCACGCCGTGATCGATTGTCACGTTATCAGATACCTGAAAGATTAAAACATTATCAAAAATGCATGAACAAAAATAAAAGCAATAAATACTTTTTGTGCAAAAACAAAAAAATAAAGCTAAATTAAAAAAAAAAAAAAAAAAAAAATCCACACGCGCATATGAGGCAGTGAAAAGCCAAGGACGAATACAGAAGATGGGCGATGTGAGCGATCGCCCCTCCTGTGAGGGATCTTTTGAAAGCCATGTTTAATGACGTTAAAGAAAGGAACGGAGCTAATCTCCCTCCGGAAATTTTTTCGGAATTAAAGTTCCCAAATCGCATTTTCAGCCGATCTTTGGTGATACTAAGAGGAAGAGTTTGGAGGCCTTCCCCAAGAAAATTTTGCGAAATTGATGTTTTAAAGATGCGATTGTTGTCAATTAAAGTAGTGATAGGGGAAGAAATGGGCTTTTCGAAACTGAGGTTCCAAAAAGGAAAATTTTAGACTACATTTGATCGATGATGTTAGGAGGAGGGAATTCTAAAACGTTCCCAGTAAATTATTACGAAATTGAAGTTCTAAAACTATATTTTAGAGTACAGTCAAACCTGTGTATAACGATACTCTGGGGACCGAGAAAAATATCGTTATAGACAAATTATCGTTGCAGACAGTTTGAATAAAAAAATTCAAATTCAAAAACTATAGTTTTAGTCTTAGATATAATTTAAAATGAAAGTTTTGCCAAGTAAAAGGCATAAAATTGTGCATCAAAGATATTATGAACATCAGTTTATTTCGTAAGAAATTTACAGAATTTTTTTTTTTCGAAAAAACGTGTTGATTAATCTGTTTAATACTTTTTTTTATGCAAATCACGTCAAATACGAATTTCGCTAAAAGCATAGCTATCTTCTACGAATAAAAGGGTTCGACACTGACGGAGATTTTTTTTTCCGCAGGGAAACTCCCTTGTTCCTGGCGCCATTGAGAAAGGAAATAAACAGCTGTGCACATTTCAATCGGTGCTTCCTCCCCCTTCCTTTGACCCCTCAGCTACAAAATGGTAGACTAATACATTAGAAATAATCCACTCTTTTTTTATCTCATATTGCAGACATTATGGAGTCGTTTTTTGAGGCAGAAGAAAAAAAATCAGTTTCTTCAATGAGCTTACTAGAAAGAAAAAATATCGTTTCAGACAGATTTTGTTGTAAAATCATTATCGTTGTACGCAGGTTTAAAATACATTGAGCAAATAGGAGATTCGCGGGGACCAAACGGAAATATCGTTGGAGGCAGGTTTATCGTTATGCACAGTATCGTTATACACAGGTTTTACTGTACCTCTTTCAGTGAAAAAGGAAAGAAATAAGTTAAGGGACTTTGGATAAATCTCCAAATTCTAGTGTTTGATAAAAATGATATTCTCCCTTTCTTCCCACCATCAAATGCATAAATCAGATACGTAGTAAGAGGCAAGGTAAAAATTCAAGCACCCCCTCCTTGAAAAAATTCTAATTTCGTCTTTGTGAGGACGGTTGCAAAAGGATGTAAGGGCCAAGATTTAAAATTTGGTGATTACCTGTACAAATAGTAGATGAACCACTTCTCTGTTTTGGTGCAAGGGATACTTATTGCCCTGGTACTGCCATACAGCTTGATTTAGAAAAACCTTTCAATGAAAGCCTACCTAGGAAACCAGAACTTGAAACTGTCCACTTACATCCCTTTTGTTTCTCACTGTTTCATGTGTTTTTTTTTTTTTAATTATAAGAAAAATCTTTAAAACTCCTGGCAAAAATTTAAAACTCCATGAATATGAGCTAAAGTTTGAGAATAGACTATATGCAAGTCACATTTAATAATATTATTTTTGATTTAGTAAATTAATAAACTATATTTTCTAAAATTTCTATTAACTTAACAATGGTGAATTTACCTACTGCGCCTTCGTATCATTATCGGCAGAAAAGACTTAAATAAACCAGAAAACTGCTGGTGATTACTTCTTGCGCACTATTAGCATGAAAAAGTTTGTTCAGAATTCTGTTTTTTTTTTTTTTGTGAAATTATAAAATGGTCAAATATAGTTGTTGAATATAGACAATAGAGTATAGAATTGGTGCATTAATTAAAAGTGCAGTTAAACAAAATATTCCGTCCTGTAACATTTTTTACTAAAACTTTGGAATGCAATAGTACCCTAGTTGCGATAAAAAAAATAAATTAAAAAAAATATATATATAAACAAAAATAAGAGATACACAACATTTTCGTTCTCTATAAATATATTTTTTCTGAAAGAGTCAAAATGTTGATGTTTTTCGTTGGGGAAAAAAAGCTGCTGAATATCCGAAATGAAGAAAAAAAAAATTAGCCCAAAACTAACTATCCAGAATACTAAATTCGATTTTGCAACATTAGCTGAATCTCTTACTGAGCTAGATCTTTTTTTATGGGAAAATTAACTCATTTGTCAACCTGAAAATGATATGAAACCAGGTCATTCAAACTGTTATGTATTTTATTTCATTAAATCTTGCATCCATTAATACCAACAATATCTCACCTGCTTTAGCTGCAAATTATTCCAAATACACACCACCCCACCATCCCACACATGCACACACACACTGTATATATACTTTTTTAATTTTAAATTTAGAAATAAAAAACAAAATATGTTAAAAACAAAAAAAAAGCTTGAAAATAAGCCTTTCAAACCGTTACATTCTATATTTCACTACATCGCATCTGTTTTGAGTTCTACGTTCGTAAATGATGATATACTAAGAGAAAATAAGTAAAATGCAATTAATTTCCAGGACACTCGACACAAATGGGGAATTCTCTACTTAAGTACTCACGTACAGAGCTTTTAGGATTTGACCGAATAAAACAGCAGCTCACACTTTGTCGTAAGCAATAAATAACATTTTTTTTTTAAATTTTTTTTTATAAGCAAGTTGTTTACAATAGAAACATATTTTGTAAAGTCATGTTTCAGAGACAACTAGTTATATGGTCCTTAAAAGCATGAACTTGTATCGTTTGAATATTAAATAACTACTTGCGTCGTCCGGATCTGCGCAGCCTACCTCGAAAATAAAAGTTATGACAAGAGACGCGTGATCTTGGCATGAAAAAAAAAAAAAAAAAATCAAATCGAAATTTCCCGACAGATCGCGATAAAATAACCAAAAGGGAAAGATTTGAAATCCCTCGATTACAGTAAAAGCATAGCAAGAATTTTAGTTGTTTACACGAGAAAAAAATGGCAACAGATATTTCCTCTAAATGATTTTATTCACGATAACTAAAACTGACTCGTGGCAGACGTTAAATATCGATGTTTCTTTACTTAAAAATACTTGTAACCTTTAACAACCTGCCTTGATGGTTTTGAAATCCGAAGGAAATTATGCTATTTAAATGGTACTTCAATCAAAACAATCGCATAATTATTTCTGGTAAAAATAGGCGTTTAATGCCATTTTCGGGTCCTAAACTTAAAATTCGAACGGTTCGGTACTTTTTTGGAGTTTGAAAAACCCCCTACGTTCCTCTTTGGGTGCCCAAGTACCTCCTTGCTAAACTTGGTCTAGACCCGACGGGTGGATTTACGGGACGGATTACTGTGGATTTTTACAAGGAAGATACATACATACATACGTACATACGTGCATATATATTCTTTGTTTTATTTATGTAAATAGTTTTTTTCCATAAAGATACGCTGTTGTTTTCAGAGTATTGTTTGAAACATTAAAAAGTTATGTGTGAAAAAATCTGTGGTCTAATTGACTTCTAGTTCATGTTAATAGTAGAAAATTAATATTGGTGTAAGGGGAAGCAGGTTTGTTTATTTTGGAGGATCTTCTTACTTAGAAGCTAAAAACCATTTAATTTAAAAATTTTACATAATAAAAACAATTAAGAACGAGCAAGTAATAGATGATCAATGACCTAATAGTCTCAATGTTGAATAAAGCCAAAACAAGGTAAAACCACAATTATTTGAAAGTGATGCACACACGGCTCTCAATAGATTTTTAGTTCGTCCCTATGGAGTAAAGAGAAATAAATTTGAAGAAAAAGGGACCGAAAAGGAAGTTACACTTAAATTTTTTCGGTTAAAATTATGGATGCACTGATTAATCGGCAATAATCAATAATCAACCGTTTTGCTGTGTATTTGTAATGGGCCAAATTCAACCAATTGATTGACTGAATTTTCTAAAATTAAAATTATTTTTTTTCTAGCAGAAGAAGCAGCTGAATGAATTAGTTACGACTTCCAATAGTTTCAAACTCTGGCTGTCATACCTCCATTTGATTCAAAATTTACATATTATCGTGGTAGGCAATATCGTGGTAACTACCGTACAGGTTAATGTGTGAACAACAGACTCATATTTTTCTTCTTTTTGAAAAAACAATGCAAGTTAAAAAAAGAGGGTTACAGGAAAAATTCAAAATGAAACAGTAATCGTATAGGAAAGCAGAAAAATGGTACCAGATTTTAAAAGAAAAAAAAAAGAAAACCCTTACTACCTTCAGTATACTATTGAATAGTACACTGAAAGCTGACGCCGCAAGCAGAAACGAAACATAAATCACCGGGTCACTGAAATTTATTTTTGGAGAACGTGATTTTATGTTTAACCTATTAAGGACCACAGGACATTCGAGATAGTGCGGATACAGAATACCATTTTAGGGTTGGGGGGGGGGGGGGTATGCTGAGGAATGAATCCTCTCCTACGAACGAACCTACGGTGGGTGCGACTTCTGAAACTGCTTAGGTGTCAATAAAAAGTCCCATATCGGCTTGGAGTAATGCACCTAATAGAGTAAAAACGTTACAAAAAATTTCATAAGCAAAGTAAGAAGTAGCATTTCAAATGCTTGCTTTTAAATTTGTTTAGTGAATTAAAAAGATTACTGCAATCGTTTGCATTTTGTTCATAAAAGATTACAGAGAGAGAGTTCGATAAGTTAAAAGCACTATCTTTACTAATAATAAAGCGGAAAGTCTCTCTGTCTGGATGTCTGAAGGATGTCTGTGACACGTACGGCGTCTAGACTGTTCGGCCGATTTTCATGAAATTTTGCACAGTTTGTAGCATGGGGGTGTGCACCCCAAAGCGATTTTTCGAAAATTCGATTTTGTTCTTTTTCTATTCCAATTTTAAGAACACTTTCCGGAGCAAAATTATGATAAGATGGACGAGTAAATCACAAAATTGTCATGACGTGGAATGGGAGAGCGAATGAACATAGCCAATTGGCGAGAAATTCGTCATCCATTATTTGTAAATATACAGGCGAACCGAATGACCTTTTAATTTTCAACTACGGGCAAAGCCGTGCGGGTACCACTAGTAGTAAATAAAACAAAACTACCACAGCATTGTGTGTTTGCAGATGCATATGTGTAGGTGTGTCGGTGTGTGTACGAAGTAGTGCGTGTTTGTGTAGATGTGTGAGAGTGCATGCGCATGTGTGTGTAGGTGTGTGTATGCGGACGTACGTGTGTGTGCAGGCGCATTTGGGTGTAGGTGTGTGTGTGTGTAGGCGTGCGACGTTAAGCTTAACTCAATGAAAAAAATAGATGATGAATTTCTCGCCAATATGCTATTTGCTTGTCCATGTTGGGGTAATTTGCTCTAGTCGTCCATGTCATGATAATTCAATCGAATTTTCGAAAAAATCGCTTCGAGATATTCACCCCTATGCTACGAACTAATTTTGTGCCAAATTTCATGAAAATTGGCCGAACAGTCTAGGCGCTACGGGCGAAACATACATCCAGAAATCCTTATACACAGACTTTCAGCTTTATTATTAGTAAAGATTGTTTGAACACAATGTGAATGCTTAATGGTGTCGACGATTGCAGAGTGGGACGGTTTAGTCGACGGTTATGATCCCCATGACCCTCCACCCGTATCCGCCCATGTCTTTGTGTTTATTAACCATAAATCTATTGCATAAATTTTCAAAAACAAATAGTTTATAAATTAGAGTTTTTTCCTTATTATTGAAGCATCTTCAATTCGCGCATACTTCTTAAATAGCGCGATATTATGTAAAAGTTTTAAAATAGTTTTTAGGTTCAAACTACGCTATATACTGAAAATTTATGACTGTTGCCTTATAAAAATAGAATTTTTTTTTTTTGAAAAATTCCATTTTTAGCATATTTTTTCAAATTTTCAGCCTTATGCGCGAATTGAAGGTGTCAACTTAGATATTTTTTATATTTTTCCCCAATTTAAGTATCAAACTACTACTATTGAGAGGTAACGCGATTCCGAAATTAAAAAAATCGTTTTTTCAAACCACCCTAATGCATAAGAATCTTAATAGAAATAAAAATATGTAGCATTTGCTCTCCGACCACATTGCAAATGAAACCCATCTGCGTTCCTACTGCTATGCTTTTACTTTCATTCAATATTACTCCTTAGTCGAAGGTTTAATGTAGGTAACTATATTAATGACTCAAGTATTTCTGAGTTGAAGAATGAGTAAATCAAAATTCGGAACATAGTTGAAACTTTGCATCTCTAATAGACAAGAGCCTCAACAACTTAGATAAAATCAATTGAACCAATTTTCACCAAGATTGACATGCGTCTTTTCTGCATAGTCATTTTATATTTCTACGCTTAAAATAATTCCATACTTTACTCAAATCATGGGGTCAGTCAAGTTATAAAAGTCTTTCAACACTCTCAAACGAATTTCATAACAAGTTTGTAAAAAATGTGACAATATTGAAAAGAAAAGACTAACCAATACGGCAAAGCAAATTAAATGATCGACTCAAAGAAAACAATTATGCTTTTTTTAATAAAAAGAGGGATACTTCTTAACAGGAAATGTTAAAAAATAATGATTGACTTTCGGGGCGCTTCTGTCCAGCGCTAATAATGTTACTTTTTAAGGAAAGATATTAGCAAAGTTTCTAAATAAAAGACGACAACATTGCTTATTGTTTTACCGAAGGAGGAAATTACCTTAAAATCAGTGGCGAAACTGCAAAAGTGAAAGTTGTTTTCTTTAAACCCTAGTAGGGGAATGTAGGGCAAACTGAAATGGGTAAGATCACTTTCTTTTTTCCATATGAATAATTTGGAATTTTGTTCCAAAATTTACGGTTCATTAAAAAGGAACAATATATTTTATAATAAAAACAAAAATAAAAAAAACGTTTTAGTGCTTATTATAAAAAGTAATACATTTTATAATAAGCACTGAAACATTGTTTTTTATTTTTGGCAGTAAATTTGTACCCCCTTCTCCCCCCCCAAAAAGAATGGAAAATTTTCTCTTCTTTTTTCCATTGGGCAAAGAGAAAAATGAATTCTATTTTTCAAATGAAATAATTTTCATTTGATTATTAGCTAAAGATATTTTTGATCGAATGATTAAGTAAAAAGGTATTAGTTGATCTCAAAAAATATTTAAAACTTTAGTAACACAAACTTTATCATATTATCTCTTTACATTAAAAAAGTAAGGTCAAAGAAAATTTTGAAAGGAAGTCTGTGGCGGCCTGCGTCCAGGAGACCCCATAGCACCTATACAGCCTTGAAATTTTGTACAAAAATACTTCGACTCCCGGCGGTTTGCACCTGGGGTTTTGTTTTTTAAAAATTCGAATTAGTTTTTTCGCAATTAGTCTTTTAGGCTCAATTTCCACGTAAATTGATTATTATTGCCTATTAAAGGGGTGAAATATTACTTGCATACATTAATATTATACATCGTTGGAAAGGGTAGAATTTTCCGCGTCCTACGCAATTTGTATCAACGCTCTAACTTAAATACGTTTACGGCGGGAGTTATTTGCGTTTTTAGCTCGAACTTGTTTAGGCTCAGTTAAAATTTAGGGACTACTTTCTTCATTAAATTTATCAGTAAAAAGTGAAGGAATTGTCTCACAGTTTTCTTTTTGACACCACTCCAAATTTAATTCGATCTTTGGTCGAAATACGTAGTTTCTATCTCCAAAGAAAAAAAAAGTTACAAACAGTTTTAATCAAGTTCGAAAAATCTCATTTCAATTTTAATTATTAATGTCTTATTTGGTGCTGCCATAGTTACGTCTTTTCGATTTATTTGTTTCTTCTTTCGTATTGACAAATTTTAAGGGTTTCGATTTTAACGGAAAATCTTAAGCTCAACTCAATTTAAACCATGAGCTAAGGAGCAAAATATATTACTAGAGACCATGAATATAAAAGCGACTTTTCAAACGTGCACAACTGCATTTTTGCAATGCTCAGGAGCCTCCTAGCCCTTATCGCTCTGCAAGTTGGTACAAATTATTTTGAAACCCGGGGAAGGGCTGTTTTTTGTTCCAAAGGGAGCTCATAATGCGTTTTTAATCTGTTTCATTTTAATTGACGATTTAAATCTTTGCGAATCAAACAAGATTACAACGCAATCTTCGGGGGTTGGTGAGCGTTAGCGAACAGGGGGCAGAGCTCCATAGTAATAACAAAAACATATTTTTGACGTACAACAAAATATTACACTATGAGTATCAATTTTTGAAAATTGCTTTTATTGTCATATTCTTTAATTTTCAGAAGTAACTTTATCTTGACTGTGTTACTACATAGTTTAAATATTACCAGATAGGTGGCGCTAAAAGCGGAGTAAATATTTAATTTTCCCTTTTCCCCGCTATACCACTTTGCCCTACATTTCAATACTTGCGATGTTGTTAAATCTCAGAGAATAAGCAAGGATAATTATTCATTCTCTTTTTCTTTTATTAAGATTTGGAGAATTGAAAATACGTAGGGGAAAGTTGCCGTCAATGAACCGGTTCCATGACTGGACCGCGAAGATATTTTCTCCACCAGAGTTGTCTCAGGCACGAAGTCAGTTTTAGTGTCTTCTTTTATCTCAAAACAGTCCAATGCATAATCGTCAAGGAGCTTGAATCAAATACATCATATTGTTAAAGTTCCAGATACGATTTCTACTGTTCACTTACTAATGATTGACACTTACATTTCGTTTTTACATGCTTTGAATATTACTGAACAACCAAAAGAGTGCATTCTCAAGTACCCCATACTTAAAGTTTCATCATGAATCGTCACAGCAGTGACAACTATGAGAACATTCAGATTTTATCATTGAACAGTTAGGTGTTTCTATGAATGAACCAGCTAATAAAGATTCATGGATGTTTCAGCTCAAAAATATTATTTTTAAATAATAAATGATCAATATTTTTAAAATAAGTGGCAACTCTCCTCAGTTATTATGTTCTCAACTTAAAAACTTGTGTAGTCGATTCAGTATTCGTTGAAGTAATTTTTAATGCAGTTTCAAGTACGTTTGTTGTTCGAAAAAAATACCAAAATACGTGAAATAAAGCCAGTGGATAACAGAAGGCATGCAACTCGTTCTAGCTAAATCCTTGTCGTCACGTAAAATCTTTGTGGATCCAAATTTTTGAACTTGTATGAAACAGGACTCAAATTTGTTCAAAATAGGCCCCATGAAATTTTAGCTAAGAAGAGTAAGTCACATGTTAGAAAATATCAAGTGGTGAGCGAGATGTGGTAAAAACAGCTGTGTTCTGTGAGATCTGAGGGGCTTTTATTTTCTCCTGTGATGAAAAATAATTTTAAAAAACCAATTTCTCTTTTTGAATAACTTACTATTATTTGTAGTGTTTTTTTTATCTCCTGTAATAACTATTAAAATTTTACGGTTTGCTTTTCTTATTTGAGTATGTGATCTATCAATGGAAACTCAATGATCCATCCATAGCAACGGGTCCCCGTGAATGGACCACATACTTAAATATTTCCTTAAAAATTTTCATTCTTTTTTGAATACAGTTAACATAAAATCGAATATCTTTAATAAAAAAGAAATATACTGAGCAATTATAACTATCGTCAATATAAAATTTGAGTCTGAACTACTTCCTAGAAAAGGTCAAAAGTGTTACGTGGTTCATAGACGGCAACCTTCTCCTATAACATTGTGACAATTGGTGTGTAATTCACATGCATCTTTTGTTATTTTTGACTTTATAATGATCATAAATCGATGCTATAGTTCAATTTAGTAGCCCATCGGTAACTGTTCAACCATACCACGCGTTGTCATTTAATTGTGAGTTGATAAATCCACGAAACCAAAGTTAAGATTTTTTTTCCTTTGCGCAAGAATTGAATATCGTATACAGTAGGCGCCGCCTTATGTGATCACTTTGGGACAAACACAGTTTGATAACAATAACCGATTGATAACAATAACCGAAAAGAATCCAAGACACACAAAATGATGATTTTTTCAATCAAGAAGTATTTATTTTTAGAACTGCAAATGAAAATTACAATAACTCAACTAAATGCAGATATGAATTATAAATTAGTAAATTAGCAGAATCTAATAGCTCTTTTTATTCCATCGACTTGACCGTCCCTCCGATGCTACAAAGACTTTTTTCCCTTTTAGTTTTAAGAGTAAAATCTGCGTTTTGCCGCATTAACCAACTGTTGACTCGAGCATCCTTTTCCCTGACATTCGTAAATCATAATTTCAAAGCAGATTCAAGTTCACCATTTTCTCCAGCACGGTTTCGCTTGTTGTTTAAATTTTCATTTTGTTTTCAATCTCATCACCAATTTTTTAGTAACTTACTAAGTAATGACTGAGAAATGTTTACTTATTCTACAGCATCTTTGATTCATCTCGGTCAAATTGTCCATGCGTTTTAAAATGTCAATTTTTTTCTTGACAGTTAAATTATTGCGCTTTTTCTCCATGGCTAAAATGTTTGATCATTTAAAAGTGAAGTTTTTAGTGTAACTGAGCAGGAAAAAAAATCTGCTTTACCGGTAGGAAGGGAACTTGTTTTTCTGGAAGCTACTGTCAGGGTTTGCCTCTGTATTTCTTTTGATTGAGGAACAAAAAAGAGAAAAAATCGAAAATTTATAAAACAGTGATAACAATAAAGGAAGGCACTGATTACAATATCAACTTTTTTTAAACATGGGTTAATATACAAATGTTCCAGGACTTAGTGATTCTGATGTAACATTAAGCGAATGATAACATTAACTGTGATCAGATTAAGCGGCGCCTACTGCATATCTTTTTTTTTAAAATAACTTAGTCAGTACGTTTTACTAATTTTTGCATGGTAAGTTTCTCAGAACCATAACTTAACAAAATGAAACAATTAATTTTCAATTTAAGGAACGCAATAACTTATATATTATACACATATAATGTTTATAATTTAAAATTCTTTAAATGCATAGTAAAAAGATTTAGACAATTAATTATAGAAATTAAAAATACTTACAGGTTTGTCATTCACAATCCAACTGAGCTTTGCAGCTGGCTTTGATTTGGCTGATGTGCAATTTAGATTGACGTTGTCCCCAAATTCATAGCTTTTCGCACCACCTGAAATCGTGGGTCCATCCAATGGCAAAACTGAAAACAAAAGACAAATACAAACCATATATAGGATAAATGACTAATTATATGCATGGTTAAGAGATTTTTTTCATTTGGGTTGTTGTTGAACTGTGCTGTTGCAGTTCTAGTTAATGGAACTTAGAAGTTGTACTTTTGTTATTGTCAAATTTTCATTGATTTTCAACTATGATTTTTTATTTTTTGACATAAATTGGAATACACTGGTTTGACCAGTTAGGGCAGGCTCACTTGATTATGGGTTCTACTTACTATGTATTTAATTCATTCATTTATATTTTTCTCATATACTAAAAGATTCATTTACTGTTTGATCATGGATTGTATGTAATTGTCAAACGTCCAGTTAAGACGAGTCTACCTGAATGAGGGGAATTTAAAAATTTGATGCACGTGTTCCGCTCATTTGAATGAAATTCTGCTTAACTTACAGGAATACACAAATCTGTAAAAGTTGTCATCCCTGAAAGCTAATAGATGCGTCCATTTCCGTTTGTAAACCAGATGCTTGCCTTTCCATACAATCCGTGGTCAGACAGTATTTGGTTAATGCTCCATTATCTATTGATTTACTCATTCATTTGATCAAAAATATTTTTAAACACTAAATAGAAAAATGTTCCATTCGAAAATATTTCATTTCTTACTTTGCTCTTCAAAAAATAAGAATTGAAAAATTTAAACCTTTTTTGAAGGTACAAATTTGAGGCGAAAAATAAAAAATAATATTTAAATGCCAATATAGCTAAAAATATATAGTTATTTCTTTAAGCAAATTTCCTGTTTGTTCATTTTTTAAAAAGGTAAGTTATCTTAACAATTTCACTCTGCTTCACATCACCCTACTATCAGAATATGTGTTCGAAAATATTAACTTAATTTTTTATTTCATACGCATTAATGATATAATTAAACTTTTCTAACACTTCACTAGTGTATCTATTCTAACATTTTTGTGATATATTGTTTTTTTTCCTAAATTTAAAAAAGGAAGACATTCCCTTGGGTTTTAAAGTGATCAAAATAAAGTGAACAAATATACAGAGATTGGACAGAAGCCTGGAAAGTTTGAAAATAAATTTTGTTACTATGTAACTTTCTTTAGTAAAATTGTTACCAAAAAGAATCTCATATAAATGAACGACGAATTTTTGCGGCCATTTCTCTTGCCACACAATAACAAACTTCAGCCAAAAAGATTCATATATTATATAAATAAATAAAAGACGCAATGTATTTTCTTTCCAACAAAAAGTATAAAACGGAAAAATCTAAAACTGAGATATGTGAAACAAGGCATTCTTGTGAGAAATATAAAGAGTAATCGTTATTTATTCCTCTACTGAAGTGAACTGAAAAGAAACCAGTTAAACTCACTTATGACGTTCATTTCTTTGACTGCCTGAACGCAACTGTATGTAGGGGCGTCCGTCGATACCTGGCACTTGTAGGTTCCCGCCGAATCCAGAGCCACGTTGCGGAGATAAACGACGTTGCTGCCAGATTTGGAGAGCTAGAAGATGAAAAAGATTCTGCAAATAGAAAAATATGACGGCCATAACTTGATGTTAAAATGAAAGTAAACTAAAAAGTAAACTACTGCTGGTGACTTTATTTTTTGGACTTATATCCAGAGCTTTCTTCTTTCTTGGAGACAGCCTGTGCTCACTTTATGACATATGATCTTCCTTATACTAGTGACTTCTTGTTTTTAACAAAATTTGGGATTGCGAGAACTTATAAATAAAATGTGTAATAAATGTGTTTCGTGCGCAATGTGTCATGTGGATGCTATGCTAATACCTAATTTAATCCTGTCATATTAGTTGTTTTAAAACGCAAATACTCATTTGTTTAACTTTTTTTGCGTTTCTTGTGCAAGAAAACCCTTAAAAATAAAGACACAGTTTAATTTCAAGCTTGAATCATTGAACTTTGAATTTTTTCACTTATGCAGTTGACGCATGGTTACATTTCTTGTTTAAAGAACAAAAAAGTTTTAATTGCAATGATTATTAAACACAAAAGGTTTATTTTTTCTTTTTGATGGGACTGCGTTTGAGGCACTACCTTTGCAAATTTAATTCAATTCCTCGATAGAGCATCCATTGTTTCGTGCAGCACCACTTTCGGCGGATGCCATTACCACGAAAATTATGACACCCAGTTTGCCAACCAGATGGGCCCTGGGCTCGATTCGAAGCAAATCTGCACTTGAAATTTATTTTGCAAGAGCATTCCAAGCCAAACGAGTGCTCGATGGATTTTCTATATGCCGCATAATCATACGACATAGACTCAATTTTCTGCGTCTTGAATATCCATCCACTGAAAACAGGATCGAACCTGCGCCTTTAGACGTAGGAAACTATCGTCTAACCACTACATGACACTTACATAAGGAGAGAAGTGTGAATTATTAAATTAAAATTCATTCAAAAAATGAGAGTTAGTCATATCGTCGCATCAGAGCAACGGTACGATATCTTAGTGTTATTCCTGGGATTATGTCTTACTGTAGGTCTGAGGCGACGTCATGAAGATAGACAAAAAATAAATGTCAGAGAGAAAAATTCTGGCGGAAACTAATACATACGTCTATATCTATCCCAGGCTGTGGGAAATAGACCGACTGATTATCGTCTTTTGGCTCGTATCGATAGAACTCTAAATCATCCTTGTACCACTTGACGACGTAGAGATCCTCATTCCCAAGCTCATAGCTGCACACAAGAGTTACGGACTCTCCGAGTACCACTGCGGATGGAACCCTCAGCTCGGTAACTCGGATGGTTTTACTCCAAGTGAGACCTAAAACATGTATAAAACAAGCTGGTACAGCAAAACAAAACTTTAAGAAATGTTTAAGCTTTAATATACTGACGAAAAATTATTATATCTAAACTTACATAAAAAACAATGTTGAAAAAAATAGCAACTGAATTATAAATACTCATGTTTTGATTTAAAAAAACACCTATAAATTGAATAAAATGAACATTTCTTCAGTATTATTTTAATAATGCTTGAATAAAATAATAATAATAATAGTTAATATTCAAGGCTAATTCACAATGTGTGTGTCTTAATATATGCTTGAATGTGTTTAAAAATATTTTAGTGACTGAATATAGTTTTATTCACTAGCGTATACATGTATATTCATACACTCTCAGAAATGGAACGCTCCTCCTTTGCAGGATTCCTCCATCTGTGAAATTTATGCATCTAATTGTGCACAAAAAAAAAAAAAAAACTGCAAATGTTTTTTTTTTTGTGATATCAAATACAATTCTTTATAGTTTCAGCAACTGTAAAAAAAGATTTAACTTATTGGCGAAAATCATACAAAAATTTAAAATAGGTATAAATTATACAAAATGAATTTGAGGAGTTGTGGTGTCTGACCACCGATAATACGGAAACGCAAACATCTAGTTTATTGACGGAAATGGACGCATCTATTAGTTTACAGGGGGTGGTAGTTTGTTCGTTACGAATATATGCGCTTTTGCCTCTTAATTATTAAGCCGCAGTTTTGTAAAAATGGCATTTTGTTCCCGGCAGTATTTTTTTTTAATATAAACTCTATTCGTTCTATATTTCCACTACAAAAATTAATTGATTTATAATTTCGCAACTTAATTTTTATCTTACCATTTTTCTTTGAAATTCCAGAACGAAATGAAAGCATTACATTTTCTTTTTGTTGTTCCCATTGAAACTCTTTTTGTTTCCCCTCATTTTATTTTAGAGAAGGCAATAAACTAATAAGGCGCTGGTGGCATTATAAAACGCGTGCATCAAAATCCCTTTGCTATTTTCGTTTCTCCCCTGCTAATTTCATTCAACTGGAATTGTCTTAGTTTGGCCGATTGCCAACTTACATATAATTCGTGGTTGAGTTGTAACTGATTTTACAGTCAAATGAAATTATTATAATAATGAGAGAAGTGAACAATTACTGTTAATTAAATTTTATTCAGTTTCACACATGAGTCACGTAAGTTTTATATATACGCTGTGAATGTAGTTTGAGCAATAATGCATAAAAATGCGTTTCTAGCGAAAAGGTTATCCAGCTCAGTTTTGCCGATCTAGCGAAATGTCCAAACGAGGTTAATATTACTTCATATGTGAAAATAACTGGGTGGTAAAAATTTTCAAGTGCGCCATAACATTGCTTTATAAACTGGAATTAAAAATAGTAAATTGTTTGTAATTCTATAACAACTTTAGGGTAATGAGAAAATATATAACTAACACTATATATCATCAGCTCAAGTTGTTTGCAACAAATGGTTATAAAAGAAAATGAAGTACAATTTTTATTGGTTTAAATTTTTAGTTAAAGATCCTTAGCTAGATAAGATTAAATATTTATTAGCTCAAGTGAGGCAGCTAGCTATTGATATATATATATATATATATATATATATATATATATATATATATATATATATATATATATATATATATATACCTTTTGGGGTAAAACAAAAAGGAATATGTTTTTGAGTTAACAGGATAATGAATCGTTAAGTTAGAAACTGTAGAGAATGACAATTTTTTGGAAAAAATATGCTTTAAAATCTAGTTAGATAGCTTAAAAGAAGGTTTAAGCAAGATCCATAATAATTTAAAGGAATTAGGAGATTATGCAGATTTTCACTTAGCCAACGCTATTTTGCACTTGAACATTTTATTGTGATCAGAAAATATTTTGAAGAAAATAATTTGGTTTTTACAAAAACTACGTAAATGAAAAAAAAGAAAAAAACCCATAAATACATATAATCTTAAAAGAGTGTAAAAAGAACGTTAAGAAAGTATTATTTAAATAATTGTTTTTTAATACTTTAATCTTTTTTTGCCACATGTATTTAGTTTGGAAAAGCTTTAGCCAAGGTTTTAATTTTAAGCATCGACAATTCCTTTAATTCCATTTTTAACAGAAAAGCCTTCTTTAGTTAGTATTTTTTGTCTCGTTGCATAAAAATAACATGACACTTAATCCTTTTCTTTGTGGTGTACTTGGAGTCTTAACTGGTACAATGGATGTTACCCAAAACGACAAATCCCGGCTCTACACTCTTTCATTTCCTTTTCTTTCCCGTTTAATCTGACTTTTGCTTAATCTCCAAAAAATGGAATAAGTCCTTCATAGCAGTGACAAAATAGAGTTATTAATCAATTCCAGAGTATTTTCTGCTCTTTAGATTTATGTAGTTGCAGTGTTTAAGTCAAAATTAATTTTTTTAATTCTTTTTTCAGAACTAACCTTGAGAATACAGTAGACCCTCGTTTTACGCGGGTTTAATTTACGTGGTTTCGATTATACGCGGTTAAAGATTTGACACCTTTATTTTATTTTACGCGGATGAGTTTCGGTTTTACGCGGATGCGGCAATAATCCAAACTCCTAAAGATTGCAGATTACATGCAATCAACTGCATTTTGGCTTGCTAAAAATCAAGCTTGGGTCACTGGAGATTGGTTCCTGAGCTCTTTCCAGAAGTAAAGTAATTAAACTCACACAATTCAGAATTCACTGAAAGAAGAGCTTTTAGGAGTGATAAAGGAGGTCAAAACCAACAAGGATACCGACGTCGGTGACGCACAACCGAAAACGTTCACATTGAAAATTTTGAACCATTCCTAGACAATAGAAATTATCATTCTGATTTTTAGTGAAGGAAGATTCTATCATGGAAATGACGCAAGTGATAATGCATGCGTTAATGCTCTGCAAAGAATTACAGAGAAAAAATCTTAATGATTTCCAAAGAGACTTTCATAGCCAGCTCCTTTTTATAAACAGAACACGAAATGAATTTCATGCATGTTGTGCATAAAAGTCGATCATACATTAAACTTATTATATAATTAGTCATCACTGGAATGAAGTATTTTGTTATCTACGAACAAATCCCTACTTTAACGCTAGTATTAGGTTTCAATTTATGCGGTTTCGATTTACGCGGCATTTCCGTGGAACGTAAACCCCGTGTAAAACGAGGGTCTACTATATCAAATATTTGAGAAGATCAAATTACTTTAATGTGACTAATTATTGCTCTTGTTATAGTTTTTGTACAATCATTCTTTCCGATTTGTTCTGAATAGTTTTGGTGTTCTTTTATAACTTTGCAGTAAGTAACTTGCATTGAATCTTTTGAATCTTTAACAGAACACAAATTGTTCTATTTTAGATGAAACCTCTTAATGGAAATTAATTTCAACGTTTAGCTATTGTTTATTCCTTCTTTTCGAAGCAAATGTTCTCAGATGAAATTTATTATGCTTATTTACTGTTTTTTTTTAAATTCTAAAAATAAATACAGAAATTCAGAACCCTAAAAAAAAAGGATTCAGTTTGCCGCATTACTAGATTACTTTCAAATCTGGAATACAAAATAGCTTTCGAGATTTTTTTTGAAAATTAAATTGAAATTCATTAATAAATTGTATCTTGTGGGAAAAATTCCCTTATTTATGCTTACTGCCTCTTATTGCCGGTAAATTAATATTTGCTCATAGTAATTATTAAATCCTTTACATAAAAGAACATTAAAACAGAAAAAAATATTGAATTTTTAATACATACTTTTTCCAAATTTTAACTACTAAAATATTGTTGAAATTTTAATCACTCTTAGCAGAAACTTGGATCGTTATTTGCTGCTGAATTTCTTGCATATTGTTTTATAAAACTGTATTTCAAGAAATATGCAGCATTTTTTTCTAACGCACACATTCCGTAAGTACTAAATGCAGATTATAAACAGAAATTACTTCGTTTAAACTAAGCAAGTCTTAAAGTTTTAGGAACAAAATTTATTTACTTATTAAGTTGTTGACCAGAATATATAAAACATAGTCATTTCACTTAAAGATTTTAGCTTGGTAATTCAAAACAGTGAACATGCATAAGAAAGGACTTTTTAATTACAAGTACTACTCCCATTGCTTCTGCAAAAGATATTTGTAAGTTTTACACTCTAATAGTAAGTAAAATAATCGAAATAAATTTAAGTTGTCAAGTCACGCCTGTGAGGAGATTTTATTTTGTAGTATGTATTACATTCTTCTATTTATATGTGAGGTCCTACTAACTCACAAAATGAATGCAAAAATGTATATTTGTATGCTGTGAAATAATTTATAAAGATAAAATTTACAGACAACAATAGTACACAATAAAAATTTAGTCGTATTATTTATCAAAGATAAAATAGTTTTTATTCTTTTGTCTAGATCAGAGGCGGACAACCTTTTTGAGAGGAGTTCCACTATCTGGAGAAAAATTCTCCAGAGTACCATTTTTAATTATTTTAACAAACTAAACAAAAATGCTGCAGTCATCATAAAGCTTTCTTCTGAAAATTTATGAATACTCGGATCTTATTATTAATATTATAAGTAATAATTAAAAAAAATAAATAAAATTATAAGTATGGTTTTTCGTCTTCAGAGCATTTCAAATTTACGCATCACTGCTATTAGGTTGGTGCTCTATGCTGTCGTGGTGAATTCGAATCTTTGTATAAATCTCAATTTAAATGAAGATAACAATTTAAGTCTTTTTTAGATTTCAAAAAAAAAAAAAAAGGTCTTTATCAATCGTCTACCTGTCGCAAAAAATTAATATTCAACTCAAAATAAGGCTCCAGAGGAAAAATTGAAAATCTTTTGGTGTCGAAAAAGATTTAGAATGTGTACTATACAAACAATTGGGAATTTTATCTGTTGACAAATAGGCAAAATAGCAGTTAAGAAAATTAGGTGATTGAGCTGTTTTAGATCGTCTGTGAGAAAGAAATGACTCCAATCAGCATGCGAATTATAATGCGACATTCTCTCAAACTTTGTGTAAAAAAAGTTCAGTATTTTAAAAAGTTTTAACAATTTTCAATAGAACTTCGTCTGTTATTATTATTACTCCGACATGCCACATTGTTGCAAGCGTGCAATAGGTTGAACATCACTGATCCAAATACTTCATTTGTTTAAATTCAATCGCATTTTGAAGATTTTTTAGCTTATGGATTACCAAACTATCTAGGCGAATTTCATAACGAGATTACGTTGCTTTTAAAAGACAATAAGATTCAAATAACCTCAAAAAAAGAAAAAAAATCCTGTTGCATTAATTGGTTGCACCAAAAATTGGGCAGTGAACAATCGTCTGCTATACTAGATTTTATCTATTAACATATAGCCAATCACCAACTCACTGAGGTTGTTTCAATCAGACATAAGTACTACTTTTAGTCACTGAAATTGAGAGAATGATCAAAAAAAAAAAAAAAAAAAAAGACATGGAGCGAAAAAAATATTTTACTTTCAGAACGTTTAATTTTTATTTAATTTTTTTAAATTACCAATTTTTAAAATAAAGCATGGTCTTTATGACGTCACAAGTGATGAATGTAGGTGCGCACTCCACTGGCACGCTGAATGTTTACGCTCACTGTCTACCGCGTTTCAAGATTATAATAATCCAGAAGCAAATTAAACAATGCGCTCTACACTTGCTATAGTAAAGGAGCTAATTAAATATTGAGTTCAGCGCTAATGGCATTGGTGAATGGAATTTCATCACTGATGCTGTCATGCGCAGAAGCGTAAGAAAGAAATATGATTCTGCGCACTGATTAAAAATATTTTTTTAAAAAATATTAAAATTTGTTAAATTATTTAAAGAATGATCAAATCCTATGTTTTTAAGCATGTTCTTTCAGAAAAAAAGTACTTTTAAAATTTCGGAATGGACACAATTGCAATCTATAGAGTGCCTGCAACATGCTTAATGATTCTCACATAATGCGCCCTTTAATGATAGCATTTTTATATAGGGCATTCATTAAACAAAATGTCACGTGAAAAAATTAGTAAAAGGCACACCATGTAACAATCATTCAGCATGTTGTAACACTGCCTATAACTAAACTCATGTACAAACCGTAAATACGTACTCGTAGATGCTAAAATAATCATAGCTATTACGTGAAATTAATCATACCAACATTTCCTTCTCTTTGCTAAACATTTTAAAATAAAAAGAAATCTGGCTTTCATGACTTAACGTATTCCTATAATCACTTAAAAGACAGTCTGTCCGAAGAATTTATCTACAGTAATGCATCTTTGTTACAAAAAAACTTTTCGAACATAATATACATCTACGTCATAAAAATAGCTCTAAATGGAAAGTTTCAGGAACCTTTCATTAACCTAAACTTTTATAACGTTCACCGAATGAGAATTTACATTAATAATACTCTTTTCATTGAATGCAATCTTATAGCGCAGTCTACGCTTTAATGGGTTTTCTTCACGAAAATACACGAGCATTTTCCTCATAGAAAAAGAAACGCAGTAGATTTATGAGAGCCCAGAAAAATAAGAATACCGCCAGAAAAAGATACATCATTTATTGCATAGTTTTTTGAGATTTATTTTAATCCTTTTCGGAAAATATCGTCGCCTCAGAGCAAGAGTAGACATGTGCAAAAATGGAGTTTCTAGTAAAATAGATTTGAAAGTTTGATGTTTTTTTCAATGCTGAATAATCTGAGGTTGTAATTCATTGATTAAAAAAAAAAGGGAATCCTCTAGCTCTAGCTTTTGAGTTAATTTTAAGGGATGTACTAAAAAATTTACAGGAAAATAAAAAAATTCATTTGTCCTACTGTTGCTCTTAATGTTTATCAAGACATCTAGGATATAAAAGCGAATAGCAACATATCCTAGCATTTTACCTAAAAAAAATTCTTTTCAATTATGACACTCCAAAAATCAGGGCTGCGAAGTCAGCGAAAAAATGACGGACTCCGATTCCGCGAATTTTAGAGCCTTCGACTCCGACTCCGACAGCACTGGCAGAGTTGCGGACTTTGGGTGAAAATGACCGAATGCGACTTTGAATTTAAAACCTTCAACTCCTTTACCACAAAATCAGCCCGACTCCGACTCATTTACCACAAAATGAGCTCGACTCCGACTCTGCAGCCCTGGCTATGATAAATATAGAGTTATTGTTTTGCTGCTTCCAACTCATCAGTAATGTTGATTGAAAATAAGCTGTTTTGTTGTTGCATTTATAAACTTTAAAAAAGTCTAATGCTATTAAACATTTTTATTCAAAGTACACCGAAACTAGATATTACTACACAAACACAAAAAATAAATAAAAATCGTTATATTTTTTTCCTATCACTAAAGGAATACATTTCTATAAAATTGCGAATACAATTCTGCTGAAAACGTTTCTACAGAATTTCTTCTATAAAACCGTTTATAGAATTCTGTAGAAAACGTTTCTAAAGAACTTTCTTATAGAAAGTGTATAAATTATTATACTTCCGTGGCAAGGTAAAGCAGAAATATGTTTCGAATTCCATACTAACAATAGGGAAATGTTAAAATTCGACGTTTTTTTCATGTTTTATTTTAGCGGAAACCAAATAAGCAAGAGAAAAAAATACCTTTGTGCAGAACAGTAAAGTAAGAAATAACAACATCAGAAAAGCACAAATTCGCAGATTACTGCAGACACGTGTTTCGGCGTTACAGGGAACGCCTTTTTCAATGTAAAAGTAATGAGCTAATGGATTACTGCAGACACTTGTTTCGGCGTTATGGGGAACGCCTTCTTCAATGCAAAAAGTAGTGAGCTGATGGATGAACATCCGTAAGCTTTTTGCATTGAAAAAGGCGTTCCCTGTAACGCCGAAACACGTGTCTGCAGTAATCTGAGAATTTGTGCTTTTCTGACGTTGTTCTTTCTTACTTTACCAAATGAGCAAGCTTATACAATAAAACTAAAGTACAATAGATGACAAAAATGAAAAGTAAAAAAATAATGAAAATGTGCAGATACTGCTCTTTGCCTTCCCGTGGCAGTATAGATCTTTATAATAATGCTATAATTGAACTAAATATTCACCTTTGATAATGGTATCACGCGAACTGTGCATTTTTTTCTCTCCTATTTTTAGAACGCAACAATTATTTGTAGATGGAAAATAAACTGAAATATACTTTGCTTTAAATTGTGACAATATTTCAATCAAATGTAATTTTTTCTACTGCAGATCGGCATTAACATACTAGTATGCTCAATCTAGCGTTTTATAGTTGAAAATAAAATGATCAACGCCTGCTTCAGAAAAACAATTGAATCATGAAAAAAAAAAAAACTAAAGTTAGTGCGCAGTAAAATGTTAGAGCAACATTAGCAAGTTTAATATTTTGGTGTTCACATTTTAATGAAACATAAGGATATCTGACTTAACCTAGCGTTTCCCTAAACTAAGATGAATTTTGGAACTTCTGCAACTCAATTCTGGGTAATATTAACTAGACCAAAAACTCTTTTTTGTTTTTTCGAAGCTACCTTACTGTTGCTCTGAGGCGACGTTATGGTGATATCAAAAAATTAAAATTGAAATTTCGACGAAAAACTTGATTTTTTTCATATGTTACTTTAATTTGTGGCTATTTTACTTCGAAAATGATTTCAAATTTCTTATTTATGCATGCAAAGTCTTAAGACCACAATATTTAGGAAATTAATTTTCATTTCTTATCTTTTTTTGTTGCATTAAAATATTAATTTTTATACTTTGAAATTGTAAGTATCTGTCTTGTAAAATTATTGCCACCAGGTTCATGCCTACATTAGGCTGACCTGACATTTGCCGTCTTCCTTCACCTTAACATTAAGAACCACACCTACTTCAATTTTGATGATTCTACTAAACCACATATCCACGGGGATCAAATTTATCAAATTTATACTTTTAAGTAGAGGAAAAGTTGGCTAATGTGAACACTTTTTTAAATTTCTCAATATCTCAAAAAATGTTGCCAATTTTTCAGAATAATTTTCGATCATTATTTAGTCTTATCTTTGTACCCTGGAATTTTACAGATTTTTGAAAACCTATTTCGTTGCTTTATGGAATTAAAAAAAATGTATATTCAATTGTTCATATGCACTCCTATATGGGGGGGGGGGGGCACTTGTGAGCAAGCCTGGGCTCACATGAACACGGTTGAAAAATACAGGACAGGCATTATATTTCAACGAAAAATTCTTTAAGTCATACGAAACGTATACGTATGTACCAGTTACACTGAAAGGTTTGTAACCAAGTATCAGTTGTTTGTGTCAGTTTAAATTACACAGTAACTGTCAATAAAAAAAACCATTTTTTTCAAATTATATAACTCTGCTTACTCTCAAATTTTAAAGTTTCGTAGCGTGTTCTAATCACATGATCCACAAAAAAAAAAAAAAAAAAAGGACCTATACGACTAAATAATACAAAGAAAACTCTATTATGTTAAGTTCATTCTTGTTATATAGTGCATTTAAGCTTCATGCAAAATATGATGATGAGATCTAAATTTTTGTTTACATTTCAGTTTTTAGTTAAAGAAAAAACCTTTTTCTTCTTTTTCTTGCAAATACTATTTAACATTAAATTGCTGGGCAGCTATTTAGGAACAAAATAATTACAGACATAGAAAATAATAATATAGATAATTAATTAATTTATAATAATGTAATAATAGTTAACAATAAATTTACAAACTGACTGTAGCAAAATTTGAATTATAAACCTTTACACCATTTTTAACGCTTATAATAACCCTACACAAATATTTATACTACGGAGAGGATATGGAAACTTCACATGTGCCCCTACATGTTGTGTTCACAAGTGTCCTGTCACCTACCTTAGAACTGATTTTTAAAAATAAAAGATTATGCATTTAATTAAAAAATTTAAACATTGTCATAAATTTATTTGAATGTTCTTATAATGTTTTGCAATGATTAAGTTTAGTTTATTAGTTTGTTTAAAATACGTTTTACTTGAAAAAGACAGCAATAAAATTACATACATCATTAGCTAAAACAAAGACACCACATAAACTGGCTCATTGCTCCAAAAGTTTGTCCAGGAATTAAGACTGGTACTGCCGCTACTTGAGAATTTTTCAAGAATTTTTGCTTGACGTTATCCTAGTAAAACATACTATGATCACATGTGCCCTCTTTTCCCTTATTCCCTATAGGTTTACAGACTTACTAAATGTATTTTCCGCTCCTCATGGCTACCTTAGTACTTAATACTTCTGATACCATGTCAAATGTTACTTGAGTCAATAGAAAAGCCTTTATTAATAAGAATTCGGATAAGTGCAACTGAAAAATATATATAACATTTTATTTCACCTGGTCTGTTTTGTCTCAAGAAATTCTCGGTGTCTCTTTATTATAAAATCAAGTCTTAGAATAATTCTTTTCTTTTTACGCACAATATCTACGTAAAAATGCAGTTTTTTTTTTCAGTTTCAAGTTTTGATCTCTCGGATTTTAGAGTATTACCTAATGTTATTGCTACCAGACTGAAAAATTTCAAAAAAGTAAATACAAAGTGTACATAATACACTCACTGGCTAATGAATAAGAAACCTTTAAGACTTCAGATGGGTCTGGGGGGAGTATCTGAGGGAGCATGTTCTGCTGGCATGAACGTGGTATGCTGGTAATCCTCAAGGGTAAACAAACAGCCATGCGATACCTAGATATACTGGCAGATCAAGTGCATCCTGCAATGTTGCATTTTTTTCTTGAAGGCAACGGATACTTAATGGACGATTATGCAACGATACATCGTGCCAGAAGTGTTGAAAGTAACTTCATTGAGCATCAGTTTGACTTCCAACACCTTCCCTGACCACCGCATGGCCCGGATCTTAACACCCCATACAGAGTATGTGTGAGATATGGTGGAAAGATGCACACGACAGCACTCTCCTCTTCCATCAAACTCATAAGATCGAAAAAGCTGCATATAGCCCAGGATCTGACAGCACTTCTGTAGGAAAGTTTGAGTAGGGAGAATTTTTTTTCAAAAATGTTTAGTGCATGACCTAGAAAGTATTTTGGACTTGGGTGGACATCGACCACTTGGTCCATTTTCCTGATATGACGTCATCAAAGATGGCGGCCGCGTGTTCTCATAAATGCTTATATCTATGCCAAAACTTGACCGATTTGACCGAAAATTTGGTCAGTATGTTAAAATTAAGGTTTGAAAGGTGAAAATTAATGTGTTCTAACAATTGCTATAAATTAAGAAAATAATATATTTAAAAAAAGATTTATTTCTTTACAAATAGTAAGATAAGGCTAAAAGTGTACTAAATGCGTCGAAACATGTTCAAAATAAAATAAAGTATGGTAAGTAGAAATATAACATCTAATAAAATCTAAAAGGTATGTTTTAAAAATATTGTTACAAGTTGATTGTAACCTTTTACTAATACGCTTGCAGAAAGATCAACAAGTTACTCAATTTTCGGTACAAGTTCAGGAGAGTTGGCACATTATAAGCAGTTACATGTCCCAATTAAATCAGTTGGAAATGTCTTAGGTCTTTTCTCGCAACAAATAATTTTTTACTACTGAAAAACCAAATTTATATGAGTTTAACCCAACAAACCACTTGCCGGTAACATGTCGTTGAAGGTATGTGTTAAAATAAGATACCAAGAAATGGCCCTTAACATTTCTGCTAGTACGCGGCAAATTCTCAATGTCAATGTTCTTTGCATGACGATACAGTCATAATCTAAGATAATCTAAATATCTACAGAATAACTGTCTTTGTATACTTGCACTAAATATTTTTCTGCCGACTTAATACTTTGCTCTATGTAATTCCAGTCAGATATTATACCAAAATTCTCCAAATATTTTATAGATGCATAATGAAGAGCAGTTTTCTTTCTGTGCCAAAATAACTCGTGTTATCTGATCAAGATTGTACATAAATTGCTAGGAGCATTGGACATAACTTTTTACTTACTTTTTTTATGAATATAATGATCAGCCAAAAGTCACTTTGAATCACCAATTCAAATGCGCAGTAATAACAAATCATTGCCCAAACGAATCAGAGCAGTTATCCGTACAAAACGTTGTCCAATCAAATATTGATTTTGGTTTCTAATTCGTTGGCTAGTGAGTGTATATGTAAATACATTATATACGCTTCTAACAATTATGAAATCTTGTACAAGTTGAGCATACAAATTCGTAATTTTTCGACGTTTTAGTTCTCCGTCACAAGAAAATTTAAGCTTTCTTATTACTACTTACAATGACCTCTTACATGACGAAATAATTATTTTCAACAAAAATATAACTTGCATAGTCAGACTTAGTTTCTTAACATTTTTGAAGTTATAAATGAATTCCGTTAGATAGAGTGCCACAGAAGTATTACACTGTATATAGAACTAAAAATTATAATCACAATGTAAATATAACATTAAATAGGAACAGATTAGATGCTTGAATCATAGCATTAAAGTATCATCAAAGCTTCATTAAGAAGTTAAGTAACATAACTCTTAAAGTCCGTAGGTAGAATTAATGACTTACAAATAGTTTTCAAAATGCAACTAATGGTTCAGGAAGTAACTTTCATTCAAATATTGATTTTTGAAGACTTTGGTGTTTCAGGATAAAGTTAATAGTCTTGAAGACGATGTTTTAACTGTGACTAGTTACAATTTAAAGTCGACCAAAGTTGAAGACTGAATTGAATTGTGACAAAAATTGAAAAACTGAACCTTAGCGCGTTACAAATACAAACATGAAATACAGGAATAAATTACCTATTGAATAAAAACATAAGCTTATTCAACTTATTAAATAAAAACAAACTTATTCAGCCTATTAAATAAAAACATAAGCTTATTCAACTAATTTAATGACAACATAAACTTATTCAACCTCTTAAATAAAAACATAAAATTGTTCAACCTATTAAATAGAAACAAACTGCTGCTTTGACATTGTAAAGTGACTGAATAATATTACGAGTATTTCGTTGCGCCATACCATACAGTATACAAGTAGGGGTAAGGTATACAACACGCGCTGGATGTTATAACTAAACTGTTTGGTATTTGCATGCAAGTCTGCCGTTGCTCCGGTTGGGGCTGTAATGTGTATCTATACATTCAGCAATTATAATACACACCACACTCAATTTTGCGTAACACTCATCAGAGATGAGGGGACGCAAGGATGACTGTAAATCACTTTGCCTATTTCCCTGATTTAAACTGTTGAGGCTCGGTTTTGCTTAACATTTTAAAGAAAATTTTTGCTGAAATTTCCCGAAAATCATCACTATACTCAAAATTACAATTCAGGATGTCGTCGAAAGCATAAATATATTAATACTTCAGTGAGTTTACCAGGAATTTTACTTTTCGTCCGCACTCGATCATAGCCATTGGGGACAAGCGTTTTGAAAGGATGGGAAACTAAATCCGAATATTAGTAGTTACTTTTAACATTCACCCAAGATTCTTAAACTCATTAGTTTCTGAAAATTTTAATCGTTATTCCATACAACTCAATAATTGTCTTTTGTGTATGACGTTCACCTAAAAGTGTGCACATTGAATACTATTTTAATTCGTTATTATTATTATTATTATTATTATTATTATTTGCTAAATTAACCTGGACTGTCAATGTTCAATATTTTTCATAATCTACGCATTTCAACCGATTATTCTTTTGAAACACTCTCTTTTATACTAATGCACAATGTATAAATAATTCACAATGTTTAGAGCGTAAACATTTCAATCATCTGAAATTAATTGAAAGCTTTAAACCATCCAGATATTTCATAAATTTTATCCATTTATTAATATCCGTCTAACATGAAACACATAAGCAAAAATTTTTTAACAGAAAAAAAGGAACTTGATCTTAATAAAGATTTTAAAGTTCAAGCACTTAAAAAAAGAATGCGCTGCATAAAATCGTACAAAAGAACGAATACTAAAAATATAATACCACTTAAACCACTTTAGAAAAAGAGTTCATTTAACTAATTCATTGTTACCAGTTTTCTCCGTGTTCTCCTGGGTATTCGTTTGTTTATCAACTTTAATAATGAGTTAGAAAGCAGCGTATTTTCGCTAAACGAATAAATTAGCTTTCTTATTTTCGAACAAAGAAAAACTTTTCAAAAGGTAAAGCTCTTTTCTCTCCTATTATTAATACTTAATTAATGGATGTATTCAATTTCATCATTGAGCTAAATGATTATGCATTGCATTGTAAACTAAATACGTTTTTCTAATTTACGGACGAAAAGATATTTTATTAGTTTGAATAGTTTTCTTGGTAAAACTATTAAACGACTGATATGTGAAAAAAAAAAGGAAAAATCAAAAGGGCATTTCAAGAGTCATCAGCATTCCTCATTGAAGATAAAAAAAGTGGGGGAGGAACGGGGGTGAAGAATTTGTTTCGTAATATTCCTTTCCTTCATGAGCGTTTTAAAACTTTTAGGAAAGACCACAATATTTTTGATAATGGATTCAAAGTGAACTATTTTTCTCCTCATATCAGAAGCTTTTTAAAAGGGCAGGTACATTTGAACATTTTTACAGCCCTGAATGCAAGTTGTATATCACATTTTATAATTTTTTGTTTTTTATGTGAGCTAATCAGTACCACTTGATTTCCTTATATTTTATGAATATGTTGCTTAAAACGCTAATTTGGACTTAATAATGGATGCTTAAGCTAGCATCTGAAAAATTTAATACTTTAACAAATTTTGCAAGTAGAGATCTTTGCAAGTAGCATCGTCAAAATTGTAAACGTACAAACTTTTTTTCTGTTTCAGCAAACTTTTAAACTAGATTAACGACTGCTAGATTTTTTTCACGCTTGTCAAACTATGAAGAATTGCGGTGTACCAGCGTATAATCAGAGTTGGCAAAAACCCGGGTTTTTTAAAAAAAGCCCATGGACCCAGGGTTTTTTGGTTTTTTTTAAATAAAGCCCAAAAAACCCAACTAAAGCTGGGTTTTTTAAAAGAAATGTGGGTTTTTTGTCTTTTTTTAGGGAAAATGTGGGGTACTTGTAGCATATTGTAGCGTAAGTATATAGACAAAGGGCAAAAAATTGTCGTAGGGTAAAAAAAAGCTGAAAAACTAGTTAAAAGTCAGCGTTTTCTGAAGAAAAGTATAAAAGATGACAAAACCCAAGAATGGTGAAGTTTTACATTTTTTAGTTTCCATGATTACCAACAGTTAAGGCAAAGTTACTTCTCGAGTGATAAAATCTGTTGTTCGTTTTCAATTTTTATTTTTTATTTTTTTTGCATTTTACTTGATTGTATTTCATTTTGTTATGCAAAACTACTGTAGAACCTCAAGTAGTTTTTATCCCTTTTTACTGAATTCCAGCTTAATCAAGACATTTCTTTGAACTTTATGTTGCCTGTTTTTCTATTTCTGTGTACAGAGGAAGAAATATTAAACTTTTTCGTAAGATAATGAAAATACTGTACATCTTATTCTGTTTTTTGTCTGACCGTTTGAGAAACCTGTTAATTTCTAAAAAAATATACCTTGTTTATTGGAGATTTGTGACGTGTTGGTTTGCAGAAAATAATTCACACGAAAGCCTTTTAGCAAGACTAGTTTCCTCTGCACAATCTACAAATACTGAGAAAACCAGACGTGACAGGACTTGGTCAAGATAATTTGAGTTATTCATTTACCAGTTAAAGAAAAATGTTAAATATATTTATTTAAAATCTTTGAAGTAGTTTTTTTAATGCCGTCAAGAGTTAAGTAATACTATTGAAGTTCAAAATTCATTTTTTATGTCTCTTGTCTGTGGTAAAGAACAAACAAAAAATAAATTTAAACTGTAAGAGTATTTAAATTAATCAAATTTTTAAAAAACTTCTCAGAAAATTAAAAAAAAAAAAAAACCCAAAAGTGGGCTAAATAATGGGTTTTTTCAAAAAAAAAACCATTGGGTCCAACCCAGTCGGGTCCAATCCAGCCAACCCTGCGTAATATGCAAAAGCTTAAATGATATTTTGACATTTACATAGTTTATGGTATTTACTCAACAACTTATAAAAGTATTGTTCGATGAGTATATCTTATATGGACATCAAGTTAAGAAAAATAATATTGTCATGAAAAGAATAAAATATGTCTTAGAAATTACATCACCAAAAGTGATTACTTATAACATTAGTTTAAAAAGTTTAATCACTTTGATAATAAAAATGTTGATGTGATAATAAAAATGCGATGTTTTAAATCGCTATCTGAAAAAAAAAACCTTTATAATTTCGACTATTGTTAAATGTGGTGGCTTTGCCCACTGGGGTGACTTGGCCCGATTCGAATTCAAAGTATCTTCTCCTAAAGTAGCACATCAAGTCTCCGCTTCGAGGCTCTAAATTAGTGCAATTTTATTTCTGCTTTGTGCAGGATTCACTAGGAAGGAGCAGAATGATTTCTGATAAGTTATTAGTCAAATAGGTAGCTTCGTTGTCTTTAAGGCTTTACAAGGAAATTTTAGTGTGCTCCGAATTACATCTGCGTTGTCCACGTGTTGAGTCAGTAAGTACCACCTGTTATATTTTCCTGCTTCTCTTACATCTATAATAAGGAAGAAAAGTAGCTTTTTCTTTTCTTTTTTTTAAATCAAAACCATACACACTAGGTATAATCTTTGTGGGCACTTGCACCCCGGGTTTTACAAGAAATTTGGGGTCACTTTGCCCACTTGATCCATACAAAAAATAGATCCTTACTTGAAAATGTATGAATGAATAATGATTACTATTAATATATGTCTGTATTATTATTTGTTTCAAACAGTCTTAGCAAAATTCCACGCTCACACAAAGGGAAACTAGGGCACCGCCAATATGTCTTATACCCAAATGCTGTACTACATAAGGCGATTTGTGAAGTTGTTGAGCTGGGGTTGTCGATTTGGCAAGGTTGTCAATTTGGCTTCTCCGAACAGCTTTGGGAAAATCTCAAGAAAAAAACATTAAACAATCTGGGGGGAATACATGCCTATCAGTGCGAGATGAAAACGAAAAAATAAAACAAATTTTGTTTCGCGCTAATTAGGACATGCCTCTGTCATCAAGAGATATACGGCTCATTGCTAAAGATTACTTGTCTTGAGCTGGCAAAGTGTGTGTAAAGTTCAATAATAATCTTCCAGGAGAAAAATAGTTTTAGTCATTTTGAATCGTCTTAAAAAAGAGCTTTCACAAAGTAAATGTCAAATTAAATCCTGATCAAGAGCCGAGTGGATTTCCTGAACCTAAAACTTCTTATTTCGATCATCAATATGAATCCTTGCGTACCGTTCCACCCGAAAACACTCTGAACTACGATACAACCGATCTCAGTGATGACCCGGGTTCCAAATGAATGATATTTCGACGTGGAGTGGAGTGTCCGTATGAATAGTTCCAACGGGAGTAGGGGGAGGTTGCCGTCAATGGACCGGTTCCATGACTAAACCGTGAAGATATTTCCCGTACCAGCGTTTGTGCATAGTACCTTCTTTTGCCTTAAAACAGTCTACTGCAGAGTCTTCAAGTAGCTAAAATTACTTAATCATATTGTTTATCGGGCAGATAAGATTTCTACAATTATCTTAGTAACTATTAAGATTTTTATTTAGTTTTAACATACTTTGAATATCACTGATCAATTAAACGTGACCATAAACTTAAAAGAATGCCCTTTCAAGTATAATTCCAAGTACTTCATGTTTCATCATGATTCGTCACAGCAGTACACCTATAAGGATATTCAAAATGACTCAGTTGCCATCATTGGACCGCTAGGTGTTTTCACGAATGGACCACCTAAGTGGTTCATTCATGGAAAATAGCAAATACTGTTGTAACTAGAAGCTCAATTACCTTTGAAAATTGCTCAATTGTTTTAAAATAAATATGATAAGGGAAAAAACAATCACAGTAATTCATGAAAACTCTAATACTGTATTGTCTTAAAATAATTAACGGTAATTAATGATAATAGTGAAAAAAGGCCTCTCAGTAATTCATGAAAATTCTTTGACTTTATTATAATTTCAACTCAAAATTAAAAAAAAAATGATTAAAAATTTAAAACATAATAATACAGTTTCAAATACATTTATTGTTCCAGAAAAATGTAAAATTAAGCAAAATATGGCCAGTGGACAAGTGTGAGTATGTAACGTGCTGCAGTTTCTTAGAGAAATGTGGCATGGAACTGAAGTCTGCAGAAAATTTAGAGTCCTGAAAGCAATTTTAAACAATCGCATTGAAGATAAAAACTGGTTTGTTGTTGCCTTAGTCACTTATTAGAAATTTCGGAGATAAGCCCTCCGAAATAGGAATATAATTAATGGATCACATTTTGAAACTAGAGAAGACGTTTTTGGAGTTATTTCCGAAAAATTGGGGGAATTGGCTTTTCAGGAGGCTGACAAAAATAACATGTCCCGCAGATTTAATTAAGACAAAATGTCTGTT
The DNA here is from genome assembly GCF_026930045.1 of Uloborus diversus. NCBI lineage: Eukaryota > Metazoa > Arthropoda > Arachnida > Araneae > Uloboridae > Uloborus > Uloborus diversus. The sequence continues at coordinate 157,811,742 of NC_072731.1, read as the reverse complement.
AGTACTATATTCTCTGGTAATTTGAGACTTAAGCTTCTGGTTTCACTAATAAAGTGGTCAAAAGGTTCTTTGACATTTTAGAGAGCAAGTGCAATCTTGCGTTGATCGAAAATTTTCAAAATGGATTCGACAAAACTCCCAACAGATCACAAGATGTTGGAAAGATATAAGCTAAGAACGGTGTTGACACAGATAGAGGAAATATCAATTGGTGAACGAGGTGTGATGACAACAGCTGTGTGCTGTGTGAATGTTGAGTTTTTTTTTATGTTTCTCTTATCCGAAAATAAAACATTTAAAAAAATAAAACTTTTTCTATAACTTATTGTTGTTTGTAGTGTTTATTGATCACCTGTTATAAATATTTGTAAGTTACGCATTGATTTTTATATTTGAGAATGTGGTCCATCGATGAAAACTCGATGGTACAACCATAGCAACCGGTTGCCATGAATGGACCACATGCTGAAATATTTATTTTTAATTTTCATTCTTTATTGTATATATTTATAATGAAAGTAAATGCTATTATTAAAAGAGAAATATACTGAGAAATTGTTCCTATAAATACGAGAAATTGAAGTTGGATTTCCTCTGTAAAAAAATGGAAAACTATTATGTGGTTCATTGACGGCAACCTTCCCCTATCTCTCTCATTTTTGCTAACGCTATTGTTGGTGAACTACTACCTTGCTTTGTAGTGTATAAAACAATATTTTTCCTTTTTTCACAATTTTCCTTTTTATTTCAATGCTTATATTCATTTCCTTCTTTCTTTTGGTGAATAAAAATTTTTAATTAATAGAAAGTGCGATTTTATTTACCCCTGATGAAGTTGGCGTTGCCCAACAAAATGCAGGCGGTTTCCTATGAAAATTACAAGTGGGCAATGTCATCCCTTTTAGCAGGTTGACTTTGCCCCACTCAGTTTTTCATTTTTTAAAAATATATCAAGTGAGTTAAAAATGAAATGCACAAGCGATCTTGATTCCTGATCCCTTCCCCCTAATAGCAAAATTTTCATTATCCCAATGTTCTTGCAGAAAGTACAAAAAAATTGACTCCAAACTTGAAAATAGGCAATGTCGACCCGGTTTACGGAACCTTAACAGTGGTTCTATTTAACGTTTCATTCCATACAGATTCAACGGATGAGTTCACTCGACCATTTTTAATTTTTTTGAAACTCATATCCCAAAATGATGCATATGAATGATGTTTAAAACCACTTTTATCTTTTCTCTAACCTTAACCCTTGATTTTTTAGGGGTCGTCAAAAGTGATTTTTGCAGTCAAAAATGGGACTTTTAGACCTTTGCATTTTGGCCAAAATCTATTTGAATTACATTTATGGCAGTTAATTTTACGCTTTGATGTTAAAGTGCATAAGATGATAGTCTCACATGCTGAGTTACGTGGGTGTAACTTAATAATTAAAATAATGGCAACAGGTTGAAGTTCAAGGTCAAATGTAAAAATTTTACTAATTTCAAAGGGGGATAACTCGCGTAGGGGACGGAAACACAAAATGAAATACGGCAAAAACTAATTACTGGAATCATGCTAAAAAGAATATGTAACTGTTGCTCTGTGTTTGTCTACCCATTATAGATTACAACCCCTCAAAAATCGGAAAAATGACAAAAATGACATTTTTAGACCCCTGTAAACCAAAAGGGGATGGAATTAAAAATGAAATTTCTTGGCCAATTGAATATTCCATTCAAATACTATACATTTTATATATATTGTTTTGTGTATTTGGTTTGTAAAAAAGATACAGGTCTTTGAAATTGAGCAATTTCGATAGTTAATTTACGCACTAAAACAGAAATAAAAAGTGTGAAAACTTTATTGCACTTTCTTAAATGGCCTATATAATATATTATACTGAAAAAACATATTTTAAGTATAAAAAAAACTATTTTAATTTGATAACTTAGGAATATTTGGACATGAATGAGTAGTTCATACTTGATTGACAGCTTAAGTAGTTAACTTATAGACTATCTACACACACAAATTTTCAATACACACAATTATATGCTCTGTACATTAACATATCTAAATTGCCTTAAACATATGCAAACTTGTTTGAGTGTAGTTTTGAAAAAATGAACTCACTTAGTAGTCCTATAGTTGTAATGGTGGCTCAAGTAAATGGCGTTTTAAAATGCTTTACCAAGGCACATTCATAATTTGATACTTCGAAAATGTACTAGGAGCAAGACAATGACAGGGGTTCTAAATTTAGTGATCAACACAAGCTATGTAATAACTTTTTTGACAATAATGGGCATTTTCTTTTAATAGTCTTTTTAGTAACACACTATTTTTCATACCTATTGCTAGGGGACAATAATTTTACACTGATAATATTTAAATACGGTATCATAAAGCACTGATTAAATGTTGTATTGGGAATTTTATTTGCAGAGTCAAACCTTTCTTGCAGCATTTTTTCAGCTAGTTTAATATACTGAATGATCACAAGGATACATGCAATGGTTAGTAGCAAAAATGCAGAAGGTATACCTACATTTCTGTAGGAATTAAAATGTGACTTCTAGTAGTTCTTTGCAAGCTAGTCTTAGTAGTATCAATTCTTTTTACGGTTATTCTGATTCTGTTACAATGTCCACTACCGTGTGATATTGCATAGAAATGCCATTCAGCTCTCAAGTTGACATCCGTTTCGTGATTACATAAATTAAGAAAGTTCTTTCTATTTTTGTTGTGTATTTGAGTAAAGTATTTCAGTACGCTACATGCTGTGTCACCACCAGAACTATAGTACTACTGTGTGAGTTCATTTTCTTAAAACTACACTGAAGCAAGAAATGAAAAACTCACCATTTTTTCCCTTTCAGCTATGTAGATAATGCTTTTGCACGTGTTTTGGCAAGTTACATAAGTTAATGTACAGAGCGTATGTTTGTATGTATTGAAAATTTGTGTGTGTAGATAGTCTATAAATTAACTACTTAAGTTGTCAATCATGTATGAACTACTCATTTATGTCCAAATATTTCTAAGTTATCAAATTAAAATAGTTTTTTTTATACTTAAAATATGTTTTTTCAGTATAATGTATTATATAGGCCATTTAAGAAAGTGCAATGAAGTTTTCACACTTTTTATTTCTGTTTTAGTGCGTAAATTAACTATCGAAATTGCTCAATTTCAAAGACCTGTATCTTTTTTACAAACCAAATACACAAAACAATATATATAAAATGTATAGTATTTGAATGGAATATTCAATTGGCCAAGAAATTTCATTTTTAATTCCATCCCCTTTTGGTTTACAGGGGTCTAAAAATGTCATTTTTCTCAATTTTCTGATCTTTGAGGGGCTGTAATTTATAAAGGGTAAACAAACATACAATTACAGCTATATTTTCTCATTAGTGTGACTCCAGTGATTAGTTTTTGCCATACTTCATTTTGCGTTTCCGTCCCCTAAGCGAGTTATGACCCTTTGAAATGAGCAAAAATTTTACATTTGACCTTGAACTTTAACCTGTTGCCATTATTTTAATTATTAAGTTACAGCCACGTAACTCAGCATGTGAGACTATCATCTTATGCACTTTAACATCAAAGCGTAAAATTAACTGCCATAAATGTAATTGAAATAGATTTTGGCCAAAATGCAAAGGTCTAAAAGTCCCATTTTTGACTGCGAAAATGACTTTTGGTGACCTCTAAAAAATCAAGGGTTAAGGTTAGAGAAAAAATAAAAGTGGTTTTAAACATCATTCATATGCATCTTTTTGGTATATGAGTTTCAAAAAAATTAAAAATGGTCGAGCGAACTGATCCGTTGAATCTGTATGGAATGACCCTAACGTGATGTGAATACCGTTTGCTTATCTTAAAGCGATATAAGTCATTTTACGAAAATTGCAAAGTTCTCTCTAACGATGTCCTCTACCTTAGTTCTATTTGTCTTTAAATTAAATGTGATTTAACTCACTATAAACCAAAAATTTTATCAAATTCTTTCTAAAGTTTAACTATACATTTTTATATCTTGAAATACTGGCATTTTAATGAAATATTTAGGAAACAAACACGCTATTTATGTTGCTGTGGTCAGGGAATGGGCTTATACAAATTTTTTAATTTTCTATTTTTCTGCATTTTTGTGATCTCTACATACCCTAATCTCTACATGATCTGCACATTAGCATTGCTGTATAAACTTGCTTACTTCGTTTCCACTAGAAAAAAGCGCGAAAAAACCTCTAATTCTAAATTTCCCTACTAATTGTATTGAATCCGAAATACAGTTCATCAAATATCTCGACTCATTCATTTTCAACTTTCGACTCAACTCATTTCTGCAGATATTGCTGTTGCTCTACATACGGCAGTATAAATAAGTGTTAAAGGCATTAAGTAGATGTTTAAATCAACCTACTCAAGGTACAAAGCACAATGATGAAAACAGCAGCATGGTTCGGCATGTTCGATGCACACAATAAATTGCTGTCAAGTTAGTATCCTTCGCAATTCCATGTCTGGGGTTTCTAAAACGGAAACATATCTGCAATTAGATATTCAGAAAAATACAATGGCATATATATATCTATAAATTTTCAATGAATCTAAGCAGAATTAAATGTCAAAACGCATTATATACATCGAGGTAACTGACACTACATTGCTTTCAAATGAAAAATTCGTTGTTAACATTTGAAATGGAAATCACATTTTACCAGCTACAATTTAATAAATAAATATGATAATCAATCAAACTATATTTTCAACAATGTCGTGAAGCCGCTCTTTTCTAGTTTAATGGGTTGTAAGAATATTTAAAAAGTTTTTCCGTATGAAGCCATGACATAGATGGAAACATCGAAGTTAAAATACGATATATTTTGCCTGCACCATGAAAAAATTGACTGAGAATTTAAAATAATTACAAATTATGTTACTTGGAGTTTAAAATTTCATTTATAATATTAAAAAAAATTCAAAACGTAATTTTTATAAGATATTTTAAAGCAGCTTCCTTAACAGAATATTTCCTTCTCATAACAAAATAGTGGTTAAAATTTCAAATGTTAAAATCTGTTTACATCTACGTAATGTACACGGGTGTCGTAAGGTATTTGTGTCCTTCAATTTTCAAGGATATGCACATGCACACATAAAAATATGAATAAAATATACTTGTGTCAAACAAGTACCATAGATGATTAAGTATACACAAAGAATATTTGTTTAAAAATGAATATTACTAGCAATAATAAATACAGTAATTCCATTTTACAATATGGACGGATTAACCATGTGTTTAATTATAATATATGCTGTTTCTTTGAGTAAGGAAGGAAATATATTTAAATGATTACCTAAAGAATCAGGCAAACAATGAATACACATTATGACATCAAAGCCTTCTTCAAATGCTTTATACATAAAAATATACAAAGAATAAAAGGCTTTTCTCTCAACTATTTGTTTGAATTAGCTCGTGCCCTAAAGACAGAAGGCGGGTAAAACATTAGTTGAAAACGTGCTGGTGAAACTGCAGCTTAAAAGCCTGGATGAAAATCGGTCTCTTATCAAAAATTTGTATTTCTTGGTTCCAAAGAATCACTCCACGAGGCAGAAAAATAATCTCTCTGCTAATAAGAAGTATTATCTACTGAGTTGAAACAGAATTTACGCAAATACTTTTCTATTATTGTCATTTATTATATCAAAATGTCCGTAAAGTAGTGCTATTAATAAATGTGGAACGACTGGTTCTTTAAATGTTTAATTTCGTGTTTAACTTAAAAGAATGCAAATAAGGTCTATTTTGGGTTAGCGTAGGAAATATTAAACAAATTTGTAGATTGGACAGCTTTTTAATGAGAAAAATCCGTCTTCTTCAACGTCTGATGGTATTGCCCTTTCACGCCAAAAATTGTCTGACCCGAATAGGTATTCTAAAAACCATTTTCTTTTATGATGGTTATTAATTCCACCAAAACGTCCAGCGCAACTGAGCTGTTTACTTTAGCTCTGAGAAACGATTAATTTCCTTCAAAGAAATTACTCAACTTTAAAGGCGGGAACAATTTGTTACATATCTTCCACAACTGCCAAGTCGATAACATTCTTTATTAAAACATGTTTGCCGAAACATTTGATTAAAGACCCTAAAGCGCGAGGAACATTATGTTGTATAATTGCAACATCATCTCCGGGTGTCATGTCCGATATTTATTATCTCAAGTTAAAATTAATAGACTCGGAGTAACTTTTCCTTGTATGGAACCCACTGGATGCGACTTGGTCGATAGAGCTCACAAGCTTTCGTCGCTTTCCAAAGTAAATTCAATTATTAATAGAGCATTCCCAGCGAAGAGGCTTGTAATAGTAGTCGCAAGGAATAATACAATTCGAACGAGAAGGCAAAGTTTTGGTTGCTACGTAATTATTTTTAAGTGTTTTATATTAATTATTTCTGCAGAAATCGCCTTACATTGATATTTATTCGTGAATTAATGGGTTATTTGGGTGCTATTATGGTTCTAAGTTAGTAGGATTGGCAAATTGAACCACTACAAAAAAATACCAACCATTTGCTGCGAAAGGGTTTTTTGTAACTATTTATTTGAAAAATAATGTTTTTTATTTGTACTAAAGGAAAAAAAAAACAAGTTTTATCATTCTTACATAAATATAATATATATACTAATTTGATGTTGTTGTTGTCATTGGCGTGTCATAGTTATTAATTACCACGAAGAAATGGGGTGCCATTACTTCTTAGGTCTTTTTATTAAAATTTAAGACAGAAAAAGAAATAATGAGAGGAAATAACAGCCAGGGCTCCGTTGGGAATCGAACCCACGACCAGTGGCGGATACAAGAGAGGCGTCACGACGGGGGTCATAACCCCCCAAACCGTGAACGTATTTGAATGTTTGCTTGAAAAAATAAAAAAATTTGATCGAAACCATAAGAAAAAAATATATTTTTTTTTAAATTCAATATTTTTTGGGCATTACATAAAGAGGTGGATGCAAGAAGGGGGGGGGGGGCATGTGGGTCGCACCCCCTTCCAGATTCTGTGAAATTTCTTTGTAATCGTTATAAGGTTCATTGCTTTTGAGTAGTGAAAATGACTGCTTGAAAAAAAAAAAAAAACCCTGAACGAAACCATACCATAAGAAAAAGGAAATAGTTTTTGAATTCCTTCTTCTTTGTGGCATAACATGTCATTTGCTATTGATGCATATCTTTGCTTGAGACAGTCTTTCTACGGCGCTGTTTTCCTGCGCCAGTAAACTGAAGTAGCAAAGAAGTGTCTGCCGCCCGCCCGATCGCTTTTTATGCAACAAATCTATTGGACGATAGGAACATTTCCAGAACTGTAAGGAATTGCTTCAAATGATTAAATATTTGATTGTGTAATTATTTTTTATGTTAAATCACTGAAAATTATTATTCCTCTCCGTTGTGATTTTTAGATAGTGTCGTTTTTGTTCGTGCTGAATTTATTTGTAAATGTGCTGTGAATAGTTAATTAGTTGAAATCAATGTTTTGGATTTTGTGACTTTTTTTTTTTTTTTTGCAAGAAATGTAAAATTTTAGATTCGTGTTAGCGCGATATCTCGTAATACGAGGGTTTCCGTAAATTAGACCCTTGTATTAGACAGAAACTGATCTGAAAAAAGCCGCGTTTTGTTCGAAAATGACTACCTATAACAAAAACAATGAAGTTTCCGGGTGACAAAACATTGTTGTCTTTTTTTTTTTTTTTTTTGCAAAATTAAAAAAAAAAAAAAAAAAACTGATGAACCCAAATCCGATGGAAACATATCCCGCGTTCCTGTATCAGACTCTGAGACTGTGACGTTCTAGTCCACCTCCGATTTTTAACAACCGAAAAGAATCAGTCGGTGATTATTGATCAATGTCTAAATTATATTCATAAAATATTTAATTTTTAATTAGATTTTCGCAACATTTTTAAGTGAAGTTTTAGAAGTATATTTTTGCACACAAGATAGATATGTTATATTCATACGTATGAATGAAATGGACCTTCTTTACAGAGATATCAGTACATAAAATATAAAAAAGATCGGATACCTTCCTAAGAATATATTATCTTAATGTTTATTTAATTATAATTAATGTGTTATAATTTTTAGTTACGACAGTTAGTTAATGTTTAGTCACAACTTTCATGCTAAACAATCCTTCATTTCAGGCCCAGATCATTCACTTTCGGGTTCCACACAAAAAATATCAACAAGCTCTACACGTTTTTCCAACTCGTATCTGAAATGCCCATTTTATTCAAAGTCGCTATGTAAATTTGAACAGGATTAAAGCTTTTTTTCAGCACAAATTCAAAGTTTACTGTTAGAACAGGAAATATCATACCATTCCTTCACCGCTTTTACAAGGTGAATCCCAGAGGTCAAGAGATTCACTTTAATTATTATTATTTTAATTAAATGTAACCTAAGTTTAAAAAAAATGCCTTCCGTGAGACTATATAATCTTGATTTGCCGTTTGCGAAAATTTTTGGCGGACGACACATTCTAAAAACTGAAAAATTATTTTAAAAAAAATGGTTATTTCAATGATTTTTGTATGCAATTTTGAATTTTTTTACGGGAGGGAGGGTGGAGAGGGGGGGGGGGGCTTCTCATAGTTTTTGAAAATTTCAAAGTGTCTTCAAAAATATTTACTATAGTCCACTATCACCCTTGACCATAATGACCCCTCCCCCCTAAAATGAAATCCTGTATCCGCCCCTGCCCACGATCTCGACATTCGAAACGAAGCTTCTACCTCAGAGATATTTAACGAATTCATCAGATCCGAAGATTTTTTACGTTAAATCGGGGTTATTCGTAATATCGGGGTGCGAAAAAATGTTCAAAAAATTGAACTTACTTTAACTAAAAGCCCTAATAAGCAACTACACATAGATTCAGCACTCCACGACTTATTACACACTAGTTAATTTGAAATTTCGTTGTACTGAGTAATAGATTTTGACAATTTTCTTGATACTTGACTCAAAACATGTCTTCTTCCGACTTTATAGAGAGAAGAAAATCCGCTCATTTACAGCCTGCTGCGTGAGGTATATTTTTTCAGTTTCCGTTCCATTGTTAAGCACTAGAAAAAGTAACAGAGTTTCATTATCGCTTTCTGCAACAGAATGGCTGTTTATTGGTTACCCTTTCGCACGTCAAACATTGCTGATTCCAAGAAAAGTATTTTTCTGCTTCGTACAAGATGGATATATCAGTTGGAAAACAATCGAATATTTCCTCACTTAACAATTTTTTTTTCGGCTGTTAAAATAATTTGCTAATTTGGGTTTTATTATTCGGTAAATAAGGGTTTTTGCCTTTATTATATTTGGGGAAAAAGAAAAATTCGTTAAAACGTGAAATTCGTTAAATAGAGTTTCGTTAAATCGGGGTTCGACTGTAATTCATATTTTTACCCTTTTAGACAAGGTTATCCTGTGAAAAAAGTTACCTTTTAATATTATTTTGGAAGGAAAAATAGAAAAAAAAAAAAAGAAAAAACATCGATGTAAAAATTTTTAGAAAAACATTTAGATTATAGATGTACGTGTTGAATTTATTACTTTTTCATTTGGTTCGATACGAAAACGATGTAGTCTTAAAAATTTATTTTGAAAATTTAGACCATATCTCTGTTAACGAGAATCATAACACCCACGTTTACAGTATAGTATGTCACATACACATATTTTGGTAATCTTAATTTTAGGATTCACATCGGCCAATGCTTCGGCGCCGATGGTTCACAAATTTAGCCATTCGCATCGGCATCAGCGGCCGATGCTAACATGGAAAATACATCGTCCCATCGGTTTTAAAAAAACATCTAAATACCGATGTATGACGGATTTTTTTTTTTAGAAAAGAAGAGGAAAAAACCTAACTTTTTTTCATTTATCTAATTTTTAATGCATAGTTAAAAACTAGTATATCCATTATATCCCATCTCGAAACATTCTTCTATATCTTTCTTATGAAATTTAATCCCTCCCCGTGCTTGACGAGAAAGCAATATTCCCAACAAAAATAAAATTACACACTCAAAAATTGAACGACCACACCAATTTCCGAATTATCGCAAAAGAAAAGCGAAGAACGAAAATTGAAAGTAATTTTGGAAGCCTTGCTTTTATTAATTACAAATATTTTATTTGTTCACAAACAGAAGATGCCAACGATTAAAATGTTTAAATCATTCAGATTTTCCTATCATTATCCAACAATTAAAATCACGCAGACGACAGTTCATTACGATTTATCTCTTATTTTTGCATTAATAAAAGTATTTTGATTCGTACAAAAATAAAAAAAAATCAGATCCCCTTGGAGCGATTGGCGTCAAAATTGAACCAGCGCCTTTTTCCATATAGGTTCACATTTATTCCAAATTTCATTCAGAACGTAGCATTACTTTTTGAGATATGGCACTCACAATGGAAAAAAAAAGAACGTTCGATTGCGCCACTCCCCTTTCAGCTGTTGACGCCAAAATAGAATCAGCTTTTATACTTTCTAAGTGCTATTTGTCGATAAATTTTTGTTTGATTCCGTTCATTATTTCTTGAGACACAGCAATCACAATTGACGACAAAAAACGTTCTATAGCTCAACCCCGTTTGAGCTATTAACACCAAAACTGAATCAGTACCTGTACCTGCAAAGGGCAACACATAGACCAAGTTTTGTTTGATTCCGTCAGAAACTTCCTGGTAAATAGCAGGCACGCATAACTCAAGAAACGTCCCATTGCGCCACCACCTTCCAGGAATTTGTTCTGAGATATGTGTCTTCGAAAAAGACTATGCAGTTAAAACAGCAATGAAAAAAAGATCAGTTGTTTTGCTTTTGACTTGCCGAAGCTCAATATTTTATAAATACGAAATAAGCTCAATTTTAAACATAGACATGAATACATAAAGTAAATTCGGTGAGAATATACTGCAACTGCACAAATATCAAACAAGATTCAAAAACTTTGCTCATTTGTGATTACTAAAGCCTTCGAAGTTTTTATTTCATTTAAACATAAAAGTAGTTCGTATTTTGAAAATTAGGTAGAGCAGTTGCATAAAAGTAAGTCTTTCGAAGAAGATACAAAGAAAAGCTTTTAGTATAAAAAATAACTTTAAAATATGGCAAAAAGAATTTCTTTCACTACATCAGTTAAAATATTACTTATCGTTATCCGTCAGTAGAGAAGTTGTTTCAGATTTTTTTACTTAAATAAAAGGTGTGGTGTCTATCAAAAAGCTTTGCTCTTAAAAGTTAGCATTTGTTGAATTTTCAGTAGCTCATAGTCATTTTTGCCTATTTGTTGTTGTTGTTGTCGTATGGCAAGTACAAAATGAAATACAAAAAAAAAAAAAAAAAGGTGGTAACAAGAAGAATTATTCATCATTAGGGCATGCTGTGTAATGGAAATATCCTTTTGGAAATAGCGTACTTTGCGTATTAGTTTCTTGTAATGTTAAAATTCCTAGTTCGATAAACATAAAGATCAATTGGTTATACGAGTTTCCCTCAACTGAAATTGCATCAATTCGATAGAACTTCCCCATTTAGATAAAACAATACCGTTTAATTTAAAATGATTTTTCTAACACTTTATAGTTCTTGTACAGGACTTCAAACACAAACAGTTTAAAAATAATTTATTACTCGATATCAGAAAACAAGAACGAGATTTCATTATCACGTAAGATTGAATGAGTAGGCGAAAGACATTCATAAATGCATTATTTATCCAAAAATATTCGAATACGTAAAGCCGTAAATGGCATTACACTTTAATTAATTCATTTACAAACACATTCTCAGCAAGTAACTAGATAATAGCCAAGATGAGCAGGATTCCTTACACTTCCCAAAGTAAGTCAATTTCCACCCCCGTAATGACATTTTCGTACTCTTTCGACTTCCACTTCCCGCAAAGGATTTATCTTTAGCTCCCCGCATTAGAACTCTACTATTCTCCCTCGATGCTATGTTCTAAAACAAGTCATTCCTAATGGAATTTCGGTACATCACATTTGGTGCGTTCATGAGCAGCGAGAAAGAATAATTAATTGCGAATTGTAACTGTTTCGGCTGGAGACTTGAAATTTCAGTGCTTGTGTTCATGAATGGGGGATATGTTTATAGAGATTAGCAGAGTGTGTATCGAAAATAGAATTGGAATCAGTCACATAATTGCCATTTCTTTTGTCCATAGTCTTCCAACAAAAAAAAAATTATGATGTATATTTTAATAATAGAGATAACATAGTAATAAAAATAAAAATCTAAATAAACAGCAATCGAAGAAGTTGAGCGAAATATTATACAAAATGGTAATCATTTACCTTTGTTTACAAAACATGTGCTCGAAGCTTGATAATTTAAGTATAAAAAATCGATAAATTCATAATTCAAATTAATATATTTCAATTTTCATACTAATATAATTCATGGAACATGTTTCTGTGTAATAATATTAAATAGAAATAAACCTTATAATAAAAATAAAAATCCAAATGAACAGCAATCGAAAAAGCTGAATGAAATATTATGCAAAATGGTTACAGTTTGCCCCTGTTTGCAAAACATATGCTCAAAGTTTGATAATTTAAGTGTAAAAAATTTATAACATTCATAAATTCTTACGTATATATTTCAATGTTCAGATTAATATAATTCATAGAGCATGTTTCTATGTAATAATATTAAATATAAACAATCCTTACAATAATATGTTGATAGATCTCCCGTTTTGTGCAATATAATGACCCCTCAGAACTCACTACTTTTTCAGGAGAGGCACTGAAAAATGTGAACTATAACCCAAAAATATTTCAAATATAGACTATTAAAATACACCGTATGTATTTTTAAAATTTTTCTTATTTGAAGTTGAATAATATTTTGTATGCTAAAATCTTATGTGGGCATTATCGTTTTTGATGTTATCTACAATTTCGTGTTTTCTTATGATCCATATCAGTCATCAACATGACTATTACATTTGCATAGTTTCCTGATAAAGGTCCGTTGAAATATTTATTTTTTAATTCTGTCAACAAGCAAACATCCCGGCGAGCATCATTTTACTTCGTATAAACATCTTACGTCTTCTTACTAAATACAAAAACTATGTGAAAGAAGTTGATACACACTGCTTGCACAAGGTTTTTATTGATGAGAAAGAAAGTATAAAAAGTATTCAACTTCCCTCCAAGACGCAGGGACAATAGCTGACCTGGTTTTTATTTCTTTTATTATTGTGAAATATTTACCAATATTTCACAACAATTATTTGCTAAAACATATATTATTATCCGACGATTTTTCCACGGTACGTTAGCTTTAACAAATATACATGCGTATTTTTAGATAAAAAAACAGAAAAAAAAATGTATTAATTGTGCAAAAATGTTTCCTAAAAAAACCTGACCATATAGATAGTGGATAGTGTTGTACCTTGGTACACTTTTCATATTTTAATTTTTAACGTCAATAAGTTGAATCAAATTTAAAATCTAAAAGTCACATTGAAATATCCCAACATATTTATCTGCAATATATTTTTTTTTGAAATTCAGACGGTTTGAAAATAAAATATTGCCAGCCATTTAAAGTAAAAGTTCCAAGCTGTCCCAAGGTATAATATCCTATTGTACCTTGGAGTACACCCTGTTGTACTCTGGAAAAGTCTTCTTGATTCATGAAACAGACATTTACTTAAACCAATTTGGCACCAGAAAACAAAAATATTTTATTTTTCATGATAGGGAATTAAATTATGAATAATTACTTATGAATTATATATAATGAATTATGAATAATTGTCTAACATTAAATTTGTTTCAAAGAATACATAAGATTAGAACATTGTTCCATGTTCCTAAACTTATCTTAATTACTAAGAACCATGCATATGTTGTACCTCGGAACGTGTTCTAAGGTGCAAAATGTTTGGGTGTCCCATGATACAATCACCGCGCGGCTTAAGAAAAACCAAAATAATGGTCAATCTAGATGCAGTATCATTATTTTCTCATAAGCAAAATATTTAAAGCACTTCTCTTTTATCACAAAAGAAAATTCATTTGATTAAATTTACAAATACAAAGACAGAAAATGAAATAAAAATGAAGAAAATATTTTTTTTGAGTCATGAAATCTTCTTTCTCTCACAAAACTGTCAATTACACTCGTTTGATGCTGATTTTTACTATGGCACCATTTAGTGTTGAAGGTTACTATTAGAGATTATCAAAACATGGATGCTAAAAATAGATTATTAGAAATTAGCAGTGTCCTAAGGTACAAACGTCTCAAGGTACAAGACTCTCCCCTACATAACCAGGCATACTTGTTGAAGTACCGTTGGTTTTATTTGTTTTTGAAACATTTTTCTCCACAAATAGTTAGATTTTATTATCTATTATGCCTAATTTTGACAAAAATAATCATAATTTTTGAATTTTATTTGTAACAATCCTCTATACGTAATTATGCGTATTAATATTATGTGTCATTTATCGCGATATGTATCAATAAAATATTTTAAAAATGGATCCCTAATGGCAGATATTTTTACCCTTTCAGGACTGCTATTGGGTAGATATGTTACCTTAGTTAAAGTTCTTGTTATAAACTGCCGAATACAAACAATTTAGAATTTTTTTTTCATGTTATTTGAGGCATCAAAATCTAAATATTAGCAAAAAAAAAAAAAAAAAAAGCTGTTGTTGCTACAATATTGTACGTCAGAGCTTATGGTCTTGCTAGCACTAAATAAATATATACTCTATTTCAATATTAAAAAATAAAACTTACTTAAAATAAAACTTAATTAGTTTCCAGACAGAAACATACTTGCATAGTAATTTAACATGTAGCACAGTACTCTATGAACGCATAACTCTACTACTGCTAATATTTAATTCAAAAAAATATTTTTTTTTTGAGCTTAAAATTCCACTCATACTTTTAGTTGATTTTAAAAATGAATTTCCAATGTTATTAAAAAGAGAAAGTAGATCAACTATGTTTCACACACGAAATTTAAGACTTAAGCATAATGACGTTAAAACCACCATTAACGCAATTTAACACATTAAAGTCGTCCGAAACATTTAACAATTCAATTACAATTATGGACTAACGTCTAATTACGCACACCGAGTTAATAAATCTTCTCAACGCAAAAGAGCGAATTCAATTAACTTTTGAGCTTTAAATCTTGGAGTCAAATATGTTCTTAACATTCCTTAACAGAACACCGTATAAAAAGTTATCAGTGAAAAAAAATCGGTTTTGATTTCTCATTTTTTTTGACAAACTGATCAAGAATAGGAACTTACTAACGCAAAAATGTTTCAGAAAGTGCAATTCGATTTTATGAAAAATGATCTTACAGGACTAAAGATTGAAAAAACACTCTATAACTCAAACTTAGACATCGAAATATGTCGTGATCATCATTAATATCCACTTGCAGGACATTAGCCGATATTAGAAAATTGAAAAAATATGCTTTACATTAAATATTTTACGTGAAAACATCTATCTCCTAAGCTCAATAAGGTGGTACACTGAAAAAAAGAACGCTTGATTCTTTCAGTTTTATTTAATTAACGTTTGGTGAAAAAAAAAATTCGAAGTTCTAAATTAAGATGCCATATTCAGGAGACTTGCTGACATTTGAGTTCATGCCAGAACGAAAACAAAAGAAGATAAGCATTTTGCCTCATCAGTAATTTATTATTAATAAGAATTTCTCCTCAAGAATTCTTTTCGTGAAAATAAGTTTTAGGCCACTTAGCTTCTCTCCTAAATTCTAATTCTACATTTTATTGATATTTCTTACTACTTAGGTTTCTCATGTTCGTAAAGTTAGCGACAAAGTGTATTTTTTTTTCTCGAACTTTTACTCCAATTGCATTTTTTACTCTCTCTATTATCTAGTGCATTTTCATCCTTTTTCATTGTGTCAAAAATCGATAAAAATTTATTCCTAACCAGGATCATAAATTCTGCATTATATATCAAACGAATTGTATCGATAAGGAAAAATCGATACGAAGAGCGTTACTGAAGATTAGATTATATACCTTTGCTATGCAAGAAAAGACGCTACCAAAAGCTCGCTCTGCTCACAATGTTACCTCGCTCCAGGATAAAAAATAAAGATACGGAATATTGAAAAAAGATGGATTCTTTTTTGTTTTAAATCAATGAGATTTTTTTGTGAAAGTATTGGAAAACTAAGTAAAAGTAGCGTCAGAGAATTTATTGAAATACATGAGTCAATAAGATGAACGTATGTAAACTATTAAATTGCAACTTGATTTAAGACATTAAACTAGATATTGTAATAAGAATAATTTGGTTCGAGGAAAAAGATTTATCGTGGAGTTAATTTGCAGTACTGTTTGCATGTACGTATGTATGTATGTATGTATGTATATATATATATGTGTGTGTGTATATGTACGTACGTATGTACACTGTTAAAAATTCAGAAAGATTTTCTGATAATTGTTACTGTAAAATGGTGGACTTACAGCATCGCTGATTTTTACTTAATTTATACTGGAGAAATAAGCGATCCCAGCTCCAATTGGCTGCTATGGCCTACCGAGGAAACCGGTAGTAAGGAGGAAACCGGTTTACTGTAACATTTGATTTTTACAATAGTAGTTATTGGCAACATGGATGCCAGTAACAATTACCGTAAAATTTCCGGAACATTTTTAACAGTGTATGTATACATATATATGTGTATATAAATGTATATATATGTATGTATATATGTATGTATGTATGTATGTATGTATGTATGTATGTATGTATATATGTATATATGTATGTATGTATGTATGTATATATGTATGTATGTATGTATATATGTATGTATGTATGTATGTATGCATGTATGTTCGCGTACAATCTGCCATAAGAAGGTAAAAGGCAGCAACTGCAAAATTTTCATTTCTCATTTTTTTTTTTTTTTTTTTTTGCATTTTTGACATCTATTTTACGTTAGCTTTATTGCACCAGCTTGCTTATTTGGTTTCCACTAAAAATAAAGCACGAAAAAAACGTCACACTCCAATATTTCCCTCTTGCTGGTGTGGAATCCAAAATGCGTTTTATCAACAATCTCGAAAAATCATTTCTACAGATAGGGTAGAGCGGAGCAAAATTACGCGGCTTTTTTTTTTTTTTTTTTAATGCATTTTCTAATTTTTATGCTTTAAGTTGCGAAATTTTAGACATTGCGATTTTATGAAGCAGTCAATGGTGTAAAAAATGGTATATTCAGTTGTTGCTCAGCTTGTGTTTTTAACCGTTAAAAACCTATTTTCGAGTCCAAGTCGGTTGCGAAAACATGCCCCGTACGCGAGGCACGTTTACGTATATTTATTTTGACACCTAACGTGGTTCTGTTAGTATTTTTGAACATAATGTCTTACCATCGCTAAAATAAAGCAATATTATTACAGACTGAATAGTGTATAAAGTTGAAGCTGAAGGGGCATGAAGACATCACTATATAATTGTAAGCTATAAGATAGGAATGTGTAACTTAATAAAAAAAATAAATGGTAATTTTCAAAATTAAATAGCCGGAAAATACTAAAAATGTTTGAGACAGTTTGGAGCAAAAAAAGTGTCAGGGGCATGTCTAAATAAGACACAATAAGAACGATCGTAAAGGAGCTCCTAAGTTCAACGCGTAAACGTGCCCCGTCGCCAAGTTTGGATTTATCTTTAGCGTGCAAAAAAATTTAGTAACATTTCAGTTCATACAAATATAATTCTCAAAACAGGATAATATTCTGTTATTTTTTATTTATTTGTTTTTCTGAACTAAGTATTATTCATTCACAATAAGCTTCGAAACGTTCAACTCAAAATTAACTCAACTTAGTAAAAACCAGATTCTCCTTTCCGCATGCTGGACCGAAGCTCGACTGATGTTCAAAAACTTGTGAGAATACTTGCTAGGGAATAGCAATAACCTGATATGGCTGTTGGCATTCCAGTTATGATTCGTTTGGAAAAAAGGGCACTGCTTAAACGTGCCCAATGCGTAAACGTGCCCTGGTCTACCCTACTGTTTTTACCTTGCAAAGGCAGTAAAGTAAACCTATGTGATACGAAATTACATAGAGTGTTACAGGGTGAGAAATACCTTGACCAAGCGGTAGAAGGCGTTCTCTCTGAAACTCTGAAGAATAAATGTTTTCTCTTTAGATACTTAATGCATAAATCAGCTTGTCCTAATACCTCCTTTGCCCTCCATTAACAAGCACAAATGTTAAAACAACGAAAATCTTCATTGTAATAAAGCAAACTGGCATTTTTGGTGATTTTTTTAGCACAAGTTCTAGTTTCCCCTTTCTACATTGAATAAAGCACTTCTTCAAACCCCGTGACTTGCATGCAACCTTTTCCCAAAATTTTGCTTGAAAAACATTAATTGTCTCGACAAAGGAAAAAAAAAACGATTTTTTTTATTATCTGCCCTGTTCTATCTTCTGCACTTACGAAAGTACCCTCTGTGTGAATCGTCTAATTGCACTCTCTCATTCTTAAAGTTTTATAATTTTTTTTAAAGATTTACCCTGCATATACAAAACAAGAAAAATTTGTAAAAAGAAAATTGAAATAAAAAACTGAATCACGGTTTAGTTAACAACTGACTACCCTGAATGCCTGTTCAGAGATCTCGGCATCAAAAGAGATAAATCTAGATGTTTTTTTTTTTTTTTTTTTTTGTAAATTTATGGTGTGCTGTCTTTTTAATTTAATTTTGCTGTTTATTACCAGTTGAAATGTACATAATTCTTTGTATCATTTTACTTTTTTATTGTCGGCGTTATCCCTTTTTGTTTTGTAATGGCAACGCCAAATGAAATGAGATAGCACATATGAGTTATTACGATGGAATGTGAATGCATTTTTTCTCGCCCTATGTTGACGGAGAATATAACTTCTAACATTTACGTAATTATGTAATTAAAAGTATTCTTTTACAAAAAAAGTGAAAAAATTTATTTATTTATTAAAGTACGGAATATGCATTTCATATATTAAATTTCCTAAGACGAGAAAAGGAAGAGCACAAGTGAACTGTGAGAACATTCTAGACATTGTAAACGGCTTAAAACAAATCCCGTAGTTTAAGCTAGAAGGAAGTTTAATCTGTTTTCTTCCAGAAAAGTTTACCGAATAAACCTCTCAAAATTAATGTCACTTAGAGCTTGGGCAGTCCTACAAGCAAATACAAAGGAGCTCGCTACGGCGGCCAGGGACACATGATCAGCAGTCTGGAATAGCCATAGTTTACTACGCTAGCACTTTCCTTCAATTTTGATAAGTGAAACAGCATTGCGTTTTCAGTTATTTGCGTGTTAAATTAAAATTTAGCAAACAGTATAAAGGTTATCTCAGTTCAAATGCGAGGTTTTCTTTTTCAGACTGATGATTTCAAGAAAAAGGGAAACAGTAGTGCGTTTGGTATTTGCTTGTAATACTTAAGGTGTTGCCGTTTTTTAGTCATTATTCAAAAAATCATGACTTGTACGTGTTGCGGGAGTGACAGGACGTAGAAGTTGTTTTTTGTGAAGTGCCAAAAATGCTTTTAGAAAGCTGATACTTTCTATTATGATACATTATGGTACCTTATATTCGAATGTATCACAAAGAAATGCCCACGTTTAAAATCCTGGAAATAAAGTGCAGATTTACGCGTAAAAATATCGCACCCGTTAAAATGGATTGAGTAATATTTAACAATAAAAAATGAATTTTCTGGTAAAAAGACAGAAATTTATGAGGGTTCGATATTTTTGCTATGACTTTCATGAAAATATAAAAATAAAAAAGTTAAATAACGTACTTTGCCAAATTTACGTCAATGACTTCAAAAGGAAAAATGACGTAGTCTCAGAGCTTTTTATAACTGTAGACTTTTTTACAACTATCTACCGAAATTGAAAACTTTTCAACGAACGTATCACATTTGGTGTGAAATGAAAGCCCCCAATCTCATCTAACAATGAAAGTCAAAGGAAAATGGAGCATAAAGTATTTTAAACGAAACTAAACCGTAAACAATATAAAAAAACAAATTTTGAAAACTTAAAGATATAAAAATCGAATAGCTCTTTGAAATATTTCATTTGAAGAGCGAAATTCAATATATACTTGACGTATTTGAAATATTTCTTAGAATCTTTTATCCTTTATTTAATATCGTCATCGGAATGTTTTTCGAACTGAGGGTGTGTATGCGTTCCTTAAAACGAAAAGAACCCCTTGCAACGAAAATGTAATAAAATTTTACCTTAGCAATAAACTGTAAAAAAAAACATAAATGTAATTTATTTTAAATTGATAACAATTTATATTTTAAAAGGAAAAGTCAAATCTTAAACTTTCTTTCATAATGTTTGTCTTAGCGGCAAAGTTTTCCAACATGAAAATCAACCGAAATATGTATGTAATAAAAAGGTTTATTTGATTCTCCATGCTTTGATAGAAAATAGGTGCCAGAAACACATTTTGGCACAAATACGGAATATCCAATAAATGAATCACTAGGTGAAACATTTTGTACAAAACATCGTCAACTAAAAATTAAGTATTGTGATTGCGTTCTTCAATTAATCTAGCATTTACATAACAGTGATGAAAAATCAGTGTATTTCCACTTATAAGTATTAAAACCGGAAGTTTCTCAATAAAAATATATTTTTTAAATATACTATTAAAAAAGTTGCGGTCATTATAAGTGAGTGAGTGACCTACAAAGTACATTACGAGTACATCCAAACGATCTAAACAAACAGTTATCTCTCTCGTAATCGGAAAATTTGGCGTATTACGTAGCCTCAAAGCAACAGTAGGATATCTTGCTTTTATTCCCGATATTAGATGTCTTGCTGTTCTGCCGTGCTAAGCACAAAAGTCGTATCTGCACTTTTTATTAAATTTGAATTACGGTCACTTTGTGATTCTTTGTCACATATTTTTCCTAAATACAATGTTTTCTGGTCATTTGTAAATCGGAAATATTTTTTAAAAAATTCTGAAAAAGTACATCGGTATCAAATACATGAAGGCACACAACCTTTAGCGGTGATTTCTCATTTTGAGCTTAGATGCAGATACGACTTTTGCGCTTTGCACGGTTGTGTTGCTCTGAGGCAACGATACGTTCTTGCTATTAATTTAAAACTTTTGTTAGAGCATATATACAGTTTTTTGACCTTTTACTAGTTTTTATCAAATTTTTTAAACCAATTAAATCAATGAAGAATGAAAGCAGAAAGTATCGCGAATGCTCCGTTGCTTAGAATTTTGCTCTTAAAAGCCGGAAAAACGAACTTCGATTTATTTTCTTTAGATACTTTTTCCCTTATGTTTTCAATATCGTTACGCGTAAATGTATGATTAAAAGTAGCATCCAAATTACTTTTTGGTCATGTGCAAATTATTTTTAACTACCTACAAAAAAAAAAAAAAAAAAAAAATCAACCCATTCAAGAGTAATCTCACATTTTTATAGTTTTCGAAATGGTAATATTCCAGAATTCGAGATCTGGTCTTCTAAGACAGTAAAAGTTGATTTAAAAATACTCCTTTGGAAAGAAAAAAAACGGAAACCTTTTTGATGCTAGCTTAGTTTAAGATAGAGATAATTCTTTTCATTTTTCAGTCAAAAAGTTACAAGTTGGCACAAAATTCAAAAAATTGATTTCAAGGTTTTTAAGAGGAAAAAAATATTAAATGCTTCCAATTTGTGAAATGGGCTTTCTGTGACGTTTTTTTTTTTTTTTTTTTTTTGTAATTTTATGTAAAGTTTACTATGGAGTATTTTTTACTACTATAATATATATATTTTTTAAATATAGCTTTTCATTAACTATGAAATTTAAATAATTAATTTTTATATAATATTTTGACTACACTGATTTTTTTTTTAAAATTCAAATACTATTTCTCTATTTCTGGAACTGTTATATGAATTTCTACTTTGTTTTGAAAACAGAATGTAAATGCATTATACGATTAAAAAAAAAAAAACTACCCTTTCTGTAGTTATTATATTGCAGTTACAGTATTAATCAGCATATTTTTTTCTATATCATGTAGCTTTTAATCATAATGAAAGAGAAGACATATTGTTTCCCTTGTTTCATTTCATCACCTGATACTCTCAGCGTACAGATATATTGATCTCATTCATTCGAAGGACAGTGGTGAATGACCGACCCTTTATCTCTATCGCCGATAATCAGCAACTGGCTCAATGAATCTGCCCAAAAGATCGAAACATTTGCAGCGAATATTGATGACCCTGAACTATTCATATACATTATCAGCACAAATTTGTCCTTTTCTCAGTGTCTGCTGGTATATCATATGCATAAAACGTGACATCACGGCCTAATAAATAGTAGATGAAGCATAGACGGAAAGGAATGTAAAATAATGGAAATGCATGCATAGCATAAGAGTTTATGTACTGCAAATTATAAAGCAACAAATATTTAACGGGGAACCGGTGGGAAAATTTTAAATATATAATTAAAAAAAATGTAAATACACATACATACAAAAATAATAAGCAATCATATTTAAACTAGAAAATCGCCCGTCAAGATCTGACGAGTGAAAATAGCTCCTACATTTGAACGAAGCAATTGCCTTTTTGTTGATATTTTGATGGTTGAAATTTTAAATCTAACTCCAGTGGATTAACCTTAAACTCCAGTAGATAGCGTTCATTGTTGACCAGGTTTTCGTTTCTTCATTCCTCTGAAATGACACAGTCTTACCAGTAAAATAGTTAAGTTACCTGATCGAGTTCAGCCTTGTCCCAATAAAGCCTTTCCCTGCATGTCAAACATTACCACAGCATAATGTCAAATTATCATGACGTGGCGCGAGTTTCATTGTTGATGACGCGTTACTCGGTCATTGGCTATTATATATATGAGTATTATATATTTTCAAAAAATCGTAAGAATAGGCTGAGAAATCTGTTACTGAAGCAATCACCTTGCCAACCGCAACAGCATTTGCTCGCCAGAGCCATTGATTTAGACAGAGATTGTGCGGCATGTACAGGTACAGATATCTATACTGCCGTAGGCCTTGTAAAGAGGGTAACTGCTAATTTTGTTTTGCATTTTTGTCATCTATTCACTGTGTAAGGTTGCTTATATAGTTCCCGCTAAAACAAAAGAACGAAAAAAAAAACAAGTCTGGTTATAACATTTTCTTGTTGATAATATTGAGTCCAAACTGCGTTTCTTCAAATATCTCAAAAACTCATTTTTGCAGTTACGACCGTTTTTCTGTCCACGGCAGTATACAGCTTAACTATGACGTCAAACTTCATCGTCAATAATAAGTGGCCTTTGGCGTCGAGATAATCTCTAGGTAAATGAAAACCAGACGTTGTCCAATGGTGAGACCAGCATACAATAACAGAAATATGAAGTCATGAATTGTCCTGGCGAAACATATCATTTTTCAGAGCTTAAATAACGAATAGACCCATGAGCCTTTACATTTCTAAAAAGCAATGGCTGCTGTTTTAAAGAATGAATTCTACTGCATGAGAAATAGTTTAAAGTGCCCGATTTTTACATTCTACGCCTAATGTGGGCAGGCGGCATTGTCTGCAAAAATGAGTTTTAAAAGTATTTAAAGAAACAAGTTTTGAATTCAATACGAGCAACACGGAAATGTTGAAAGTTGCCGTTTTTTCGGTTTTTTTTCCAGCAGAAATCAAATAAGAAAGCTTTCAAAATAGGGATGTTTCGTTCATGAACGAACGGGTCAAGAAGAACGAATCCTTAAAATAAACGAATCCGTTCTTTCACTTAAAAAAACGAACGACCGTTTTTTGAATGGTGAGCAGTGTGGAACATTATATTGATGCACTTGTGATAAAATCGCATTTTTTTAGCCTACTTTCCCAGTAAAAGTCAGAAAAAGAAGAAAAAAGCATGAAAAAAGGCTTAATGCATCTTTAAAATATCGCTAAAAACAAAACAAAAGTCAAAAATAAATAAAATAATTAAAGAAATACGGAAAAATTAAAAAATCGAAAGTATGGTAATGAGACTAGGAAAATGTTACTGTCTATCTGTCGTTGCAATTCATCTGCAATTCTTCAATGTTTCCATTAGTAATGTTTTGTGTAACTTGCTTGGGCTACTAACAAAAATTGTTTGGACATTCTACTGGCTGTCCCACGCACCTGCTGAAATCCTCCTCACGCTTTCTGTCGCAAAAATTATTTCTAAAAATACCTTTTTATCAATTTTATTTTTGACTGATTTACTGTCTAATTTTTTCCGCATTCAAAAAGTGTTTCGTTTTTTTTTCTTCGGTTCGCATCGGTATTGTGGAATAATTTTGAAGCTCCCTAATATTTTTAGGTGGGTCTTTTTTTAAATTAAGATATCCGGGACTCGGCTTAGCCACCGATATAGTTGTTGTTACTATTATCATTATACGTGGTCTATTTATTGTTAATACAATAATTTTATATATAGTGTTGTAGCTGGAAAAATTTGATAACTAAATTTTTTTGACATTCTGAAATGGAACCTGCGATTTTTGGGATGGAAAACATATCTTACCATTCGGCAACTGAGAAATATCTTACAAAATGAACGAGAATTGTTTGAAATTGAATATCTAAAGAACGAGAATTGGTTGAAATTGATATATCTAAACCTGAATATATATATATATATATATATATATATATATATTATTCATTTTTCAGAGGCATGTTTTCTTACTTGCAGATCATTTTAGTTATTTTTCCTTTAAAGAAAATCTCTGATAAAATGCAATATTTCAAATGTGCATGAGATGCCGTGCAGAGAGCCCCATCTGCAACTTTTTTAAATGAACGAAGTCGTTCAAACGAACGAGTTGAATGAACGGATCAAAAAAATGAACGAACGATCCTCTGATGAACGGATCATTAAAAAGAACGACATTACCCACCTCCATTTCAAAATAAAGCTAACGCATTATAGATGACAAAAAAAAAAAAAAAAAAAAAAAAAAAAAAAACGAGCTGATGTGTGCATCACATGACTTCCTTTTACTCCTATTTAATGTTATTTTCTCATTAGTGGCAGTTTTAATGTGATTTAATAGTTTACTCTCTAAATATAACTAACAGTGGCCAAATTGAAACCAAATTTAAAAAAAATCTCCGAATTTGTCCCAAATTGGTGACAAAATTTGGCGACCAAAAGACTGGGCATATATCTCCAAGTGTCCGCCAAATTATAACACCACTTGAGTTTACATCGAAATTAACAATGATTTCCCCCCAAAAAGGGGCAAAAGACCCCCTTTGGAGCATCCAAATGCAACCAAAAAGGGAGGTGCACAACTAGATCCCACTAGGAATATACATACCAAATTTCAACTTTTTAGGACACTCCGCTCTTGAGTTATGCGACATACATACACACATACACGCATACGCACATACATACGTACATACGGACGTCACGAGAAAACTCGTCGTAATTAACTCCGGGATCGTCAAAATGGATATTTCAGGTGTCTGTACGCTCCTAGGCAGTTATCCGCGTGTGGTCCCACGTGTGGATTGAAAAAATTAACTCAACATTCATTCGGGGGTGAGCAAAATGGAAATTTAGGCCTATTTTTGAGTGAAAATTTTTTTGCGAATACAATACTTCCTTTTTTGTAAGAGAAAGTAAAAAAAAAGGAGAAAATTTATAACTTTGCAGTTACTGCCCCTAACCAGCCCATGTCAGTATAAGACTGAGTAAAATCAGCAGTTACTTTCTATGATATACCGACTGTATGATTTCTCACAGGAGCTACTAAATTAACAAAAACATTTCAAGTATGCAATTGCTTATTATTTGTAGACAAACAGACTAGTTCCGAATTATCAGCTAGTTATTTTGAGAAATCCTATGTTTCACCAAGCTGTACTAATACGATTACATTTCGCTGAAAACATTTAATAAAGAAAATACAAGTGTTTATCTAATCTTTAGGTTCCTGTCCTCAATAATACTGTCTCAACAAATTTCTCTGAAGCTTTTGATTAGTACCAAAACACGTTCCGTGTCAATGTGAGAAAGCTTTCACATTCTTCAAGTAATTGGACCAATGGAGCTGAAAGGTTATCATTATTAGTTGGTAAGAATGCCATTTCTTTCCTGATGGAAGAAATGAGTTTTTTTTTTAAATTAAGGCTTAGATTGTAAAATATCAGTTGTATGTATTCACTCATATATTTGATGTTGCTGCATGTTGCTGCCATGGGAAATGGCAAATGAAACTTAAAATAATGGTTTTGCGCAAAACATTTAACAGATGGAAGTTGCATCAAGTAAGAATTTATTTAAAGATGATTTTAAAATGTAATCCTTTGTTCAATATACCGAGATCCAGAGACTGCTGTTTCGTTCTCGTTATGTACTCATCAGTCTGGAATAGCGATTAATCCGAGTTGGTGGTAGATGTCATCTCAATGAAGCAGAGAGTGCCAACGAACTAAAGGCTAAAGTGAATTTAACTCACCAGCTGGTATCTCTCGGCAACTGAAAACTAGACGCTGTCTAATGGTGAGATATGTAGATAACTTCGGGAAGCAAAGCGCGCGGTAAAATTTTATGTATAAAAGATCAGCATACAGTAGTAGCAGTGTGAGGTCATAAATTGTTCTGGTGAAACGTCTGGTGAAATGAGGCGTCCACAGTAAATTGAAGGCAAAGCTTGGGTAATAATTTGAGAGTTACCGTCCTTTAAACCATAGCTGCGGATTCTAGCTAGTGAGCTAAATGTTACTTAGCCAACAGAGTTTGTTGGCACTCTTCTCTTCATTAGGATGACATCTGCTTCCATCTCAGTTAATCACTATTAAAGACTGATGAGTCCATAAAAAAAGACGAAACTTCAGTCTCTGCATGATATAACCGGGCTGTCAGTATATTGCATGTAGTTATGCCTTAGTCCTTGCTTAAGCGCTTAACTTACTGCTTAAGAAAATCATTACTCCTATAAAATATTCTATCTTTTTAAGGATCCATTGCATTCTATACAGTAAGTTGTTTCACTACCGATGTCCTTTTTTTTTCATGCATATTTTCAGTACTTGAGTTTCCACCAAAGGAATATTAGGAAACAACTGTCACTTTTTTTCTTCTTTTTCCTAGCAGTTAAGGACTAAGGTTTTGATACTATTTGCCTTCATAAAAGAATGAACGTTTAAGAGCCTGTTAGCGCAATTGATCTTAAGGAATGCTCAACAAATAGAAAAAAAAAGTTATTTCGAAGAAACATTTCAAAGTGATAATCTATGTTGTGTTACTACGGTTAATTAATCATGCCAAAAACGGCTTTATTTTTATTTTGAAAAAAACTAAATGAAGTGTTTGCAAAAGCTATATTTAAGCCTATGGAAACAACAAAAGAGCGAAACTTTTGTTGTTTGTATTTCTCACCTTATACCACACATTGACTTAAAATGAACAAATTAAGGAAAATGCATGCATCTAGCAAAAATGAATCAAAGTAGGGGCAAAGTGAAATAGCGGGGAAAAGTTAGCGCCACCTATCTCATAATATTTCAACAATTTAGTAACACATGTAGTCCATTCCAGTCAAGATACAGTTACTTCTGAAAATTAAAGAATATGATATTAAAAGCAATTTTCAAAAATTGATACTCATATTGTAATATTTTGTTGTAAGTCAACAATTATTTTTGTTATTATAATATGATAAAGTTCGTGTTATTAAAGTTTTAAATATCAAATGAGATCAACTAATATTTGGTGCAGTATTTATTTGTTTAATATTAGGCTTATTTGTGTTAAAATTTTTTTATGTACAGTTATTCAAGTGCATGCAGTGCAAAGGGGATGTGGCAAAGTGAAATAGCTCATTTCGCTTACGTATTCAATACTTTATCTAATCACTTGCGTGTTTATTAATTACTTATTTCATCTACATTATTTCATTTATAAATTCTCTTATTTATTCATCCATTCATTTATTTTCTCATTCATTCACTATTTTAATCACTCACTTATTTTTTTCGCATACTAATTAATTTTATTTATTTGTTTATTTTTTATTTTTCTTTTTATTTATTTACTCATTCTTTTTTTATTCATTCATTTGATACAAAATATCTTTAATAAGGAAATAAAAAATATTTCATTCGAAAAAAATTTCATTTTTTACTTTGCCCCATTTAAAAAATAAGTGAACATTTTTGACCACCTTTTTTATGAGGTACAAAATTACTGCCAAAAATAAACAACAATATTTCAGTGCAAGTTTTATTATGAAATATATTGTTCCTTCTCTATGAACCGTAAATTTTAGAACAAAATTCCAATTCGTTCATATTGAAAAAATAAGTGATTTTAACCATTACACTTTGCTAGACATTCCCCTACTTAATAATTTTAAAGGTAACACAATTCACAACGAAATCGGTGCTTTCAGATTAGTATAAAACTAGCAAATTTATCAGTGTACAATCACTCTAGGAAGTGTTCCATCCTGGAAGTACGTCATCGCTCTCAGTGCTGTCAACAACATGCATCAGTGTTTCAGATTCTAAAATTGTTATTAGTAACATTTGGAACAAAGACAACCGTTTTCTGTGAATAATATGCAAGAAGAAATCTTTAACAAAATGGTACCTGGCGTAACTTCTTCTTAAAAAACAAAATTATGTTTCGAGCACTAAGACGGAAGCTCGTTTTAAAATCATTTTGGAGCTAAAAAAAGTTCGTCAACTAGGGTGGGAAACACGGTAGGGGAGCTTGTTGAGTGTTACTTGATCTCTATACGTAGTAAAAATCTGATGAATCACACTGGTAAAATTATTTAACTCAAATTTTTAGTTTAGTTCTATGTATTTGGTAAAAATCACAGCAATCATATATTTATCTCTTCTTATAAATGAGGTTTTTATTGCATCCATATTATCAGTAAATTACTACGGAAGCAGCAATAAAAATGCTAGTTTTATAATTTTAAGCAAATCGGTCGCCAGATTTATATACATACTATCAAACTTTTGTAGTAAACCACAAATTCCCAGCATCGCATCCCATTTAAATCAAAGTTATTATCTGTTTAATTTCCTCCAATGTTATGCATTGAATTTCCTCCTAATTAAGATAAAAATATAGATGAGGAAAATTACTTTTCTTAATTAGTATCAGTTGACTAGAAAAACTCAATTAAGTTTTTTTTCTTCTGATTAAATAGGAGTATTTTAAAGACAAACATTCCCTCACATCTACTCATTAGTATATAATTACAAATGCGAAACAAAAATATTTATGAAAACGCAGGTAATACTTTTCCAATTACGATAAGTTGTGTTAAATAACTGGAGAAAAATACCAAACTTTGCAAAGAAGTTTGATATGCTAGATAATAAAAAAATAATTTAATGCTTTCATTTAAGACCCAAGTGAATTGAACTTAATGCTAAACGTAACTGTTAAATATTTGAAGAAAGTATTTTTGTGGTAGTTAATAAAGTACTTTAACGTGAGTACGAATAAATGTAATTACAAACATTGAAAAAAAAATTACAGTGGTAAAAGCATTTCTGCTGTGGAAATACAAATATTTTCCAAGTGTCCAGAATTTAAACAGTTAAGCAAGCATTCGTTTTCAGCCAAAAACAACATTCAATATTTAGTTTGTGCCAAATAATAAGTTAATATTGATATTAAGTTTAAATATTTGGAAATATTTTTGTATTGAAGCATACAATTTTGATCAACGTAAGGAGAATTATAACTGTTTTTTCTTTGCTTGTGAAAGAGTTCCTCGTCTATTATCTATTGTCAACAATGAGTTTAAGTTTAAATCATTTCTAAGACAATCAATTCATAAGCAATTTTCAAAGTTTGGCGCAAAACATTTAAGGAAACACTTTAAAACGCATTAAATACAAAGTTACAACCAGTAAGACAGCACTACGGCAAAACTACATGCGATATACCGGCAGCCCGGTTATCGCATCCAGAGACAGCATTTTCGTTCAACATATTTGTATTTATTTTAGCTAGTGCTTTTCACCGTCCAACAGGGACGAAGAAATCAATTGATATAATAAAAACGTGTATTCTTTGAAATCTAAATTCATTTCATTCGGGAAAGAGTAGTAGGAATGAAGATATTTTGTACATTTACTTCTCTCTTTCTCTCTAAAATATACATAATAGGCTTTTACAATGCTCCATTAGGCCCTATCAAAGCACCATCGCCGAACTTCAATGTTCTTAAATTATCTTTATTATTTATAGGAAATAATTGAAAAAAAAATCCATTTAAAACACAAAAGTGTGGTGTTATGCCTTATTCAAAAATGAAAGGATTATGCGTTTTTTGATGATACAATTGCTTTTGAATATGAAGGTAAGACAGTGCTTAAAGAAACAATTTGCAACTCCAAGCACATTTATTTTAATTTAAAAGAAATGACTGAATTTACACCCTACCCTATATTCCAGGCCTATTACATGTGGTTTAAAATCGGTTGAATGAGACCATGAAGAAAACCCTGTTTGATCCAGATCAATAACCGAGCAACCCCAGAACCAGCAGCCCCAGATGTATTGATTTGGAATGGGAATTTGGAGGACTTTGTGACCACTAACATATTTAAAGTGCCACAGTCACCATTAATTATCATGGAGGTTTGACGCCTCACCGATAAGGCTACCATCACCCTCAGTGAATTCACACAGAAAGAACTGCGTCACTTTTAACTTAAAATTATATAAAAATTTCTTCAACGGCTAAAAATATCGTCCGATATTAATGCTCGTGACTCTTCTATCTGGAATTTCCTCTATGATTATCAATATAATCCTACACCCTTATGGACGTAAAGGATCTCATATAACAAGCTACAGATCTTATGAAAGAACAGAACAATATCATAGCACACGATGAGGAGCAAGAGCTAGAGTACTTATCACTAGCTGTAAAAGGTTTTTGAAGCTATTTTTCATCTTGTTTAGAGCATTTTTTTTTAAATAAAAAAGGTATTTAACCTTTTACTATTACAGTTTTTTACTATGCACAGGGCTGCGCACTGCTCCGTATTTTGCGGAGTTGCTCCGCAAAAGTGGAGAAACTCCAAAGCTCCGTAAAGAAGTTATTTTTCTTCGCATTTCCCGGTCGAACGTTTTCAGGCTTATATTTTGCTATTTTCATGTCAAACATGTAAATATGAGAAATTAAAGATGCTTATGCTCAAAGGTTAAAATAGTGTTTAAAGCTGTTTCATTAATTTAAAAATAATTATTTTTATACTAGTGCTTAAAATAATTATTAAAGCATAAACTAATTTTGGATACGTAGTTTTAATTACTTTTATTGACTTTTATACAAAATGCCGAACTGCTCCGCAAAATTTCAAATTGCTCCTGAAAATCATCACAGATACTCCTCAAAGTGTTCCTTAAAGTTGGCAACCCTGCTATGCAATAAAATCTCAGGACGGTGTCGCGTCTGCCAATGAAATCGTTAAAGATTTGTGACATAGTTGAATTTCATAATGGGTGCTTAGCATTTCCAGCAAAGACTGAAGTAGATCAAATGCGATAGTTTGCAATTGAGTAAAATAATACTCGAGTGGTAGTGTCATACTTTAGGAATTTTACATCTGTTCAACATAGGATCTGTACAGTTAAAACTGGATGAATTTAAGTTCTTCCCGTTAAACCTGGACGAAAAGCTGTTGCGATTTTTTGCCTAACTACAGGACACGGCTATCAGGCCATTCATTTGAAACCCGTAGGTATCTTAACCAGTTCATTTTTCCCACTTTGGGATCCTGGAGAAGAAATGGGCAAGGACTATTTGCTTCGTTGTGGGGCCCTTCGATGTTCTACTGTCGAAACGAGATATTGGGAAGCAAGATCCATCCCCTTAGGCAACTGATCTTATGTTCGGAGTTCTATTGTTCTGTTTTGTCTTTATAGTTCTTTGTAATTTTTGCTTTGCCTTTGGGGAAAAAAAAAACAAAACATTTATTCAACAAAATCATTTGAAGTTAAAAAAGGCGCATAATGGTGGGAAATATTTTAATACTTGAGATTTTGGCACAATCTGCAAGTTGTGGAGAATTGACAGATTTTTTTAAATTGCTAATTTAGAAATATTGCACGTATGTACTGAGCTGATATAAATATATTTATTGTCGAAAGTATCTTTTCAGAGCAACATCATTTCTGTATTTTATTTCAAACATTTAATAAAAAATAACTCTTTTCTTCTTCTCTGGCACTTTAAAAGCTAAAGTACCATATGTCCCGTATAGTAAAACAAAAATTTTAAGGAAACGTTTGGTTTGGATTCTAATTACTGATTCAGTGTCAGCATAAATATTTCTAGAACTCGCAGTAATTTAAAATTACTACTGACAGATGGCAGAATCGGGCTTGTTTTATTAGTTTTAAATGGTAAGTCTTTAATGCTGTGAACTATTTATTCAGCATTAAGGGAATTTGAATGCATTAAAATATTTTTTTTCAAATTTCAGTTACTTTATTGTAAAAATAAAGGTAGTGCGTAACAAGTATTTAGACGTCAGAGAAAAAAAAAATCATGGAACTGAAGAAATTCCAAAAAAAGAATACTTTTTTTGGATTCATTGTTTTTTTATTAAAATGTAACTCAGCGAATCGAAAAGAGAGGGATGACCACTTTTCAACGTTTCTTTTAAAAGTAAGGTTGTCGTAAACTTTAACCTTATAAATAATATTATAGTAATTTTATACAAGTGGAAAAACAAATGAATGAATCACTCATTAAATAAACGAATGAAGGAATAAATAACTATTTAAAATTTGCATTATTTGAAATTTCATTATATGCGAGTATATTCTGTACTATGTGTATATTATCGAAGTTGAACACTTCGTAGTGTTTTACAACTTCATTAATTTATGTTCATGAAATATCACATGTTAAATATCAATGGGAAGTCAGAGTGGAACTAGAAAAATTTTATAATGATATGAAAGCAAAAGAACAACAGTTCATGAATTGAATGAAAAATTACTTCATAACATATGTTGTTCTAGAAGTAAAAGATTCATATTTTCATCAGAAAAAATTCTTTGAAACAGCATGAAACATTGAAAAAACGCTAATTTCTTTTGATGTTTTTAAAATTATGATTTTGTATTAAATTTATACCTATTGTCATTATACCTATTGTGTATAGCTATAAATTTATACCTATTGTGTAGTCATTGTGCCATCCTATAAATAAACAGTGAGAGATAAAAAAAATCTAGACAAAAGTAAACGCCCACTTCCACTGTTCTGGTTAAAGTGATGCATCATCAAAATTATTTTTTTGCTTCTTACTGCAAGAATAATATTGGATGGGAGAGGTTTCATACACGGGGATTATTAATGCACTAGCTGTGTGCCCGGCGTTGCACGGACTACTTCAAAAATGAAAGAGATGTCCAACTGATGTTTTTGTATTACTCTGACATCAGTTTCTAAAGCGCTAAGGAGTAAATAAATACAGTCGGATCAGGACTTATGCTAGGGATGCGTTCCAAGACCCCTCGCGTCAGTCGAAATTTCGCGTTGTGGAAAAGGGTATAGTAAATTTTTTTTTATAAACGTACCTAATTATTTTAGTCACTCGCTAACACCACCTCAACCTGTTTTATACCATTCCTCAATTATATATTACCGTTTCTTACAAAAGGATCTGTTTTTCAAAAAAAGCTGTTTTAATCCACTTAAAATACTGTTACGATGCACAAAACCAGTAATCAACATTAAAACAAGACTTAAAATAAACCAGTACACGGTACGCACAGTATGTAGTAATATAATAAAAGGCTACTGTACAGTAGATCCAGAAATAATATTTGTAATTTTAAAAAATAAAGATGTTGATGATTTA
This sequence comes from Uloborus diversus, assembly GCF_026930045.1. Lineage (NCBI taxonomy): Eukaryota > Metazoa > Arthropoda > Arachnida > Araneae > Uloboridae > Uloborus > Uloborus diversus. The sequence continues at coordinate 157,777,681 of NC_072731.1, read as the reverse complement.
TGCTGCATGGTCAAATCATTATTAGTTTTACTCAAATCGTTATTCTAATGCATTTTTAAATACAGTTGCTTCGATGTTCTTTTATAACGCTTCCATCTATGGCAACACCCCTCTTCCTGGTTTCTTTGATTCTCAATACAAGAGCAGCTTCCATTTTCATAATTTTTACATTTTGCTTAGACACTATTCGACGAACTTTTACGAATTTCCTTTTCTTGGCTTTTAATTGTACATATGAAAGATTTACTCACACCTAACTGTTGTTCTGTCTTCGACGCATTTTTTAGCTGTTCAAGCACACCGAGAACCTTTAGCTTTTCTTTATTAGTCAGAAACTGTCCATTTTTGTTTTTGTCTTTACAAAGTACAGATGGTGTCACTATACTTCATCAACTTTCGCATTTAGAATGAAAAAAATATGGTATGAGTTATTTGTATACACAAACAAAGCAATGTTCAGATTAGTACGGTGTGGGAACTTCCGCTGCCAGTGATGCTAAAGGGATGGAGGTCCATTCATGAAAAACATATTTTTAGTAGCCAATAACAAAACCGATATTTTCACACCGCAATTCCCCTTTGAAAATTTTCATGTTGCAGGCGAGGAATTCGCGTTTGGTCTAAAAATGTTTACTGGTGGAAAATCGCGTTATAGCCATCTCGCGTAAGTCGAATCGCGTTGTAGCAGGAGCCGACTGTACGCGTAAAGCAAGGTTTGCAAAACACCAGTAGAGCATTATTTTGGTAAAAATCTCTTTAACGTTAATAATAGTTATCAATGATACAACTTATGAGTATTTTCAAATAGCACAAAAGATGAAACTATATGCATTTATCAACTATAATCTGTGCTCACATTAAAATGAATTACATCTGATGCACGATATCTGAAATATTTATGTACAATTACAATCAGCTTTTTACATAAAATGACACACACGTTTTGATTGATTACGTGAAACTAAAGCACCAAGACTAAATAAATACCAATAAGCATTAATTTAATACGAAGTCATCAGATTCCAATTTAGCTTTCGTTAAAATCCTGAAAAACAATCTTTTTTGTTCAACTCTGTTTCACTTAAAGAAATCCAAACAATCTTAATTTAGCATGTTCTTTTAACGATACAGACTGTATTTCAAAAATAGAAACAGGAAGGAAAAAGAGGGTTTTTACAATTCGAAAACTCACCCATGTGACGGGAAAAAGTTCAACAAAATAAACATAATAGTCGCACATCCTATTGTATTCAAATGTACCGAAATATGAGGCCAGTAAATGATAAACTTACACTACAATCAATAAAAATAGCTAAAGAAACAACTTTTATATGCTGAAAAGAGTTAAGAACGTTGAATGTAAAAAATAAAAATAGGATAAACGATAAAATAAAGACTATGCCCGAATAGAGCAGTCAATTTTAAATTAATTTAAAACAAAATTCTAGATGGAAACGTTGTTTTAAGATTTGGACAGCAGCCAAAAAAATATCTTTCAATTATTAGAATTTTACTTGCTCACCCATACGCAAAATGACAACAGGAAAGAAATAAAAATTCCTGAATAACGTTATGTTAATTAACGTTTTAATTAATATCTTCGCTAATTAAAGTCCAACAATTTCGAGATTGGTCCTATTGTTTTCTTTTTAAAATTTCGAATTGATCGGTATCTCGTTTGACTCTCGATTCGCAGCGGTTCTCGAGAAGATCGATCTTCAGACAGACAGACGGACGCAAACAGATTTTAATATTGTAGTGGATAGTAAAGTATTTTCGAGAAATGGCACTAGCAATCCCTATAATACTTGTGAAAACTATTTTTTTATAAGCAAATGATTTAGTTAGCAGGACTTATCTCTATTCAAAAGATAACTTTGTTTTTGATTAAAATTTAAGATTTTCGGTGCTGCATGGTTAATTTTAAAATTATTGTTCTTACTTAGTAACTCTTTTCGTTATAAAGATAGTATTTAATAACTTCTATGATTTTTAAAGCACATTATAAAGTTTTTTTTAATAAGAGGTAAAGGTTGAATTATGTTTCTTCAAAAATAAAGCATAGGTTGGGAAAATTCAATGAAGCAGTATAGAGAGGAACGATACATAAACAGTGTGGAGAAAATATTCACTTGTACGTGATTGCAAATAAAGCTTTAAAATGTAAACGTATGATATTCTTTCTAAATAAAGATATAACTATGTACGAATAGTTTATGTTACATGTCTCTTAAAATTGAGATTTGAATCATTAGGAATTAGGTTCCAGGTTCATGTTCAATTGGAAAACAATCAAATAGTTTACAAAGTAAATAAAACTACTAGATTTTAATGTAAACAAAATAGCTAGTAACACTTATTTTTCATGTAATCTGAAAAAAAAACCCTACCTATCTTATAAAGTTAATTTAAAAATCATTTCTATAAAAGATGTTTTTTAGTTGAAGAGAAGCAAATCGTAAAAACATTAAGTTAGCCTACTTTCGTGTACCAAAACGATAGAACAACTGGCTTCAATTTTACAAAAAAAAACTTCATTTTGGTTAATTTATAACGGGATTTTCCAAAAAGGTTTTGTACCAACCAATACACCTTTTTTTCTGAAATAAAGAACGATTTAAATTATTTTTAAACGTGTAACTGCTTTTGTAATATATGAAAACTTTTGAAACATAGATCAGTGACTAATTTTTTGTCTAAATACTTTAAGAGCAATGTTAAAAGTTCTATAAAACATAAATTGAACTGCCTGTATTGTTTTTCCTCTCTGTAAGGCATTGAATAAAACCTTCCTTTGCTTTTTAGGATGCTTTTTTAAATGATAATTTCTTGAACTTCAGTGCATTTTTAACATATATAAAAAAATAACTACAAGAAAACACGAGAAAATTCTCCGAACATTTTTTCACAAGCTTAAAAAATCATTAAAAGAATATCATTCCTTCCTTACTCAAGGAAACTGTTTCGCCACAATAGATAAGCTGTGTTTTATTCTCGTACAGAAAATGAATAAACTCGAAATTAGGAGCAATATGTACTTGCAGAAAAAACATGCCACCAACGCCGAGGCTTGAATGCTATAACGGTCAACCCATTCAACGGAATCATACACATAACGCATCCACCAAGTAAATATACGAGCTATGGTGTAACGCAACAAAAAAATCAAAACATGTATTTATGTGATCAATACAGAGATCTCATATCTTCTCGCACACTCTTCCAAGTAGGTTAAATTAGAAGTACCAAACAAATATTTCACGACGCTAACTATATTCGTATCTTATTCGTTGGTATGCTCTTCATGTTTTATTGATCATGAAATAGGATTGTTTATACGCATATCTTTCAGAAGCTATGTTTTGGAGTATTTTGTTAAACGAAGCAGTAAAAATTGTCAGTGAAATATAAACAAACAACTGTCCGATATGAATGTTTTATAATGCAACAGTGACTTTACTGCTTTCTTTTTATTTTCCCGACATAAAAATGAATCATTAATGAGCATAACTGGGAAATGTCAGTTTTAATATTTGCTATTAATACTTTTTTAAAAAAAAAGTTGCATTGCGTTTCACAGTCAAATAAATTTAAAACAGATTCATCTGTTTAAAATATCTTTTAATTTTTTCTTTATTCACATACGATTTTTTACGAATTTTCAGCATAATTGATGTTTATGTGAATAGATAACGAATTATAACACGAAGAAAAAATAAATGCGGAATAAAATAAAATAAAAATGCTAAACACATATAATTTACAGTCATTAGACCCAAATAAAAAAGGGAAGAAAATATTTGTGCACACGCTGACACAATCACATTGGAAGTTATAGCATATTCATAACTTCAAGTACCTTTTTAGTTTATATGAGATATTTGTTTGAAAGAGAACTAGTTTCACATTTGAAGCAAATTGCTCATAGGAAGTACGACGCAGCAAAGTTAAAATTCAAAGTCCGATTTTCACGCTGTTCGAAAAATTCAGGAATAAAACGAAAAAATAAAAAGAATAGAGAAACAGAACCACACACCATCTATACTTTTTTAGTAGTATGTGTTTTAATAAATGTAAGTAATTGGCTTATCGAGTAGGAGTTAAAATAGTAATATTTTACTTCAGAAGAATGAAGTGATTATTTTGACTAACTATGCAGTAAAATTTTGATTAACTTAACTATTTGAATCGGAACCTTGTTTTACCAAAGTCGGAATATTGATATTTTCTTTACTTATTTATTAATTTACTTTTGTTAGTACCAAGAGAGTGGCGTAGTGGTTAAGACGCTGGCCTCTCACGCCTAAAGATGCAGGTTCAAACCTCACTTCAGTCAGTGCATTTTCAAGATGCAGAAAATCAACAGCGTCCCTATCGTATGATCATGCGGCATGTAAAAGATCCCACGAGTATTCGTTTGGCATGGAGTATCTTTGGGCAAAATTTAATTCTTAGTGTTGTTTCTTATTGAGTAGAGCCCAGGTTCCTCCCTCTAGTGGGGAAACTGGGCGTAAAAATTCTCTTGGCAGTGGCATTCAAACGTTAGTGTTGCCACGTAAAAGAGTGGTTGTTATAACGGGGGATCGCCCTAGGTCTGAAAAAGGCATGCCTCTATTGCAACTCCATTAGAAAGAAAAAAAAAACTTCTGTCAGGTAAACAGCATCATTTTAAGGTCATCAGAGGCAGCCATTTACACGAATACACAAACTGTCCATGCATATTTCGCATCTTGGTTTTTTTTCTCAAACTCAACAGGACATTTTTAAAGCACTAAATAATTACATTTTTTAACTTCACTGTAAACACCCAGTACACATTGGAGTCACTTTTGGAACACTTTAATTCAGGAATACGCTAAAGTTGCCTGAATGTGCACTAATTGTGTTCCAAATGGGTTCCGTTGAAAAGAAAACTTACTGAAACCTGCTCCAGATTTGTAGCGCTTAGGACATTTGTTAAACTTAAAATTGGAAACACACTTGAGTACAACTCCATTCATGGAGTAGGATGAAAAAGAAAACAGCGGTATAGAGAAAGGAACTCCTAATTCTAAATTTGAAATGTTTATATATATATATATATATCAGGGTGGTCCTTATTTTTGAAGTTGCAGATATTTTACGCGACGCCCCCTCAGTTTGTTCCATTATACAAATAAATGATCCTTGCAAAATTTTAAGTAAATCCACAAAAATTAACTCGTGCCCCTAGGGCCCCCTTTTTTTGAGTTTCGAAGAAAAAATTGCGAATTTTCTCATTTTTATGTAAAAATATTCTAACGTTTTACATTTAAAGTAATTTTAAACCTCAATAGGTGCTGCTACTTCCAAACTGACCATTCTCTCACTTTCATTCTGTAAAATTTAACATGTTACAGAGGGTACATGTACACCAATGGCCTTGGGTCAATCGAACCGCTTTTCTGCGTTTGTTCCAACCAAGCGGCAGGGGAACGTTTCCTCCCACCAAGATGAACACAAGGGTTTCTATAGGCCATTAATGAATGATCTTTGACAACAACAAATTGCCTCATACTGGCTGTGGGGGGTGTATTTACAAAATTCTGTGTGTATGTAATAGGTGTGGCAAATAGAGTCGCAAGGTTTCAATGCTATAAATATAAGTAATTGCAATTATTTTTTAATTCGCTGTTCTTGAGTTATAAACATACCTAAATGCTTACGCAATTTTTAATTTTTAAAGTATAAATTTCGAAAAATCCTCGATTACTCCTAACATAAAAATATACTGTATTTTCCATAGCTAAAATATAAATTAAAAAAAATATATTCAGATCGGAACAGTGTAGAAATCAATGCTTTAAATTAATTTTCTTCTGTTTCAGTACATAGTCCTTTATTATCATCAAATTCTTGCGATTCACAAGATTTAGAAACCGAAATGGGTATCTATCCTAACCTGTTGAACTTTTGTTTTATGCAGTTGGTCTACAACAATGCAAAAAAGCTTGACAACTATTGATATCTGCTCGCCTTTCAACATTGTTAGACAAATGCCATATTGGGGATAAAGATGTTGTTCATTTATTTACAGCCTATGTAGATGCAGTAAATTTAAATCCAAATGACCTAGTGATCAATCGTACATTCCTTAAGAGAGCAAGAGAAATTCTTCGAGAGGTAAAATTAAATTTCATAAGTTTAAATTTAGATTTTGTAGTTATTCACTGGGATACAAAGCTACATCCAGATGTAACTTGAAAAAGAACGCCGACAGGATTACCGTGATAGCTTCAGGTCCTAATATTGAACAGCTACTCGAAATTCCTTAGATATTTCTTCAGTTGTATATGATATCTTAGATAATTGCTCTTTATTGCTAACTGCTCTAGCTGTAGAGTTTGATACAATGACTTGCAATACCAACCGAAGAAATTGTGCATGCAATTTTTTAGAGCAAAAACTGAGCGGTAATATATTACATTTGGATTGCCATCATTATGTACTTGAAATCGTACTGCAGAGTGTGTCTTTTAAGAAGTTCTTGCCTTTCATAGTTCTAGATCAGATATTCAATTATTTAAGCGCTTCAAAACTTTGTGGAAAGATCTCCATCATTCAGAACTTATAACATTTCATTCAAGTACACATACCACTTAAATTCTAAAAGACGAAGTTGATGACATATTATTGTTCGTAAAAAGCGGAATTGAGAAAGATTACAGAGAATTATTGTAACTTGTAATAATATTTTCTGGCGAGTTTCCCCCTACAGGGATTTGTTTTCGGCAACCTGGAGCTTATCCCTGAGTCACATGAGTGGCAAAAGGAATTTTTGTTTAAAAATTTTTATATTTAGGAAACAATTTAAATTGACCTTACATGAAAAGAAAGCCCTTCAATGCTGTTTTCAAAGCTGTTTTACAATTAAATGCTATATGAAGATATGGTTTTTCACAGCAACCCAATCGAGGCTCCTTTGAATAATATAATATGTCTAAAAAACTAGCAGCGTACAAAATGATGACAAACATACATGCAGCAGAAGCAGTGATTGGAAAATTCATAAATCACTTATGGTATTTTAGGAGATAAACTAGTAGCTTTGTCGATAATAGATGAAGGAATTAACTTTGAAGATAGGAACTGACTAGTCCAAAAATGCTTGTGATAAGGAAGACGTGTCTGATGACTGTTTAACAAATTTCAGATAACAGTAGATGATTGGAATACTTTTTTAGTAAAAATCTTCCTCTTTAGAGAATCAATTACTTGTCAATAAAACTGTTTGATAAGTTACAAATACAAAAAAGTTTTTTCCTATTTGATCCTGACTCACGGCAAAATGAAGGAAGCTATTTAAAGGGAACAGAGATCGTTAAAATACTGAAAATTGTGAATGATACAATTGAAAGAGGAGCACAATATTAATCGAAGAATTTCACAACTAATTTACCAAATATAAGTCGCAAAAACAATTGATTTTACAGACCGTCCAAGACAATCGGAAAAAAATACACACTATCGAGATACATTGAGAAAAGCGTACGAGTAAGGAACGTTTCTAAAGCATTATTTCATTCTTATTCAACGTAAAATCGTTAGATGATATAAAGTAATTAAAAAGATTAATTTTAGTGCTACTTCACTGTAAAAATATTTAGCAAACCTAGGAGAAACGATGTACTGGGTCTGAAGTAAAAACTCGAAGATTTGTGAGAAAATTATCAAAAGTGTTAAAGTTCAACGGCCTAGGGGCACGTGTTATTATTGACCGATCGAGTTCAAATTTTGCACACATTACTTTTTATTATAGTGTCACAAAACTAGGGGGCGTCACTTGTTGAATTTCGAAAAAAAAATTTCCCCCTATAAATAAGGACCACCCTAATATATATATATATATATATATATATATATATATATATATATATATATATATATATATATATATATATATATATATATATATATATATATATATATATATATATATATATATATATTACGCATATGGTACTTATACGCATTATGAGATAAATATAAGTGTACGCTTGAGATATAAATAAGTGTACAAAGAAAACAAGCAAGAACGTTAGATGTACTTTGACGATTAATGACTCTAAATATTGTTGACATCGATAAAAATAAAGAAATTTAAGAAATAGTAGTTTTACTAGTTTCTGTTTTAATTTAAAATATCGTCACAAAATGATGAGGAAGCAACCAAATACTAATTCATTCGACATCCATTGAAAACTTATCTCTACACATGCGTTAACATTCATTTCTATTTTACTTTCATTTTGTAGCTCCCATTATAATTTTAGTATACTTCCAATTCCAATTTCTTTTACAAAACTGCAATACAGTAAAAATGACAATGTGCAATACAATGTTTTTTTTTACTAATAATATTAAATTTCGACAATGTAACTATTATTAACTGATCCTAAATGGTAGTGAATTGTTACTTTTAGATCAAATAGTTTTAAAAAAAATCAGGAAGTTAAAATAACATTTGGGAGTATTTTAAATAAGACAGAGAGAGAGAGAAAGATGGTAAGAAAAAGAGATTGAAAGAAATGTTTTTTATTTTTATTGTAGGTATTGCTCTCGTAAATAATCTGTGAAATAACATTGAGTGAATGAATAAGTGTTCTTTTGCAGTGCAAATACACTGATCACCCTGAAGCATTTTTGAAAAGTGTGCGTTTTAGTTACATCAATTTCATTTTTATCTTATTTCTGTTAACCACGTTTTTTGACTGCAATGGTAATTCATTGAAATTAAGCGATCTTTTTTAAAATATAACTACGCAACTTGTTAAAAGCTTAATTTGATTCAAAATGAACTTCCTTCATATGTTTCTATCATTTATGCGCCAATTTTAGTGGGTTCCTTGTGCTGACACATGATACAGAAATCAGTGTACATTTTCGTCTTTGTTCATGTTTGTATTTCGTCTCAACTTTTCTGAATTTTAGCAATCAAACCTCTATAAGCACGCAAATTAGAAATTTTTCCACGCCCTTTATTCATTCCCAAAATTCAGTGTTATTTAAATCAGTCTCGGAAATACTTTTATTTAGCATTTTCGCTCACACTGAGTCTTTTTTTTACCAAAATTGTTCATGTAAAAGCAAATCTGAATTCTTCGCATTGGAGAGAAACTTCATCGGAAATTAACGTGAAAATACTTGGTATAAAAATATCGCGTTTGGGCTTAAGGACAATCCCTGAAATCTTTCTGTTGCTGATGGCAAGATTGGAAATTTCTCTCAGTTGCGAATGTGTCAATAAAAGATAAACTGAGAATCTCGAGAAAACAAGAAAGGATTAGATGTCCTAGATTTTCCGAGATCCATATGGCTTAAGTTGAGCTCAGAAGAAAAAGCCAATTTCCTGCAACAATTACACAACTGCAAAAAGAATAAACTTAAAAAATGTTGCGCCAAAATAACCTACAATGACGCAGAAAAACATTTTTATTGATGCGAGAAGACGTTTAAAGAGTAAAAGAAAAATGTGCTTATGGCAAAATGTTCGGAGACAGTTGACGGCGATGTTGGCAGAACATCTTTTCAAAATACACCATTATCGTGTGTACAATAAATTACTCTATCAAATATAATAAGCTACAAAACAAACGAGAATTTTCTGATTACATATTTCAAGGATAGCAGAGAGAGCGAAAGAGAAAAAAAGAGTACAAAAACGGTCATTGTATAGTTGACGAAGTGTCTAAAAACGACTAATTTCGAGTATTCGAGTTTCAATGCTCAGGTTATCTCTAAACCAAACATTATAAGAAAAATTAGCTCTTCACATTTATCACTTCTGTTGTTAATTTTAAATGAAATTCCCTTTATTTATTTTTATTCGTGCATATTTAGTGAAATTTTTCCAGAGCATATTTTTTTGCCTCATTGCGTCATTGTGTATATGGTTTTTGGTTATGGAAGCACATAAACGGAAATAGAATTAAATGAATTCCTTACTGTTTCTTCAGAAAAACTGTTAGGAATAAGGATTGCAATGCCGGACCAAAAATTCAATACCGGTATTCTGTGTTTTTAAAACGTGATACCGGAATACCAGAATTAATACCGGTATTGGAAAATTCTCAAAAAAATCTTGAAAGCATATCGTTTCATTGCCACGTTTCATGATTTTGTACAAAAATTGTATTATTTGTGAAAATGTCTGAGAACAAATATAAAATGAAGGAACAAATGAGGCAGTGAGAAGCAAAGGGATTTGAGTGGCAAAATTAAAAATTTGGAGATAACCAATACACTTGGTAGGTAAACCTCTCCTCTGTCTTGGGGCAAGAGATGGTACTAGTAGCCTTGGTAGTTGCTGCTATACAGCATGATTTAGAAAAAAATTTCAATGAACGCCTACCTAGGATGTTATCTTTAAACGCGTTTCACTCAAAACTTAAAAATGTCCATTTACATCCCTTGTATTGTCCCACTTTTTTGTATTGTGTGAACTATTATTATAATTTTTTAAAGATTTATAGCTCAACTTGCTTACAACTTAAGTTGACTATGACGTCACGACGCGCGGAAGAAAAAACGAGTTAACAGGTAAAACGTCACACTTACTAGCGAATAAGAGGACATCGTCACTTGTCTACGAGCTGCTATTGACTGGCGAGTTTGATTCATATGGATAAATGCTCCGTGCTGCTTCGCTGGTAAAGTTAAAAAATATTTAACGATTAACAGAAATTATGAAAAAAAAAAAGGTTACGTATGCGTGGGTTTAACTAACTGATTCGATTTCTAAAGCGAAGCGCATAATTTCACCCGAATATCCGACAAGGCGCTAGGAACTATTTCCTTCGCTCTTCCTCAGCTCATTTCTCCATTTAATTGTCAAGTTGGCTTGCAGTCGAGTATAGTTGTAATTTTTTTCCAAAAGACGATAATTTTTCAATATTAACATAATTTTCTCTTGAGCAGGAGGGATTTGATTTTTACTATTAGTCCTTTGGTTTGAAATTTACGATAAACTTGATTAAATTTGATCTTGTTAGTTTTTCATATTCGTTTTCGCGTTCTTTTCAAAATTCTTTGCAATTATAATGCTGTAAATATCTGAAAATATGTTTAAATGATTACTTATGAAAGTTTTCAAGGCACTATATAATTCCCAAATATTATCTTGCCAAGCATAGAGCGAGACATGTGAACAAAACAATACCGGGACAACAAATTACCTTTTTTTTTACTAACAAGAAAAAGTTTTTTGCCAATATTCAGTACAGTTAAGACAAATATTTAAGGAAAATATTATGAAGTATTACTGCAATTGATGGCTGGAATAAATTATTCATTAAACAAATACATTCGAAATTACACTCGAAGAAAAAATAAAACATGATGCACACAAACGCCCAAAAATGTGATTGATCTGCCTATCTAGAAATGAAAATATCATTTTGCAATCTTTCCGCTACTTTTGTTTAATGATATTCTATTAGTTCATTCTTTTAAAGCTAATTTTTCACATCAATAGATTGATATGATAGTTCTGCATCACGGAAAAAGAAATGTACATTTAAAACATAAATAGATTTTTGATAAGTTAAATTGAAAAATCTTTAATTTAAACTATTTATTATTTTCAGCTAATACCGAAAATACCGGTATTTTGCCTCAGCAAATACCGGTATTACGAAATTGCAAAATTGCTTGAAATAGCAGTACTCGGTATACCGGTATACCGGTATTGCAATCCCTAGTTAGGAAGCTAACATTCGCGATTTTGTCATTTTGCTCCATGATCTAAAAGTAATGTAAATAAAACATAGTGTAATGAGAAATCATTGAAATCCGAAGAAGAAAGCACTTTATCTTGAAGTGAAAATACCACGTCAATGCTAGCAATCTGCTGCTTAAAAAATGACAGTAAAAACCCTTACGAGCTATGGCACAAAAGTTTTAATAATATTCAACATCTGTTAAAAAAAGAAACTGGTCGTGGTTGCTACAGTCTAACCTTTTTACTTCCTTTTACAAAAAAAGAAGTATTGTATTCGCGAAAAAATTTTCACTCAAAAATCGGCCTTAATTTCCATTTTTCTCACCCTCGAATGAATGTTCAGTTTTGTTTTCGACCCGACCACACGTGGATATATGCCTAGGAACCTACAGACACCCGAAATATCCATTTTAACGACCTCCGAGTTAATTACAACGAATTTTCTCGTGACGTCCGTATGTATGTGCGTATGTGTGTATGTGTGTATGTATCTCGCATAACTCAAAAACAGTATGTTCTAGAAAGTTGAAATTTGGTACGTAGACTCCTAATGGGGCCTAGTTGTGCACCTTCTCTTTTGGTTGCATTTGGATGTTCCTAAGGGGCTTTTTGCCCCTTTTTGGGGGGAAATCATTGTTAATTTCGACGTAAACTCAAGTGCTGTTATAGTTTGTCGGACATTTGACGATATATCGCCAACTTTTGTCGCCAACTTGTCGACAAATTTGGGGACTTTTTTTTTTTTGATTTTAACTTTGGTTTCAATTTGGCCACTGTTGGTGATATTTAGAGAGTAAACAATTGAATTACATTAAAATTGCCAATAATGGAGAAATGACATTAAATTGGAGTAAAAGGAAGTCATGTGATTCACACATCAGCTCGTTTACTTCCTTTTACAAAAAAGGAAGTATTATATTCGCAAAAAATTTTTTACTCAAAATTCGGCCTCAATTTCCATTTTCCTCACCCCTGAATTAATGTTTAGTTTTTTTTTTTAATTCGCCCTCACGCGGATAAGTGCCTAAGAACGCATAGACACCTGAAGAATCCATTTTGACGATCCCCGAGGTAATTACAACGAGTTTTCTCGTGACGTCCTTATGTATGTGCGTATATACGTATCTGTGTATGTGTGTATGTATCTCGCATAACTCAAGAACGGTATATCCTAGAAAATTGAAATTTGGTACATAGACTCCAAATGTTGTCTAGCTGTGCACCTTCTCTTTTGGTTGCATTTGGATGTTCTAAAGGGAATCTTTTAAACCTTTTTCGGGTAAAATCATTATTAATTTCAATGTAAACTCAAGCGGTGCTATAATTTGACGGACACTTGGCGATATATCGCCAGTCTTTTGGTCGCCAAGTTGGCGACAAGTTTGGCGATTTTTTTAAGGTTTTTTTTTTTTTAATCTTGTTTCAGTTTGGCCACTGGTGGTGATATTTAGAGAGTAAACTATTGAATCACATTAAAATTGCCAATAATGAGAAAATGACATTAAAATAGGGGTAAAAGGAAGTCATGTGATGCACACATCAGCTCGTTTTCATCATAGGTATCATTAGTATTTAAGTTTATTTACTTTCTTTTTATCTACAAAAGTACGGGGCAGCTGATGAATGTCATATCAAATACATAGTCAACTTCACACAAAACTACTTAATACATTAAACTGACATTAGTTTGACGAAAGTTCTTTCTACGAAAGCCAATATTTTTCGGATTTAATCCGTCAATGCGTGTCAACGAATTTGTGGCCCATTTACAGGGTCCGGCAATATAACTTTATTTCAGAATGTAAGAAATACGTTTTATGGATCAATCATTTTTATATGGGAGATAACTGTCTTCATTAGGTCAGAAAATGGTTCACTTTTCAAAGGCATTTATGACTTTTTTAGGGGAATATTTCCCCCAGCACATTTTCTCAATAAAGGGTAATTTGGAACGGCCAGCCTGCTCCCAAGATTTGCTTTCTTGCTATTCTTTGTGAGTTTTCTTTCTTCTAAATCCCACATTTATGACAACCTTCAAAGGACTCTACGAGTCCTGAAAGTCAATATCCGTGCAGAAATGCCAACACATTCTCCACTGTACTATTTGGGGTCAGAAGAAACTCCAAATATAACTTTATTCAGTGGATGGACATGGGATACATCAGTTACCTGATGTGATGATCAAAACTCTATAAAACAAACGTTTCTACACTACAAAAAAATATTAGGATTTAAAATGTAGGCTTTATTGCGTTTTTAAATGAGCAGTGACGTTTCAAAACTTGTCTTATATATTTTAGCAATTTGCAATTGAAGAAAAAGGAATAAAAAACTCGGAATTCTATTTTTTTAAATGTATTTTTATAAAATAATTGTCATTTTTAGTTAAACTGAAGCAAAATGTTATTTAATAAATGAAATAAGAAATTTGCTTCAAAAGTTTCAAAATAACAAATGTTATTTAGGCGAATTGGATAAAACAAGTTTGGTTTCGGGTAAAATCGTTAAAATAAATACATCTAAGATTTGACTAGCCACTAGTTTAATTGCTACACATTTTAATAAAGCACATAACTATTTCTAAGAAATTAAAAATAAAAACATGAACGAACATTAATTTTAAATTAAAACTAGTAAAACTATGGTACACACTGATGACACTTAAGTCTTTAATGTCTAGAGCGCTAGGTCACGTGCTAATTTAAAAAGGTATTTTATTGGTCAATCAGGATAAGAGAAGTTTCGATTCGCCGTCTGAATACATTAAGACAGTTTTTGCATCGCAATAAGTTTTAAATAATGTTCTAGTACTTAAAATCTGTTTTGAAGGTAATGGGTACCATCTTGTAAAAGGACGTGTCAAAATCTTTTAGTAAGAGCCTTGCTTAAGTTAAATTTAATAAAATTAAGACAGGAAACATCTCTATTGAAATAGGAAAGTCATGTTCCCAGACTCTATATAGCATTTAATACATGAAATAGCATTTGACTTTAGCATTTTGTATTTATTTTAATCCCTGCATCCCTGCAACAATTAATTGCAGGGGCAATTTTCCATTACCCAGCTCACACTTAATAAAATGCCTATTTTCAAAGCAGCAAGGGTTTTCAATTTCTTCCTCTAAAATTCTTGAACAAACAATATTTTAGCATTATCATATTGTTTTGCAAAATATCTTCGCAGAGAAACATATTCTGTCAAAAGTTTTGATATCATGCCTCCGAACTATTTCTCAGTTTTATGTGGTAGTAAAGCCCGACCTTTTCGTTTGTGATAAGAAAAAATAGTCAGGTATTCATGTATGAAAGTAACATAACACTGCGGTTGAAGTTCTCTTTTTCAGCATTTTTCTTTGAAGAACGTTACATTTATTTTCGAATGCTTTCACAGGTCTAGGAAACATTTAGCAGTACATCATATAATTATGTTTTCTTCCTTTTAATTTACAATTGTCTGTATTTTTAAATTCTAAACATACATATTCAAAGTATTTTTTAGCTTATTCATAAAATTCACCAATGATGTTTTGTTTAATGTGATAAAAGAACTTTCTTTATTTTTTATTTAGCTAAAAACCTCAGTAAATGGGACATAATTTGGGATGTCATGCTTAATTACAGCAATATTCACAAATATTCAATAGACAAGGGTTGTTTCAACAGAAAACATGACATTTGCAAGCTTTTCTCCTTATTTTCCTTGCAAAATAGTCACTAATGTAGCCTTTCAGCAAAAGACTGCAAAAAAAGGGGAAAGAAATGGGCCATTGGAGGATTTTTAATGCAAAGAGATTTTCTTCGTCTTTTATGCGTCAAGGGGAAATTAAGTTGTTATTCCTTCTATATCCACTGTAATACCCTAATCAACTTTACTTATTCTCCTTACGTTTCGACTCATTAAAGACCATAAAAATTATCAAATAATTTAATTCTAAACATGTGTACTGTGCATTAGCATAAATTCGTCCGAAATACACTTCTTTAATATGCGAAGTTCTGGCAGAACGCTTTTACATTGTACTTTTATCAGGACAGTTTCATGATTTTTCCAAGACATTTATTCTTCGTTTGACAAAGAGTTTCTCTAATTTCCTTGCAGTGTGACATGGGGTCATTCCTCGTAAAAGTCAATCCCTTATCCCGCACGTGATGATCCACCTATTTCATTAAAAAGTAATAATTTTTTAAGGCAATGACAAAATTTTTTCCTTAAGAAATTACCGGAAAAAATTGTTTATTAATGCTTTAAAATATTATTTTTAATGAAATATATGTGGCATCATGCGCGAGACAAAATGACCGTTTTAAACCGCATGGATAAAGAAAACTTCTTTCGGAAAAATATTGCTCAAGTGCAACCATCATGACAGGAAAATGCTTTGTAAATGCTTTTCCAATTATAGTCCAATGCAGAAACTTAAAGCAACTTATAAGCATAAGCTTCTCAAGCAAGATTGCATTCAGATGATAAAACTAGTTTCTTCGTTTATCCACATTTGATATCATGGTGAAAGTTTTAAGAAAGCGTGTGAACATCTTGATAAATGTGCATGCCAGATGGTGTAAAAATATTAAAATCAACGGCAATCAAATCATGTTAAAAGGTAGATGTTCTTCTGAAAACAGTTGTTTTGCTATCGAAGTAGGTAAATTAACCAGACTTCACTCATACTTGATTTTTCAGGTTTGCAAAAACATTTTAAAAAATAAAAAAAAAAAAAAAAAAAATAGATCACATACATTATTTTTCACAAGCGTTTAATTTATTTATTTATATTTATTTTTTGTGGAAATTCCAATCCTTTCTCAACATTTCATGAAAATTTATTTGTTTTGCATCATTTTCAAGGTATTTTTCACCGCTTTTGATGAAACAAAGTTACCTTTTTTTGTCAATTCTCTGACGTTGCCGAAAAATAGGTCTATATTACTAATTTTCAAAAAGCTAAGTGATCTTATTAGAGATAGTTCACTTTTCCATTGTTTCCCCTAGCTCATTTTGCAATAGTTGCCAAAAAAAAAAAAAAAAAAAAACGAACAGCAGAAGAAAAAAGAGAAACACTTCGAATGTAAAAAAAAAAAAAAAAAAACTTTTAATAAAGCATTAAATTTTGTGTGGGGGGGGGATGTTGAGAAAGAAAACGCTTTCACTGTCAATAAATTAGGCAATTAATCATTTACCGCCGTCAATGTTTAATCTACATAAAACTGTATTTCTGTCCTTAAACTTAATTTTCTTCTATTTTCAAAAGTTAAAGAACTGAAATTAAGTTTAGAAATTCCAGGACTTTTACCATGATTTTCTATTTAATATAATTTTAACTGTTAGGGCCAAAAAGATTTTGATTATGTTCCTCAGGAGCGCTTCTTTTATTTTGATATTTTTGCCTTTATTCATAGGTTTCAAAAAATATATTCATGGTTACAAGAGTATCATAAAATTTGTAATAACTAATTTGAAGTATACATTTAGAACTTTTATTTTTCTTCAGAACCATTGCATACAATATTTTTTCTTTCTTATTTTTACTGTTCGCTAAAAACAGCAACAACAACATCTATTAATACTTGAAAAATGGTGCATATTACAATTTACTTAATCCTAAGTTGAAATAAATTGATTATTTACACATACAAACTTGATACAAATTTTGAAGCGTCCTACAGCGGATAAACCCTTTTAAATAATAATCTAGCACGGGAAGAACACGTTTTGAATTCGTTGAACTGATTCTCAACTTTCCAGATGAATAAATAGTTTCTTAGCAACACATTCCGTTGCCTACGAAACTTCTGAAAAGGAATTTCATATAAATCTTTTCACATGGAGTCTCAACGTTGGTTCTACTTAGTTCAGTGCGAAAATACTTACAGGCATTATTCCCACCTTCTACACGTAATACGCAATTCAGATAAAATAGACCAGAAAAGATTTTTCAAAAAGGTTAGACAAATTATTATTTAATACAATCTTGTAAAGGAGAAAAAAACAGCAGTAAATGTATGCAAAAATTTAAATAAAACTTAAATATAAACGAACCAAATTTACTTATTTTGAAAAATGTTTTAAGAAATTGCATGTCTTTTTTTTTGAATCTCATTAAAATCTGCCACGAAGGTACTTTTACGATTGTCGTTTCATGACGCCGGGAATTGAAATCATTTCCAAAACTGAAATATCAGTTTCACACCCAATTGTACAAATCTGCTGTTATTCATACAAAAGAGTTTCTGCACATTTTTTCTTTGTTTCTTGCACTGCTTTAAAACTATGCACCAGATAAAATTTTTGGAGTTTTCCTGATAGTTAGAAAACTTAAAATAATAATTTTTAACGTAGCAAAACTGTCACCTTAATGAAAGCAGACGATACAAGAATAATATGTCTGAGAAAAAAAAATCTACTTGGTAGACTAGCACTTCATTTGTTGTTGCATGAATTAATCTTTAAAGGCATGATTTTTGACTGGTTTTTATTTTCTATGAAATAAAGTCGCACCTCGTTATTCGAACACGCTTAAAATGAACTGCTGCTAAGACACACTACACTTCTGATCCCCCGTCCTATTGTTTTTGTTGTTTATTGGTTTCCGGATAAGACGAACTCTTTTGAGTTCGTTTTGACGAGATTCAATTGTATTCTGTATAGCAAACAAGAAGCTTAGTCGGTAAGGAACAACCTTGCCGCTAGTTCCAGATTCAGATTTTCAAATTAAGGTAAAGGGACAAAAGTAAAGTAAACGATACATTGATGCCTCACAGCACATGCAAACAATGCGAGTAGATGGTTAGAAATTACTAAATAATGCAAAACCATTGAGTGATTTTGCATTATTGAGAAGTCATACAAATTTAGCGATGGGAAACTAATGTGTAGCCATACGGGAACTCGATGCATTCAAGGATTAAATTGAAATATTTCATGTCTGATAAATATAGCAGGACATTGATATCATAGTTTCAATGATACATTTAAATAATGTATGTCAGTTTAAAAAAGGAGAAAAGGAATAAACAGTAATAAAAAACGCACCAAGAAAGAACTGTCAGAATGAAATGAAATTTTACATACCTGAGAAAAAGAAAAACTAAAGCAAAATGTTGAAAGCATATGTTTTTCTTACTCTGCCGATACAGCGATTACATGCAATTACATTTATTTATCTTTTTCCCTGTTTCTTTTATTTTTTCTTTTTTTTTTTAACGATGTCTTTAGAAATTCTTGAACTTATGATGCATTTTGGCGTAAACTACATATTCACACAACCAATTGTTGCTTTCTATAAAATTTTAAAATGTGCCAAAAACTTTTCGGACATCCTGTATTATCCTCCAGAAAAACGATTTTTTTAAAAAAAGAAAAATTGTACTAAACGTTACTTTTAAGCTTTATGGTTGGTTTCAAAATTGTTAGTCACTAAACATTTGGTAAGATTGTTAAAAAGAAATTCAGGTTTACACGCGTTTCCAGATTAAAGCTTCAAGTATTGTTTTCATTATTACACCCACACATTGTGCTGGTGGTTCTTTTTTACACGACTACGCATGCGCAACGTAAAGGAGGGTATTGTGTTTATGAGTCTATGTATGTATAAATGTATGTTTGTTCCTATGTGGCGTTGTAGAGGCTAGACGCCTAACCCAATTTTGATGATTCTTACGTCAACCGATTTGTCTTAACTTTGGGAGTGTCACTAAACACATGACAGTAACCGAAATTCACCATATCAGAAACCAATTGTCATATTGTCAGTTCGGGATCGTAGCGTGCGACACAGCGTGCGACAAATGCAGGTAGCGTTTTCGCCGCCTGATTTTTTCTGTGTTTTTTGTTTAATAAGTCTACTAGTTCAATTTTAATCTCAACATGTTGCATTTGTTTTTGTCGTGATTCAGGGTACTAAGTTTCACGAGGAATACTTTCTTGACCGCCTTTTTAACTTTGCAAGAAAGATCTGACTGACGACGTTTCCGAGCTCGAATCATCATGAGTTATAGGCTGTTTATACAGCTGTGGTTGACTTAAGTTCGCGCATTTTTGCTAAAGGTCAAGCATATGTAATTTTAAGCTGAGTTTGATCTCTAGAGGGACTAATAATCAGTAGTTTAAACCACCGCAAGTTACTTAATAAACCTCACGATATAAGCTCTCCCAATAAAATGACAATATACAAAATTTACCATCTTATTAAAATAAAAATTAACTAAATTAAATAAAAACAAAATACCCGACTGCGTAAAAACCAAAAGAACTGAAAAAAAAAAAAAAATGCGGCTCTAGTCCTGTAGAGAATGTTTTATCATTAGAGCGCACTTTTCTTCGTTTGTGAATTTTTTTCCTTGGAATAATTGAAAACTACAGGAGTACTTAAATTGTGCTTTCTGACTCAGAAAAGTTATTTTGTCCTTTGGAGTTCATTATGAAAAGTGCTTAGTATTTTTTTTTAAATTTTGTTATTTTGCAGTTTTTCGTTTTTAAACAAAATTTTATTTTAGAATTTAATCTTTTTGCTTTAAGCTGTACCTTAAGATAACACATCATTTAGTGAAATTCCGAAGTCTTTAAGTAGTCTAGTTGCTGAGATATAAGCAAAAGGAATGGCTCACAACATATAAGTTACTTGTGATAAAGATCCTAGTATATTCTCTTTAAGATCCACTATACTTAGCCCCGTTATCGATTATTGGCATAGATGAGAGCAATGTCAGCTTGCTCCAGAGAAGCCTTGATTCAAAAATTTCATTATTATTACTATTAACATTATTGTTCAAGGCAACAAAATTTATAGCAATGGGTTTTATATTTAAACATTTAATGCGGAAATTACATGAAATTTGCTGTTTTCCATCCAAACCGAAATAATAATTTTATTTTAGAATTTTAATTTTTCAGCGTAAGTTGTACCTTAAAATAACGCAAATCATTTAGTGAATTCCCGAAATCTCTAACAAATCTAGTTGTTGAGATATAAGCAAAATCAGGCCTCAGATTTTTCCGTGACAATCAGGTCAAGTATAATGTAAGTGCTTAAAAAGTTATTAAATAAAAACAAAAAACCCGACTGCATAAAAACCAAAAGAACTAAAAAGAAATAACACCAGCCCAGTAGTTCAGAATTTTATTAAGTACTACTGAATAATTACACCATTGAAATAGTTTTATAATCGATACACCCATATGACAAATCATAAATTCAAAAGAAGAATTAAAGGATCAACAGTCGGGGCCCATTCAAATTTTGCAGGGTTCCTTGATTGGTCAAAAAGGAGTGGGGCCTGTTGTTCCTTCTATTCTGCTTTTGAATTTATGATTTGTCTTATGTGTATCGATTATAAAACTATTTCAATGGTGTAGTTATTCAGTAGTACTTAATAATATTCTAAACTACTGGGCTTGTATTATTTCTTTTTTTTTTAGTTTTCTTTTGGTTTTTAGGCAGTTGGGTTTTTTGTTTTTATTTAACAATTATTTTTTCTCAGAGGCAGTGGTGTAAAAAGAAGTGACTGGAACAGTACATTAGTGTAATACTACAACTCAGGTGTAATTTTTCACTAGTAACTATTTTATGTTGTAACCGACGGTATTCTTTTAACTGGGACTCAAAGTAGTGATAAAACTCAAATTTTAATTAGTGTCAATTTTTTGAAGCGGCTTTCTTTAAAAACCATTCCGCCCTCAATAGAGAACTTGACCTTTGACCCTTATTCAACTGATAAAAACTTAACTTCATTGCTCACATTCAATTGCGAATTCCACCCCGCTCCCAACTTATAAATACTCCAATTATTAATTTATCAACATTTTCACTACCTTCTTTCATACGTAAACCTGTAATCTAATATAAAGGAATCTTTCGGTGTAGATAATACAAGATACTCTCTTAAAAATATACCTTTAAAAATACCTCCTTATTTTTATTTTTATCTCTTAATGGTAAATTCCAAACATTATTTAACTTTTGTTAAATAACTGAAAAACTAGCCAAAAGCTCATAACGCATTTTATAAAGTGTCATAGCTGAGCAGAGCCTCAATATATACACTCGAGTATTATTGCAGTTTTTTTTTTTAAAGATTGACATCTCTGATAGCTCGACACATTGAAAAGTAAATAAAAAATAAGCTAAAGAATAGAATAAGTGCTTTTCTATGTTAACAACTGTCCATTCTATTAAACTAGAGAGAGATAAATGTGAGAGCAATTTAAAACTAACCTGTTAATAGCGCTGTCACTTTTTATCTTCCACTTTCCTTTAAGTACGAATCAAGTTCTTTCACGCCGTCGAATCAAAAATAAAACCTCTTAAATCACCCACTTAATATTAAAAAACAGTTGAAAGTGAAAATGTGCCGACAGGTGATAATCGAATCGAAGAAAAGTTGCATAAAAGAACTTGTGAAACACTGAACAGACGACTCGATACAGAATGATTGCCACAACGTGAGGAGAACTCTCAAAATGAAAGCTTAAGTACGAGCGCCCTCTACAGGAAAAGTTCTTCCATTCTTCCTCAACTGATTTCCACTGCTCTTTAAAGTTTGTAATTTTATGTATGAACTGTAAAGAGGGAAGAAATTTCGAGTTTTGTTGGTGGCTAATCTTTTGGGCCAAACACTTTTGTCTATACTACTAGAATAAACATAATTCTCTTCTGGAAGGAGAAGTTCATAAAAGTACTTACATGAATGGTATTTTAGCATACTGGGATTCATAATGAGGTTTAAAATCCAGGATTTTGGAGGTTTACCTCCCCCCCCCCCGGTCCGAATCTACTCTTTCTCCCTTGTGTCTACTATCTGGATAATTGCTTCTATATTAGATTCAGGACAATTGTGTATACTGTGCAAAGAAGAAACTGCAAAGAGCTGAATTACAGCAATAACTCCTGAAGAATAAAATTTCAACTAAGTGGAGCATCATAAGGAAGCTTATAAATTAATTAATATTTACTAAATAACTAATAATGGCAACGGTTTTTAGATGCGAAACTATTTTTGTGGAACTAGTCCCATAGACACTAATGTTAAGAAGATTTGAATTACGTTTTAGAATTATACCACTAATATAAGAAATCAAGTCTTAAAGTCCTTGTTTTCCATGTTAGTGAGAACTTTTTTTCTGCTATTGCTGACACATGCTAGATCGAACCTCAAATAATGAGTTGGAACTGGTCTTTTTTTAAAAATAAAAAAAATAATAATTAAACGTGCTTTTTCAATATTCAGCAAAAGTTTTAAAGTCATTCAGTTGCTTAAGTCGTAGAAAATTATGAAAATAAAATTCCATTCTCTGAATTCCATGCAAACTTAACTCATCTTATTTCCCATCTCACCTAGTTACCAAATAAGACAAAAAAAAAAAAAAAATGGCGGGGATAAAAACGCAGGACAAAAATGAATTTTCAGACATTGACCTATATTTACTACCTATGGTGACTACTTGAGCAGTATGTGGTCTTCTGTTTGATCCGAGGAGAAACTCGTGTGGGAATTTCTGTCTCAGGAATAAATTTTAAGTGCAAATAAAGATTGGCGTTTCGTTTAAAATACAGATTTTTTTTTTCTGGAATGGGAACACTCGCTAAGAATAAAATATTGTTTCCATAAGTTTTACATCAAATTCATTCAGTTCAACTGAAAAGCTCTACTTAAGTTTCGAAGAACAATAGGGCGATTCCACGGAGAAAGGCAACTTTGTCTCTCACGTGACGCCTCATACATTTCATTAAAAATAATAACTTAAAAGTTTAATGATTAAAATTTTATTGCTTTAAAAATTGAAAACTATTGTGTGATTCATTAAGCAAAAGATTTCGTCATTAATTTTTTAACTAATTACTTTTAATGAAATGTATGAACCGTCACGTGCGGGACGAAGTGATTACTTTTTCATGGAATGGCCCAATACATATCCTTTTTCAATGGTTTAAGTTTTTTTTTCAACAAAGGAGATATGTTTCCTTTACATTGGAACCTTTCAATCCAAAAACGAGTTTATTTTAACATTAATATATTAATAAAGCAATAGTATGAACTAAACCATGAGCAAGTTACAAGAGGTCGACTTTGTATGTCCTGCACGTGACACATGCAAATGAATTAAACTTTAAATAACAAATTTGTTAAATGAAAATATAGGGAAGGGTTGCCGTCAATAAACCACATAACAGTTTTCGATTTTTTTAGAAAGGAAATCCAACTGAAATTTCACGTTAACTATAGGAACAATTTCTCAGTATATTCCTCTTTTAATAATAATATTCACTTTCATGATAAATATACACAATAAAGAATGACAATTAAAAATAAATATTTTAGCATGTGGTCCATTCATGGCTACCGGTTGCTCTGGATGGACCATCGAGTTTCCATCGATAAACCACATTCTCAAATTAAAAAAAAAATCAATGCATAGCTTACAAGTATTTATAAAAAGTGAGTAATAAACACTAAAAATAACAATAAGTTATATAAAATTATATTTATTTTCTAAAATGTTTTATTTTCGGATAAGAGGAACATAAAAAACCCAGCACTCACACAACACACAGTTGTTGTCATCACACCTCGTTCACCCCTTAATATTTTCCCAACCTCTGCAACACTCTTCTTAGCTAATATCTATTCAACCTCTTTTGAACTGTGGAAAATTTTGTTAAATCGATTTCGAAAATTATAGTTTGACGCAAGATTGTACTTGCGCTCTAAAATGTGAGAGAACTTATTTACCATTTTATTATTTTAAACCTGAAGTCTCAAACTACCATAGAATTATAGTACTAAGACTTTTTGTCTGAATTAAATCAGTGCGACATGTTAAATTTTGCAGCTTCTTGAAAAACCAATTCCTTCAATTTTTCGAAAGTGTTTCCAAAAACGTCTTCTCTAGTTTCAAAATATGATTCAATAATCATATTCCTATTTCAGAGGGCTTATCTCCTAAATTTCTAATAAGTGACAAAGGTAACAACAAACCGGTTTTTATCTTCCGATCGGTTAATCCGGCCGTTTAAAGTTGCTTTCAGAACTCTATATTGTCGGCAGACTTCGTTACGGTCTATACCACCATTTCTGTAAGCTACTGTATCACGTTACATACTCTCAGTTGTATACTGACCATATTTTACTAATTTTTGCATTTTTCTGTAACAGCAAAAGTATTTAAAACTGTACACTGCAAATAAACCTGCACAATTTGGAACACTTTGTTTCAGAAAAAGTGTACCTAATATATGAATGTAAACTATGAAGTGTTCTGAATAAGCTCCGTCAGTAGGAAAGTGTTCCAAATGGGTTCTGGATACTGAACCTCGACTGCCAACACACGAGTCCAGGCAGCAGATGGTTCGTCAACACATTTGAAAACATGTTTGGTCACATTTGGGCACACTTGTAAAATCATTGCTTTCTTTGCTGCAATGAGAATGGCTAGATGAAGATTGGTTGGTTGTACTATATACTGTATGAATACACTATTAAATTAAATGACGTTATTTTTACTGTAAGTTTTGTTACATTTTTTCAAAACCCTCACTCATAAACTTAAATGAAAGAACTTTGTGCTACGAAATTGTCTACGCTGAAAGTATTAGTAAACATTGATGTCGATTTCAGAATTTTCATCTGTAACTGTGTTGGTTTGGTTTGGAATAATTTAATGCAAGTTACTTATTTCCATTACTATTCATTACATTATGCTTAAACATTTGAAAATTGACTTAGCACTCGCAGATCGTTGAGCTCCATATTTTGTGTACATTATGCGTTAGCATTTGTACATTAAGCACTTGTACATCTCTGAGCATTCACATTTTGTTTTAAATAAACTTTTATTCATCATACTGTTTAAGTTGTAGAAGAATCTAAATGACTAAGTTTAAAAATTATACAATTGTTATCCAGATGTTTGACCATCGATTACGCTTGGAACAAGGATTCCTAACCTTTATTGCTATTTGTTACTTTATAAATTTATGCAATTTGATTCTCACAATTTAAATTTAACACAAATGCATTGTAAAGCAAAAAAATGATGTTTGAAATTCTACTCCGAGCTCGAAATATATGCAAAATGTTATATCAGCTATCTTGATCTGTTTTCTGAAACTACTAAAGCTTATATAGGATTTTATAAATGTATGTGTGTCTCAGTACATATATCGGGCCTGGAATTGTTCAAAAATAGGGTTGGGAATCAAAATTTTTAAAAGCACTCGTTTAGAAGATAATTCTGAGAAATTTACCTTTTTTTTTCTTTTTTTTTTTAATTATTATTATTATTATTATTATTATTATTTTTTTTTTTTTGCCTTATTTAAATCAATTTTTCAATTTGCTGTTCGACACGTTAGTAAAAAAATTTTATATTTTGAAACATGACCATGTCCTATTTATGTAAAATGTACAACTTGATGAACTAAAATTAATTAACATATGACGAAAATTTTGACGAAAACGTGTAATTATTGGATAAGTAAAAAGTTCATTCTGTTGCAGATATCAAAGAAATATTTCAATATTATACATATATTTCATGCAAACTATTTAACACTATAAAAGAGAGAATCAGGGGCCCACAGACTGGAATTATCGGCATTTTCAGGGCTTTTAATTAAAAATTTCTTATTTTAGCTTTAATAACGCAATTTTAGGCCATATTTTTAATTTTCGGGCAAATGTGTAGGAATACCTTCTCGAGATATTTGTTGAAGCTGATGTTTTGCAAATAACGATTAAGCTCTCTTTGGGTAATGTAAAGGTGAGAAAACGAAGGGGGGGGGGTCTAGAAAAATGAATTAAACTGGAGTTTTAAAATTGCAATTTTTCATTGGTCTTTAGTAAACTATAGGGTAGGAGTTTCCATGACTGATCCCCTCCGAAAACGATTCAGAGGTGAAGAATTAAGAACATTTTTAGGGGACTTAAGGGGATATCCAACCTCAATGTTTCAAAATTTAATTTTAAAAGTATAATTTTAAGCTGAACTTGAAGACGTTAGAGGAAGGAGACTCGGAGAATCTCGCCGTAAATTAAAAAAAAAAACTGATATTTTAAAAACATTTCAGCTATATTTGATGATAAAAGGGAAGGGAAGAGGGGGTGGGTCTAATTCTAGAAAAAAAATTATCCAAGAAAATTTAGTGTTAAAGGGGACATATATTATTTGTGTTCAACTGATAAAGTTTATAAATATAAAAAATAGCTTTTATAAATTAAATTTTTATGGAATTTTACAATAGAATCGACTTGCATGTAAAAACGAGGATTCAGCAATACAACTGTCCAGCAATGTGATGTAAATTTTAAAATCTGAACATGTGTCAAATAAATTAATTAAAAATATATTGAGTTAAATGACTGTTAAGTAGTAAAACTGTAAACGATTTCTTCAGATGCATTTAAGGATTTCCTTGTATTGAAAAGAAATGAACATACTTCTGTTCAAACTCGAGTTATGTAAGACTTTTCCTGACGTCGTTTGTATTTAAATTTCCAGACATTTGAAACTGAAAGTCGTTTTTTTCGTATTTTGAAAAGCTTTGAAACAATGAACCTACCACACTAAATTTAATTAAACGTTCGACTGACACAAAATAAGTCAAAGTTGACCAATACTCAATTAATTAA
Organism: Uloborus diversus; assembly: GCF_026930045.1. Classification (NCBI taxonomy): domain Eukaryota; kingdom Metazoa; phylum Arthropoda; class Arachnida; order Araneae; family Uloboridae; genus Uloborus; species Uloborus diversus. The sequence continues at coordinate 157,750,317 of NC_072731.1, read as the reverse complement.
ACTTTTGCCCAAAGACTATAAGGATTCAGCAATACTACTTTCAGCAATGTGATGTGAATTTTAGAATGTGTATATATTCCAATTAGGATAATTTTAAAAATATTTTGTTAAACAAGATGTGTTTAGTAAACTGCAAAATAGGAATTTAGAGGTTTAAGTACATCAGTTTAAAATGTAAATTAAATACGCTTTTAATTTTTAGCTGCATTGGGGAACTTATTTCTTTCTTGAGACAGTTTAACTTTTTAAACAGCACTCTGTATTTCAAAGTACAATTAAGGAAGTTTGACCAGGAATTTCTGTGAACTCGTGTTTTTATTTAACGAAAATCGAACTATTGAAAAAATTCAAGTTCAACTGAAACTTTTTAAGTTGAAGTGGTCCATTCAACTCAAACATAATTCGATCCAATTGAATAAGATTGCATCTACCAATAGCACAGTCAAAAATTTGCATTGCCTCATCCAGTTGAAATTTCTCACTACGCTACTGGTAGATAGCATTCCATCGAATTGAACACAATCGAGTTGAATGTGCCATTTAAAAAAGCAAGTTACGTTTAATAACTTTTGTTACACCTAATAATCAGATTTTCACAAAATTTTATTCCAGAAGTATTTTTGAAATAACAATTTAGAAACGGTACCTAGTGAAATATTTGTCGCTCAATTTTTCACCAAGTGGGCGTCCATTCATAACATCATTTCAGGTGCACATTCAACCTAACATAATTGATGATAACATTCGAACGAATTCTATCAACCAAAAGTGAAGCCAGAAATTTCCTTTACTCCACCCAGAAGAAAATGTCTCGCAACGTGACTGGTAGATAGAATTCGATCGAATCGAACATAATCGAGAAAAATAAGCTTCTTAGTCGTCATTTAAAACTACACCGATTTGGTTCAAAAAAAAAAGGAAAAGTGCAAACGCTTCTTTTGAAACCTCTGTGCACATCAAAAACGAAGATGCACAACCAATACTCCACTCAGTCCACATACAAAATTTTAACTTATTACGGCATACAATTTTTCAGTTATGCGAGATACATTAAAACCAGAGGTGAATTCGTGCTTGGTCTTACTGGAACGCCGTTACTTTTCGAGAAAAATAATTCCGCTTCCACACAAAACTGGCCAAAAATCGTTATTCAATCATTTGTCATTAGCGTTTCTGGTACTGTAACATTTACGAATTCACCTCTGATACATACGTACTTACTGACGTCACGAGAAAACTCGTGATAATGAATTCAGTAATTATCAAAAATGGGCATTTTGATTGCCCGTACATTCATATGCACATGCAGACGGGTTGAAAACACTAAACATACATCTGGGAATGAGTTAAATGTAATTTTTTGGCCTAATTCAAATGAAATTGGTTTTTTAAATTTAATGCATTTACTCTTGTACTTTGCAGAATGAAGAAAAACTAAATACTAATTAATTGGCAATTCCATCTTTGCAGTGAAGTTTCACAGAAATGATTAGTTATTAAAGAATTTCATTGCATTTTAATGGTATAAAAAGAACACTTCTTTTTTTAATGGTCATTGAACCGAGCAGTAGACTACTGAGTAGCTAAGTAGTAAGAACGTAAACAAATTAGATTTATAGACAGTAATAAAAAGTTTTTGTTCTTGAAGAGTTATTTTTTTAAAAATTAATTTATATAACCATTTGTTTTTGACACATTTTTGTTTACTTTTTACATTATTGATTGACTTTGAAAACTTACTTATGGAAATTTATATTTCAAATTTAGTTGTCATTTCTGTAGTAAATATGATTTTGTACTACAATTTCCAGCTACTGTTTTTGCTCGTTTGTCATTTTGCTGTAAACTACTCAATTGATTTTGAGATGCCATTAGATTTTAAATTTTCATACTAATAATGCAGATTAATAATCATATTCACTCAAAGCCTAAACCCATCATCAAGCCTGCAGTCTCAACAAAAATGAATTATTGAATTTTTTTTTCGTTTTATAAGCTTCTTTTATACTTGGGTAGCACACATTCCGGGAGGATATTGGTGATCGGAAATTGTTCCGAAACATATCCTAAAACCTGTTTTAAAACGTGTGCCACAAAATGTTTAGCGCAAGTGTTCAAAAACCATTTTTTACACTATCCATGAAATGTCTAAAAAGTACGCCAAAAAGGATATACATGTTCCGAACAGTGTTTCTAGAAGTGTTTGAAAACTGTCCGGAAAAAGTGTTATAAAAAAGGGGACAAGTGTACGTGTTCAAAAAGTATTATGACATGTGGTCACAAAACGGTTCTAATAACTATTACAAAAATAGTGTTCTTAAAAAGGGGACAAGTGTACGTGTGAAAATAGTGTTCAAAAAGTGTTTGATTATTTGCAGTGTATTATTATGATTTAAATTTTTAATCAATTTTATAAAAAAAATTTGACTTGAAGTTATAATAAAGTATAAGAGTTTTCATGAAATACTGAGATTATTTTTTGCATTATCATATTTATTTTAGAACAATTGTGTAATTTTCAAAGGTAATTGAGCTAAAGTTATAAAATATTTAAGATTTTCTATGAATGAACTACGTACTTTGTCAGGTGGTCCATTTATGAGAACACCTAGCGGTCCAATGATAGCAACTGCGTCATTTTGAATATTGTTATAGGTGTTATTGATGTGACGAATCATGATGAAACATGAAGTATGGGGAATTGAACTTGAAAAGGCACTCCTTTAAGTTAATGTTCACGTTTAGTTGATCAGTAATATTCAAAGCATGTTATCACTAAATGAAAATCTCAGTAATTAGTAAGATAATGGTATAAATCTTTTCTGTCCGATTAACAATATGAAATAATTTTAGCGACTTGACGACTCTGCAGTGGATTTTTTTCAGACAAAGGAAGGTACTAAATCTGACTTCGCATCCACACAAACTCTGGTACGGAAAATATCTTTGCGGTCTAGTCATGGAACTAGTTCATTGACGGCAACCTTCCACTCACTGTGTCAGGAGTATCTCTGTGTCAAACGTAAAAATTAAAAACAAATGCTTACCCCTGCTTGATTAAAGTTTCAAGAGAAATGACAAAATGTTAATGAAATTTAAACCTACTTTCGTCTCGCACGTGACGGCGGAATGGCCAAATAAATGTTCTTAATTAAATTACTTTGATTGTCTCACTTGAAGAACTGTAACGCATCATCCTGAATTTTATGTTTTAAAAGAAACAATTAGCAATAACGTTCTCGTAAATAAGTTTAAAGAGAAAATAAATTGAAATTTAATTTCATTTTGGCTGTTGTTTTCTTTGACAAAGTGCAATGTCAAGTGCAAAGCGCAATGCCCCTAAGAGTTTTAAACTAAAATCGTTTGCTTCTAATGGAACTGTGCTGTACCAACTAAATATTCTCAGATCTAGGTCATTTCCGAGAGATGGACAACCATTCTTTCATGTGGCACCACCATAGGCAGCAGCCATTACCAGGAACATTTTTGCGCCCAATTTCCCCACCAGAAGCTCTCTTTGATGCGAAACTGCACTAGAAATTCATTTTTTATGAGTGTTCAAAGCCAAACGAAAAATCGAGATCATGCCGTATACCATACGACGTGGACGAGGTCGATTTTCTAAATTTTAAAAATCCTCCAACTGGAGCCGGGTTCAAACCTGCGCCTTTGGTTCTAGATGTCACGGGCTACACCTCTCTGTCGAGTAAGCTAAAACTTTTCTTCAATGAAAAATGTATCTTTATGCTATATGCGTCGCTCTAACGAGAAAGGAATTGGTCAATTTTTTAGATGTAACATAAAATCGCTGCAACTTTATCGCTGCTGCGAAAATTGAAGCACTCAAATCTTGGTGAACAAAAAATTCAGTTTCTTACTTTTCTCAGTGTAAAATCTACAAAATTTCCCCCCCATAAATTGAATTTTAAATAGCAAGGTTATACATTCTCTCTTAGGCTCTAATGTTAAAAATATTTTAAATTATTAAAAATGAATCAAAATAATCATCTAAAAATTCGCTTTTGTTATGTTGCAAAGCTGGCTTTCAAAAGTTTTTAAAGATTTATTTTTGAAAGAAATACATGTTATACATCGCTATCTACATATGGTTCAATTCTACGTATAGGCTCCAATACTAGTTTTCTGTTGAGTTTAAAATTTATCCAAGCATTGATCTCATCGAAAAAAGAAGTGTAAACATCAACCCTTCAAATAACATGTAGAACGTTCAAACCAGACTCTACGCTGAAAATAATTGGAGCAGAACGAGGTGGGAGGCAGTCGGACAGACTTGCATACAGATATTTTTCTATATCATTTTTGTTCTTATTATTTTTTAAGTTTCATTATTCATGAAATTAGTCTGCTGTTCTGCTAGCCTTTGCTTTCAGACATATTTTTAAAAGCTATTAAGAATTCACTCATATTTTTGTTTAATTTTCTGTTTAATTTTTTATGACAGAAAAGTTGGCTGAAAAGATTTCAGAGAATGCCATAAAACATCCTTTCTTCTTTAGAATTTTTATATTAGAAGCAGTATTAGGTTAATTTTTCTAAGTGTCAATGTGATATTTTTATGTTTCGAAAAAATGGTGGCGAAATTTTCTATTTTTCCATCTTTTTAAAAAACCGTTTTTAGCATTTCTAAAATATTTCAGAAATAAACTCACATATTAAACTAACGAATAATGTTAACGACAAAATCTAAGGATGTTGATGAATTCTTGAATAAAGTACGCCATTTTCACTGTTGTAATCAATCTATTTTTTCTCAATATAACATACTGAACGTTCACATTTATTGCTAATTTTATTACCATCCCTTGTTCTGAAGTTACTATTTTATTTGCATTTCCTCAGCTACATGAACTGTACACCTGCTGCAAGTAAATAAAAAGAATAAGCTCTAGAATAGAAATTAAATAGAAAAGTTGAGCTCCAAGGAAATCCTAATATGAAATGAACTCCTTGGACGAAACAACCTTCTAAAAATAAAAGATCGCTGGAAAACTTGTCAGAATTACTGCAAGTGATGAAGATTGAATTGGTCGAAGAAATGCTGTATAACACCAAGGGAACTTATGAAACAGCTGTTGGTATGAAATTTCTTTTCTCTCACGTTTGCAAACTCGGCAGCCTTAGTGACAGAACTTAAAACAAATTCAATATGCTAAGTTTAATTCTGTTGCTGTTGAGCAAGACTGACGTGTTTTCAAAACATTTGTGTTTTCGAAATATAAGTGTTTTTTTTTTCGAGAGTTTTTTTATGAGACTGAGGTAGAATGATTTAGATGATTCGGGATTAGTAAATTTGCTTGAAGCGTCATCTTGTGCATTTGATAAGGATTGAATGTTTATGCGTTCACTGTAGCATTTGACTATCCTATCTGTTTCAGAAAATCTCCAAAATTGCCTATCTTACTAACCTGTTTGTAGGCGCTTTGAAATTTTAAAATATGGTTGAATATTATCATATTGAACATATTGTTATAAAACAATAAAATAATTTAAATAGAATAAGAACGAAAGGGAATTATTTGTATGATATTATACAGCTATAAAAGTCAGAATTTCAAGCTTATTTAAATATTATTTCCATAAACAGGCTAGGTGTAGTTTAAATTAGTTCAACGTATAATTTCCCATTTTTAATATATAAGTGCTATGAGAGCAGTGAACAACAAATTAATTCGGTGTTTCACTATTCCTCTCTCACCGTTCCCTCATTGCAAATTATAAACTCAATAGCTGTCATTCTCAGACAAAGAAAATTAGCAATATCATTTCACAGCTAAATGAACGTTTGTTAATAGGTTAATGTAAGATAAATAACACCAGTGGGCAAAGTTTATCTAAAACCTTAGAAACAGTGCAACAAGCAATGGAAGCAATGGAAGAATTGAGTACTAATAAGCACGAAACTGCTGTCATCGGCTGGAAATGACTGAGCTGGCGGTGTATTTCATGTATTTCTGCTTTAGTCCTGGCTAATGGGCGGTAATTTACTGAATATACAGTAAAACCTGTAAAGTTGACCACCCTTGTAAGTTGACCACCTGTCTGTGTTGATCGCTTTTGTCGGGAACTGAATGAGTCCTATCTCATATAATGAAGGAAAATCTCTGTAAGTTGACCACCTCTCTATCTTGACCACCTGTCTATCTTGACCACTAATGTTCGCCAAATTTGGTTTGGAGTATTTTAAAAAGCCCTTTGTAAGTTGACCACTTGGTTTATTTTTTTTAACTTTCTTCAGCAAATTATTTCATTTTATTAGTTATTTTTTTTAAATTTTTATTATTATTATTTTCATAGCTTTCCAAGAATGTTTTTAATGCTGTGATGACAGAACAGCATTTTACTAACTAAACAGCAGCATAAAGCTTAATGCTGCTCTTTATTCTCCAAACTTGTTTTTCATTTGTTGTTCTATTTGAGATGTAGCTTTTTGTACTCTGTTCAATGAAAATAGATGTCAGTAGAAAAGTTCAAAGTCTTTCCTTTCCGTTGCAATATGTTGTGACACAGGAATTGTGCTAAAAAGAGCAGGCCCGGATCTATACATTTTGATTCTCCTGCAACAAAATATGTAGGGCCCCTCCCTAGTGGCCAGCAGTGTCTATTAGTAAAGTGAATAAGCCTTAATGCTAGATTTTTTTTTCTATTTTTTCTTCATTTTCTAGGGCCGTTAGCTCCTTTTAGGACGCGGGCCTCTCGCACTGCGGGCTCGCAGATCTGGGCTTGCTAATGAGTAAAGTTACATGTTTCTGGTGCAAGGGATTAAGAGATAGGACATTTTGATTTTGCCTTTATGAACTGGGAGAGTCGAGCTTGTTGCTCTTTGTGCTATAAGTTTTACATAAAAAGGTTTCAAAAAGAAAGTTAGCTGAACTTGAGATTAATAAAAAGTATAAAACATTAAAATTAACTGAAAACGGAAAAAGCCAGAGAATATTAGCTGGCATATATGGAATTTCTAAAACTAAAGTGTCTAATATAGTTAAAAACAAGGAAAAACTAACAAAATTATTTGAATAGTATTTTTAATTATTGTTTCACTTTCAGTAATGTTAAACAATGAAAGTGAGTTGAACAGCAAGAGTAAGGGTGAATTCCTCAAAAAATGAATACATGGTGCAAGAAATGACAAAAAAAAAAAAAAAAAAAATATTACCGCCCTTTATAAGTTGACCACTTGTCTAAGTTGACCGCCAAAGTACTGCACCGCGAGTGGTCGACTTACACAGGTTTCACTGTACCATGAATTGCCATCAATCTTCGAGTTGAACCGAACCATTGCTTCGGTCACTCGTCTGGTCTGTGCTAGTTCTTTATTAACTACCAGTTTGTTTGGCACTCTTGGCTTCCTTAAGAGGTTTTCCATCTCTAGCTCAGTCACTATCCTATGCCGAACTGATGAGTGCTAATAACCACGAAAATGCAGTCCTCGACAGGAAATGACTGAGCTGGCGGTGTATTTCAAGCAATAGAGTTACTTTACTCCGATGGATTCAAACTTTGATGACATATATATTCTTACATTATGCTTGGAATCAATCTTTTTTCTATAATATTTTTCACAGCATGTCGACTTGACTTTTCAAAAGTTTTACTTAGCTAGAAATAACTATACAAATAGAAAAAAATGCTGTTGTGTCACTGTTCTTCCTTTCTCACTGTAACCACTTCTACCCTACTTCGTGGGAAGCCGTCAAAATAGCTTTTCTAGCTATGTAAAAATACATCAGTATTTAAATTTGGGAAAAATCGTTTAGTTATCATCCATCGCCACCATACTCTGCAGTCCTCGGCTGAAAATGACTGAGTTGGCGGTGTATTTCACGTATTTCTGCTTTAGCCCTAGCTAAAGGGCGGTAATTTACTGAATACATCTATGTGTTTTCTGTTAATCAAACTTCCATGTGTCAAAAAACAATAATTCAAGCTCTGCCCCCGGGTTAAAGGTTAATCTAACGAACAATGCTTTCCTTTATTTAAACCATGTTACTTAATCGCCAATATACCGCATTAGTAGTTTAGCAGGTTTCAATTCGATCCATTTTCAAAAATTCAAATCCGATTTGCACCGATTCAATTGAACTTTAAGATACACCTTCTCCAAAACTTTCCATTGAGTTTTAAAAATACTTTCAGAATTTGAGAACTGAATTTTTGACTGAAGCTCTTCCTTAGTTCATTTCGCTGCTTCTCCTATATTTACAAAATGCAGAGTTTGCATCATAATTTTTTCTCCTCCTAAAAGGAAATATATTCTTTTTGTAAAATATTGATCCTTTTCAAAGATGCTTGTTTGAATAGACAAACAGTATAAAGCCGACTTTTCGAGACAAAATTTAGTTTTCTTGCGTACATGATCTTGTACGAAAAATATTGACTTTCCAACAGAATAGTTTTGTCTAAAGAACTTGATGAACGAGTGTTCGGAGTTTTTTGAATGGCACTTTTTTGCATCAGGTTGCCGTAGAACGTAAAAGTTTTATATAAAATTTTCTATGAGTTTTCAGCTAAAAACAAGTAGTTTAGCATGAGAAAATATTTTTTGCCACTATATTTTGAATTTCAAGCTAACTTACAAAGAAGCTTTGCTGAAACTGATTTTTTTTCCGACTGTTTCATATGAATGGATGAAGGAGCCTATTTTAGTTTTCCAAGAACATGACGATCTGTTTCGGACTATTGTATTCCGATTTTAAGAAAAAATATGGTTAATTTCATATCATATCATTTCATTTATTATTGTAACAATAATTAATAAAATTTTTAAATTTTATGCGTAATTATTTTTCATGCAATCTACATAAAAAAGAATTTTGTGTAAAAGTTTCATTTCCATTTCAATTGCATTATTTTAAAAACAAATGTTTCTTTGTGTATTCTGAAATTTAAAGTCAGTCTAAAAAGGTAACAAGCGCAAACTACGAACAAAAACTTAGTTAAATCCCAATTATGCAAATAATAGACTTATATTACAAAGCCTGTTTTAGTTAACGTAAATATTTATACAAAGTACAGATAACTAAAAATAGTTAAACTAACAGTACGTGTTTAATTCTCCGACTTTTTCTGCCGTCTCTCTTCGAAGATAAGGAATCTTTCATAGGGCTAACGATCGAAGTTATGTTTACACGTTGACAAATTAATATTATTTAAAAACATTTAAGTCTTTTTTTTAAATACTGCTCTCTCTCTTGCTGACGTTGTTTGCCCTTTTTATTGTTTTGTCAATTGGAAATCGAGACAAAATGACAAAAGCTGTATGATTATAAAAGAGCACCTACTACTTTATGCAAAGAGGAAGAAAATTTTACTGAGAAAATATTGTATCAACATCACCAAAGTCTACTTAGGTTTCAACAAAAATAAATATACAAAACATATTTAAAAAAAGTGTTAAAGTATAATAATTTTTTGGTAAAAACTTTTTGATGAAAAAAAGTAATCCTTAAATTAGTTAAAACTGAAATTTCGATTGCAAGCTTTTCAAGACGAAAAATAGCTTTTGTTAGCAATCACTAGTAAAACCGTTTACGGGAATAAGTTCATTTAGATAGATATGTTTTTCTTTCTTTCTTTTTTTTTGCATGAACATTTCAATTCATTTCTTCCACATGAATAATTTCTGATTTGTATTATTTCTTGTGGAATTTTGAGCAGTTTAAATATTTTTCTGATAAATATCACCTGAAATTGTAACTACTATTATATCTCTTAATAATATAGAAATGTATAGATCAGAGAAATTATCAAAAATAGTTTTAAAAACTGAAAAATTCTTAAGAGAATGAAATTTATGATTTTAATTCCTTGGAAACATTTGGAATTTTTTTTTATTTAACTTTATATTTACTGTGTTATTAGCTCTATATCGTATTCTGGCTTTGAATTAAATCAGTAAGAATTTTTAGCTATAAAACAGAAGTGTTTTTTATGTGTAAATTTTCAGCTTATGATGGAGGAAATTATATAGTAACTGTCCACTTGAGTGACACCATTACTGTATAGTAAGACAAAACAGCGTTAGAAGAAGCACAAATTTGTAAATTACAGCAGACACGTGTTTCGGCGTTACAGGGAACGCCTTTTTCAATGCGAAAAATAATGAGCTTATGGATGAAAAGACATCCGACAAAAGCCTAGAGCAGATAAGCATGCAGCTTAAAAAATAAAATCAGCGGATTAGCCAAACACCAATGACAAAGTTATAAACCGATCAGAAACCAATAGGAATGCAAGCAAAGGCCAAGAGCTTTCTCTTAGGTACGAACCCAGAAAGAAAGAATTCAATTGGACAAAGATTAAGCCGAAACTTAAACAAAAAGAAAAGAAATTGTCAGTAACCGTGAACCGCAAGAAAGGAAAAGCTGAATGGAAAACCATGAAATAAAATAAACAGAAACAAAAAATATTCGAAAAAAGGAAAATAAAGATAAATAGAAGAAAATTGGGGGTGTCAAAGGAAGATCGATAAAAAAAAGGGGGGGGGGTGGGGAAAGGACAGTATTAAAGATATGGGAGCCAAATGTTAGAAAAATATGGAACTGCACTAAGATCGTTAACTAAGTTAGAACTGTTCCTCAAAATATGAAAGGATTCCCAAAAGTCAAGATCTGATGAATTGGGGCATTTTTGGATAATCTGATAAGAGTTAAAATCAAAAGAGTGATTCGAATCCCAACAGTGTTGAGCAATACTAGACTTATTTAATTGTTGTTTTTTCACATAATTTTGATGCTCTTTCAAGCGAATTTTTAAAGCACGCCGAGTCTGTCCAATATAGGTAAGTTTACAACTACAATTAATTCTATAAATTCCACAACAATTAAGAGGGTGAATAGGATCTTTAAGAGAAGAGAATGAAAGTTTATTAATAGAAGAGAACACCACCTGGAATTGGAAACGTTTTAGAATCTTAGCAAGCTGATAGCTTACAGATGGAAAGAATGGCAAAACAACCAAATTCTTTCTGATGAAGGTTCGGTTAAGAACATTAGTTTGGGATTTATTTGAAAGTTTTTTTATAAATGGAATCAATCAAAGTTGGCGGATAGTCTCTATCAATTGCCACAGCTTTAAGATAATTAAGTTCCTCTTTGAGAAGTTCTGACGAATAACAAATATTAATTGCGCGATAAACAAAAGAATTGAAAGCAGAATATTTTTGATTTGGAGGATGAGACGATAGTCTATTAGGAGGTAAAGAAACAGCAAAAGGTTTGCGATAAACAGTAGTTTCAAAACCAATTTCAGTACGCGAAACAAGTACATCAATGAAATGCAATTATTCCGTTCTTTCTCACAAGAAAACTGAATATGAGGATCAATGGAGTTTAAAATAGATAAAACCTCATCACTCTCAAACTGATTCTGGTTCATTAGAACAAAACAATCATCAACATAATGAACATAAAATTGAAACTGCAGTTTTTGGAACAGCTTAACCTCAAAATAATGCATGTAAATATCACTAAGAATGGGGCTAAGTGGGTTTCCCATAGCCAGACCATCTAACATAATATAAAATTTCCCATTAAAAACAAAAGAACATTGCTTAAGACAAGTACGGGTAAGGAAAATTAAATCCTCAATTTCCGTATTGGTGAAATGAAATTCAGAAAGTCTTCTACGAAGGCATAACAATGAACCCTCGACGGGAACGTTCGTAAATAAAGAGTTAACATTCAAAGAAGCCATAAAAGAATTATTTGGAACTCAACAGAATTTTTAATAGTAAATAAATTGTGACTCCTAAGGGGAGAAAACACAGAGACTAAATATTTTGCAAGTTTGTACGAAGCCGTACCAATATTGGAAACAATCGGCCTGAAAGGAATACCAGCTTTATGCGCCTTAGGTAAAGCATAAAATCTAGCACAATTAGCAATAGATGGAGCAACAGAGCGTTTAACATTTGAAGGAATAGACTTAAAAACTATTTCATCTGCTGTCAAGTCTGTTAACTCTTTATCACTAGGATCTTTAGAAATTTCAGCATATGGCCCAGAAGAAATCAAATCATTAGTTTTATCAACATAAGATGATTTGTCAAGAACAACAATTTGGCTACCCTTGTCAGCTTTGGTAACAACCAGATCAGAATTCGAAAGATCAGAATCAGCTTGAGAAATTACTTCTAAAAATATTGTATTAATAAGTATAAGTATTATGTTATGAAAAAAATACGCAGAAAATTATGAATGCAGTTGAAATGCATTTCTTAACATGCAGTTTAATGTTATTTTTTTTGTGTTTCAAACATCTTTCTTTTACCGTCACTATGCAGATTATTATTATAACAGTTGATTGATCGCCCATTTTCGTTTTATCACTCGGTGCGGAAGAACTGGCGTGCATAACATTTGTCTTAGAATATTTTTCTTTTGGACATTAGAATTTGTGGTTTAAATATTTAAATTGTTATGCGTAGCAAATGATAATTTCATATCATTAATTTTTCTAATTAGTCATAAAAGAATTAATCAGAGCTATTAGAATTTTTCTTCCACCAATTAGTACGTTTCACTCATTAGACGCGTTTATATGAACAGTTTCGACTTCGCAAATAACCTGTTTTTCATCGTTTTCCGGTTATTTACTAAGGATATGTGGATTTGTTTCCTCCTGAATCCTTCTGGAGTAAATGCGGAGTTTTTTTTTTTAAATCTAGAATTCATTTCGCGAAACAGGTTCGTCTACTTGCTGGTTGTTGCCGCTAAGGATGCTGTGTAAAAACCACTTTCTCTGGTTCTCACAATGGACAAGCTGTTTTTACATATAAACAGGGAATTTTTCAACGGATTTTTTTTTGGAGCAGGAGCGGAGATTTGCGAGGTGCAAAGTGTATTGTGAACGCTAATGTTAAATCTTTCATTCAGTAAGTATTATTTCTCACTCCAACCTTAAATCTTCGCCTTCATTCTTTACAATGCATTCCTAAAAGATTTAAGAAATAACTGTAAGATTCTTTGTTTTTATTTTACTTTATTTTGTTATTATTATTATTATTATTTGAATTTAATACAATTATAGTCTTTGATCCGTTTAATATGGCTTTCCCCGATCGGGGCCTTTCCCCCTTTTCATTCTGAATGGTAAGTATTTTTCAGTCAATTAATCAGAAAGCAATCAGTTTTTCAGAACTTCATTTTTTTCTTGCCCTTGCACACGAGTGACCAAAATGCGCGGTTATTTGACTTACTTTACTTATAGATATGGAAGCTTTGTAAAGCATGTACAAATATTGCATGTTTAGAATAAATGATTTTTAAATGTTAAATTGTGCAAATTATTTTGTTGTGGCGTTTTTTTTTACGTTTTGAACTGTTCTAAGCACTCTTTAGATTTTTCAATAAACTTGATTTATTCATCTGTAAGAATCACTAGTCAAAAAAAAATTTTTTTTGCATGAAAAATTCACACGAAATGTGTAGTTTTCTGCTCAAAAAATTCAGGCAATAGAAAGAAAAAACCATCAGCGATCGTTTTTTTTTTTTTAAATGTCCTTTTGGAAGGAATGAAGTTTTACTTTTACTAAAATGAGAGTGTTTGAATAAGTTAAGATAAATACTAATTTAGATAATTTAAGGACAAATATTACAATAACATTGAAGTTACATTCAGTAACTGATATAAGTTGAACTTCCATCTCCTTCTTTGTGACTATTCTTGATAACACTATTACTTTTATCATTATTAATGAAGCATTGTTTGTAAAATAGTTTGAAATAAATTTATTTTTAAATATAAGCACCTTCTCAATTTGTTTAGTAATTTTAATAACGCAATGGCATGAATTTTGGAAAACTGTTTCCTGAGTGATGACAAACATTTCAGAATAAAATCCTAAATGCTATAGAAAAATATATTCAAAAATAAAGCAGGATAACATTTCTATGCATTCCGAACACGATTTTACATACGTGCATTCACAAATGCTTATCCATTTATCAAGATATGAAGTTTCATTGTAAACATACTATTTCCATCATTTATCAATTGAGTGTTTCCTAAACAATTTATCAGCCCGTTGAAGAAGAATATTTTAATTTATTAGTTTCTTTTTTTCTCGACACACAACTACAAACTACAAACTTCATTTTCAGAAGCAATTTTTTAAATACATCTTTTTCAAAGAAAACCGAGCATTATTATATTTGTCTTTATGTTTAGAAATGAGAGAGAAAAGAAGTAACATTAAACAATTTTTCACTATCTTCTTATTGTCCTAAAAGACTTTTATCAAAACATTTAAAGTAAATTCTTTAAAACATTTTTCATACAAAAGCAAGTGACACTATAAAGTGATTTCTGTACTCTTTTAAACTTCCTAATATCAACGTATTTTTACTTGTTAAAAATTACGCAAATAACACATCAACTAGAAATTTTAGTTGTATATGATGAAAAAAAGGGTCAAACTATCGTTGTAAAACACATAAATTTTTATTGATTACTTATAAAACTTGGTGACTGAAATGTTGACAAGGCGTGTTCCTTCAAGTGGTATCGCAGCACGAGATTTTGATAAGAAGAAAATTTTTTACTTAAACCACTGGTTTTTCAAATACAAAAATGGATACTACATGATGTTGCCCATATCATAGGTTTTCAAACATGCAATGTACAGAAAATGTTTACTTAAAGACATTTAAAAAAAAAAAAAGATCACAGTAGGTTATTCCATCCTGATTTTTGGTCTCATCTTTGTCTGATATAGTATCATCAGTTCTTCTCAATTAAAATAAAGATAAATTAATTTGAATTTTTGCTTCTTGAATTCAAATTATGTTTTTCGCAATCACGAGTGTGTGTGTGTATGTATGTAGGGGTGTGTGTTTGTGCCCAGGCATGAGTGTGTGGGTATGTGTGTGTGTGTGCATAGGAATTTGTATGTATGCGTGTGTTTGTGTCTGTATGCAGGCATGAGTGTGTGTGCATAAGGGTGTAGGTGTGTGTGTATGTATGTGTGTGTGTTTGTGTCTGTGTGCATGTGTGTGTAGGTGTGTGCGTGTGTGTTTGTGTCTGTGAGCAGGCATGAGTGTGTGTGTGTGTGTGTGCAGGCATTAGTGTGTGTGTGTGTGTGCAGGCATTAGTGTGTGTGTGCAGGCATTAGTGTGTGTAGGTGTGTGTGTGCAGGTGTGTGTGTGTGTGCAGGTGTGTGTGTGTGCAGGTGTGTGTATGTATGTGTGTTTGCAGGTGTGTGTATGTATGCGTGCGTGTGTAGAATGTTGACGCAAGCTGGAGACGGTTTTCGCTAGAGGAGCAGCATCGTGTGGTCGGTCGACGGTGGTACAGGTGGGAAAATAAAATGATAGGACGCCAAAGCAATCAAATGAAAGCAATAAGCAATCGTGATTGCTCAATAAAAAAATCTCTTATTTGATTTATATTGACTAATCAAATATTTTAAAGTTTAGTAGAACTTGAGTAATAAAATATTAAATATTTTCCTGTATTTATTTATGTTAAAACATTACAGCTCCGCTCCTCCCCGACAAGAAGAAAAGAAAAAGAACAGGATGAACAACTACTCGCTGTGATAGCAGATAGGTATAGCTGTTATTTTAAACTAGTGTCTTATAAATTATTACCGCATCGCAAGAAATCAGAGAACATTTTCGTTTTTATCTCTTAAAAGCATACGTAAATTTAAAACACTGCTGATTATCTGTAGCGATTTTTGGAACAAAGAAAACAATTAAGTACTTGAAATTCTCTTTGATCTCACAAAAAAAGGGTCAAAACGGTCCATGAACAAATTTAAAAAAAAAAAAAACAATGAGGTAGTACTAAAACTAAAGCATTCTACTAAAAACACTTTAAAGAAAATGAGTGAACCGTACATTTTCAACAATATTTCGTTCCTTTTAGTAATTAAAGTTGCATGGGTGCTCTTCAAAATTTGAAAGAAAGTTCTGTATAAAAATCTCATCACATTTACGCTAAAATCATAAACAAAATGCTGTAGATGTTCAGACAGGTAATTTTTAAAATATGAATCTATCTGAAACATTGAAACAATAGCTATAACATGCTTTTTTGCTTTGTTTCTCGAATCACTATGATTTATACAAAACGCAAGTACTTAACTATTTTTTAAAATTTTTAGTTTTTTTTTTTTTTTTTTTGTTTTATTTAAATATTCCATATGAGAGATTTACTTTATAATAAGCCTACTTCTAGCTAATGCAGATGTAACTTATTTCATGCAGAATGGAGAGGATGGAGTTCCAATAATGCATGTCGCAGATGAATGCGCTTTTGCAAATATATGATGAAAGAGACCTTGATGAAAGGGAGAATCAATATCATACAATGTTTCTAGGCTTTTATTATGACAAGCCTTTTCAATTCATGTATATTTCCGTTAAGTTGAAATGGGGGAAATTTTGACCCGATCAGTACAATGTGCCTGTAAATGTATCTAAAATTTCAAAGGGCTCTCTCAACTCCTTCTGCGAATCTTATCAAGTGTAACACAGTAATAGCGATAATTAAAAATACATTTTCTTTTTGTGTAGTAGGGTCAGTTGCGGTAAAGAGACACAAAGCTTCAATGTTTTATCTTTAGGTCTTCCCCTTTATTTTGGGTGAACTGTGACATTAAATTTTGGGCATTGTGTCTAAGACTAAATGCTCCAAGAGTAACTAGGTATGAAAATTTTGAATTTTTGAGCCCGTTGTTTTTGCGAATGAAATCATGTTTCCTTTTACCCCAGAGACTAAGGAAGTAATACAAACATTCCATTGATTTCCCCGTAGTATTGGTGTAGGTAGAAAACACTGTGCGTTAAAAAAATCCTTCTCAAAATGTTTTTGACACCATTCCTATTGCTTGTTTTCTGAACCCCAATAGGATAATCGTTTCTCCAGCACCACCCACCCCTTTTTGGAGATAGCGTTCCCGATTGTTTTCTCTTTTTTTCCTGTTTCTGAGTTTCATAGCCATTATTTTCTATTGGGGGGGGGGTTGATCCTTACATAAACCGTTAACATTCTTCTAAAGCGCTATAGAGGTGAAGAGTTTAAAAGCATGAACATTTGTAAAAATGACGGAGACTCAAGTGGACATTTTCCTATAAAATATTTTTAAAATCTTAAAAAATAAACTCATTTTTCTAGATTTTTTATTCACACTCTCTGTTTTTAGTTTTTGGTGTAAAACCAGAATACCAACCTCATTCCTTTGAGCCCTACATCCGAAAAAAACTTGCGCTGTATAAGTATTTAATAAAGAATCTTGGAGGCATCGTGTGTTGCGTACGAGTCACATCTCAGATCTTCGGTAAATATGACATAGTGATAAGCAATGTGGGAGGAGCATCTAAATTTATTTCTACATTATATCATAAGCGTACTTAATTTCATTTCGAATCTTAAATATATTTGTGAATGTAACTTGGATAAATATAAATAATACGGGAAAATTCTTGGCCGAAAATCTGCGATGCGACTCGTGTACAACATAAATTCTTCTAAGTAAAAAAAAAAAAAAATACAGCGCGAAAACTTTTCTGCCATGATGCTCATCGGGGACTATAGAAGTGAGGCTGATACTTTCGTTTCACGCCGAAAAATAAGTGAAAGAATTGTGAAAAAAAAAAAAAAAAAAATCCAGCTTCTCCCGCATAGGTCTTTCCTTTACTACAATGTGCATGCTTTTGAACCTTCAGAAGAATGTTTACTATTAATATGATATCCCTCCAAATGAAAAGAATGATTAGCACACTGTCGAAAACTGAAAATAATTGGAAGTTGCTGTTTCCAAAAAGGAGTTGGCGATGTGGGAAAACGGTGATCACATTTAGATATATTTTTGTAAGAATCAATTGATAAGTGAAATAATGAAATGAAGTGAAGTAGTGGAGGATGGAGCACAGTGAGACGAAAATTATAAAATTCAAGAAATTTGGAAACTTTGATTCTACAAGAAATTTTTTAAGGTGGATTTGTAACGCAGCTTAAGTATAAAAACTTTTGAGACAAAAAATGTCATTACTATTAAAAGTTTATGGGATAATATGAAAGAAAGAAACGTAAAATTTTGTCTCACCGTACCTCACGCTTGGGGCACAGTGAGACAGCATACAAGGCACAGAGAGACAACATATAGGGTTAAGTAAAACATAATATGTTTAACGTTTAAAATCAAAATTTAATCGTAATTTAAAAAAGATTCAAGTTTCATCGTAAATACAAATAAAAATTTAATTTTCAAATCACACACAAAAATAAGATTGATTTTGCTTTGTAACATTTCTCTTTGTGGGAGCTATTACCAAAAATTTAATAGTTTTGTTCGGAGCGAATGCAACATCTGGTACAGTTGGTCAATTAAAGTCAGTCAAAATGGTTTTAGGTTCACGCAAAAAACTAATGCACCAGTCTCCATCGTTATCAGTTACCATTAGAACATTCAACATAAAAACGTGTCTGTTTGATGGGAAATTCTATCTGAATTTCAAGTGTCCCACGACCTATCTCTTCAAGCCCAGAAGATAGATTTTCGTACATGTCAATATCGTCTGATGAAATATCAGATCCTCCATTTTATTTTTCTACCTAATCAGTAATGTCAAATAAGCCAACATTTTTTCTATATTTTTGATTTTTTTTGTCATTTCACAAGTCTTTGTGTTTTTTTCTTCGAAAATTTGTTTTCCATGAGTATTACTTGCAATGAAACTTACCACTTTTGTGCACTTTATTACTCAACATTTTCTCTCTTCGTCTTTGGATATCCTCTGAAAATCGAAGAACTTTAAGAAAACTCACTACTACACTAGAGCAAGGGGACTCACTTGTATCAGTTTTATACATGATTTACGGATTATTATAATCTTTTTTTAGCATCGGAAAAGGTCACTTGGATACTGAAGGTAAGTTACAAATGAATTTCTCATGGAATCATCAGGAAATGTCCCTTTTTTTCGCATTACGTGGTTCAATTCGCATTTTTAATGAGGTTAAAATAGCTGTAAAATAAATAAACAGCAAGTTGAAAACTTTTAGATGATAAAATAAATTTAAAAAATACGTCGCTTTCGAATCAAAATTCTGAATGGGGCACAGTAAGGCTGTCTCACTCTGTCCCAACTACGACCGTGTCCCTGTAACCCATTCCGTCATTTTATTCTAATTCAACATTTTAAGCGTTCGTTTAAAGCCTATCCTACATGTTTTTAATGATAATTAGCTACATGGATAGAACAATGAAAGTGATCCAATGGCTAATTTAATTCAGATAAGAAAATGTAATTAATCAATGCATGCGAGATTCAAAAAAAAAAAAAAAAGAAAAAATCGCTTGCCTGAAATCAGAAAAATAGCGATCATTTGATTGCAAAAACAAGCTTTAACTTCATATCCTAGAATTCACCCGACCAATTTCTGCAGATTCATGGATACCTAGCATCATATCCCAATTATAATTAAAAATGCTAAAATAGCTTTGTTTTACTGTACCCCGCGTCTCATTTTGCCCCACCCTCCCCTAGTATTCAGTGTAGGAGAAAATATATATAGCCAACTGGAAATAGTTTATGTACTAAAAATCTTAAAATACTAATGATTTTGCATTGCAATTTTAAAAGTACCCGCATTTAATTCTTCATAATAATGCTACTTGAACGGCAGCTGGCAGAAATAATATCAGCATTTCATTCAGTTTAACGCAAATGCTGTACTGCTTGTCTTTATTTTATGCAGTAAACTTTCATGCTACACGTTAGATTTATGAGCCGCAAATTGCATTCATTTATTGTTCATAAATTTTTGGTTTCTAACTCAAAGATTGCTTAGAGATTTAAAATTATTTTAAAGTTTTTTACAAAATATGTTTATTAAATATTTAGTATTTATTCGATTTCAATTCTAGTTAGCGCATGTGATTAAAAATTTAAATCTGGTTGGAGATGTAAATATGAAGATAAAAATGCTGCTGAATATGTTCATTGCACAAGGTTATCTTCAAAGATCAATGATCAGGGAGTGAACGGTACATGTGGTATCAAAAATATCTCAAATAGGTTCATATAGACTCTTTGGTAATCGTGAAAAAAGAATAATATTTGTTGGAAGTGCTTATAGTTTATTTATGAATTCCAAACACTTGTTTTCTAAAGTTATTATTATTATTATTATTATTATTATTATTATTATTACTTGGTTCTCCATAATAGGAGGCTAGAAGGCATCGCGTCTAAACAAAACTTTTCCGGGCTTGCTTCAGAACAAAAATTTATTGCTAAAATATTCTTTTAAGCTTTTCAGCTGATGTGACTCAAATCCAAAAATCTTGAATTTAATTATTCGCTTCGTAATTTTTTCTTGGGGATATTTCGATAATTGGAAATCTGGCGCGGTCGTCTCATTTTTATCGCTAATAACTTTATTTTGGTAACCCTATGTAAATAGATGTTTCAGTTCTCTTTGTTTAGCTGTGGAACGAAAAATAACCTCTCGTGCAGGCGCTGGAGCCAATAATTGACAACAATGAAGAAATATCGCCAGATTCCCAACTATCGAAATATCCCCTTTTTCTTAGTTATGTTAGATGCAGGTAACAAAAACAAATGGTACCCATATTCAGTGAGTTTACTCTACGCTAGATGTAAACAAAAAAAATGCGCCATTTGGCAACCCCAATCATGTATTGGACTTGGGAAAGACCAAATTAGTGCCAAGAAGGTAAATGTGAATAGTATTGACTAACTTTTTTTTCTTCGGAACCATTACACATCTAATAAATTTGAGACTTTTCACTGATTTCTTAAAGACATCATATAAAAATTCGATGGCAATTTCATCCGCAAAAGTAATACTTGAATGTAGTTCCCTTCAATTCCAATCAGGTCAAAATTCTTTTAGACATTAAAGGCAAAAATATATTTGCTACTCTTTTAACTTATATCTGTAAGGAAGCAGTGAAAGTTGCATTGAGGCAGTGACAAGCAAAGGGATGTAAGTGGCAAAATTAAAAATTTAGAGATAACCAGTACACATGGTAGGTGAACCTCTCCTCTGTTTTGAGACAAGAGATGGTACTAGTAGCGCTAGTAGTTGCTGCTATACAGCATGATTTAGAAAAAAAAACAATGAAAGCCTAGCTAGGATGTTATCTTTAATCGCGTTTTACTCAAAACTTGAAAATGTCCACTTACATCCCTTTGCTTCTCACTGCCTCAATTGTTTTATATTTAGATGTACTTTTTATTAAAATTTAAGGTATACGTATAGATTTTTAAATCGCAAAATTGTACAAAAAATTTATTTATTTTTTCTAACGCTCCAAAAATATGCACAAAATCTTTCGCTAACAGTAGAAATCAACATTGGAAAAAAGTTTCCACTGATAAAAATTTTCAACATTTTTCTGAAACTTCACTTAAAATGTTACAAGATATTTTTTCTTTTTTTTAAACGTTTAACGCATTTTTCTTAACACTTTTTTTTTCAATTGTGTATATTATTCTAGAAGTAACAACTGCAATAATTAGTATTTTATTATTTTGTTTTCTGCTATGAAATCTGCATAAATTTGTTGATTATTTCGACCTTAAACCCTTAGTCATGGGTAAGCAAGCAGTTTTTTGATTCAGTTTAAAAGCTGAGTGATCTATTAAAAAAAACATAGGTTTGCAATTCCGATGAAAAAGATGCCATAAAAACTATGCCCTATAGTGCAATTCTATTATCAGATTCAAAGCATAGAGCTGACTATGGAGCATCATTTAACACTAATTTTGTTTATGTGGGTGAATAAGACTTTGTAACCATTGCATAAAATTAGTCTAGTTAATTAATTAAATGCCAATTAATTATTAAAAGTCAAAATATATGTGTAATTTTTTTATTAGAAAATTTTAACGAACAAAGCATTTTTCAATGTACCGCGGTCTTATTTCTAAAATGAAATTCGAACAAAAATAAGAGTTCAAACTTATACGTACACCTTAAAAACGTGTTTCCGATAACCAAGCACAATTGTAATAAATATCTCAGTAATAGATTCAGTTTTTTATTCTCTTATCTTCACTACTCATAAATTATAAAAATCAATTTCGGACCTGATGACAGCTTTTCCCAAGGCGAAATCAAATGCTGCTCTCCCTTCAAAAATATAGCGCTCAAAACTAAAGATGTAACAAAGCTATGCGAGCAGAATCAGAAATCAAGTAGAAAAAAATGCCCCGGTAGAAATCCTAGAAAATTAGATGGGATGTACGGTAATTCTAAATTAAGTAAGACATTTTTCGTTTTATGCTCAGATCTTATGTTGGGTCAGGAATTTGATTATTAGTTTTATTGCAGTATATTTCTGCTTATTTAACAACAATTTTGGAACGCGAAACATATTGCATTAGGTAAACTGTAAAACTATTATTTGTTCGAATATTTTGCTTAAATATTCCTGGTGCAATTTTATTTAAAAAAACTTAGGTTACCTGTGACCAAATTTGGTTTAATATGTGATTTAAAAATGCAATTCTGATGTTTTCTCTAAAGACATGTTAATTAAATTTATGTCTCCCTACAGTATTTTTTTTATAAACCATAGAAGTTGAGGATATAATATTGCTCTTACTTTAACTTTCCGTGATTCCTGTGATCGTCTGGGATATAAATACTTAATTTAACTTAAAGGGAGGCTACGAGGAATACCTGCAATTAAAAGGTATATATCTATAACCATGTAAAAGATTACGACATATAGATGATTGAAGTGTAAAAAATGTGAAATTATGCAAAGCGAAACCAAGTACTTTTATTCATGCTGCAATTTTAGAGCATGACTTTTGTACCGAACATAGAGCATAGAAAGAACTCCATTTTGCACTTTGGAGATTAGAACAATCGTAACACGTTGTTGGAGACTTATATTTCCTTGCCTCATAAAATTTATAAAAATGCCCAGGAAACCTGAAATCTGCAGTTTTATATTTTTTTCATTCTCTAAACTTGTGGTTTGAATGATTGAACTTATTTGAGAATGTACAGCAATTTCTTGAAACTAAATAAGTTTTTTATCAAATTTAAAAACTTACGTTACAGACACCTATGTTATTCATACCTTACTGGATAATTTAAAAGCGGTTTTGTATGCACTGTATGCACTTTTAGCAATAACTTTCAATAAAAAAAGATGTACATTGTTCCTTTTCATGAACAATATGTCTTGAAGTTGTATTACTTGAAGTTTAGATATCAGAAAAAAACCATCTTAGCGTGAAAACTTAACAAATTTGCACCACGTTCTTAGGTATTGATGAAAACTTTTACTTGTTGGCAAGACAGTTTCATGAGAGGAACAAATGTAACTCAGAAAAAGTTTAATATGGCTTACCTCGAGTAACAACAACAGCAAAAAGCAAATATTAGTGGAATTTTGAATGACATAAAATGTTCTATTCTCTCGCGTCCTTCCTTACCTTAAAATGATTTCTGTTTGAACACTTCGAAAGTAATAAGAGCTTTAAAAGCTAATTGAAGAGGAAAGTTTTTCACATGAGTAATCAACAACAGCAGCAAGGAAGCAAAACCATTTTCTATTTAAAGAAAACTTGAAAATATGATGAGATAAGGATTCATTTTATCACAAACAGATTAATTTTGGCTTCAGAAAAACGCCTCAAAAATGTTTGACCAGAACAAAATTCATCAGAAAATATTTCAATTCATCTTTTTTTCATTATATAGCTAATGTTTGGAAATAGAGTTTTTTGCGAAGTCATATTGATGACATCAGTTATAAGTTTTGGTTAATGATGCAAAGCACATAATCTAGATTTTCTAAAAATCAAGGTAACGCAAACTTTTAAATATTTAATAGCTATTTTATCAATTGTCCAAGTAGGGAAATATTTCCGCTTAATGTATTGATGAACACTAAACATAAAGACACGATGTGCATAGCTTCAAATATTCTTCAGATCTGCAGATGCATCATTTCCTTAGTAAGCGGTAGTTATTTAGTAATTGATTCAGATGCATCTTATGATGCAAGTAGGAGTTTAGGTAGGAGTCCGATATTGAATGGAGCGTCCACCAAATTATATTTAGACACTATTCTGACATATAATAAAGCACACAGTAATTGGGCCCTTCCCTTGCCGCATTATAACTTAGTTCAAATAAAACGTCACTATATTAGCCATATTGTGTATATTTCTTCATTAGTGCTTTGGTATAAACAACTTATTAAAAAGACATTGCATACTGACGTTTTACACTTATAAAATTAGGTAAAAGGAAAACCTTACTTATCATACTTTTTTTTAAAATTGTTGCAGTAAGTCTTTAAAGTCCACTTCTTTATTTTATGTATTATGTTCAGCACGTGCAGAGCTTGATAAAAGTAACGTTTTAGCTCCATGAAATGTATACCAAAAAAAAAAAAAAAAAAAACTTTGGAACAAATAGCAAAACGGAAACTTCTCCTGTATGATGTAAATTGACCCCATTTGTGTTCCAGTCAATAATAATCCGTAAGAAACACGATATTTTTACATCAAATCAATATGTTATACAGTTGCCATATTACGTTTTACAAAGTATTGTTTAATACTCTAAGCTGTATATTGCAACAATTTACCAAACAATATGCAACAGATATGCAATAGAATCATAACAGTTACCACCCTTAAAACAGGACCTGCAGTTTAGTCTTTGTTATGGACTCATCAGTCAGGTCAATAACCAAGTTGGAGGCAGAGCACAGTTTGAAGGAGATGATTTCGGCCTTCAGTTTGTTAATCGAGTATTTCAGACTAATGAATTCTTAACAAGGTCTATTGAAAACAGTGACTGTAATCTTTGGATGTCATAGTCGGGCTGTTGGTATACTGCATACAATCTAATATGATAGTTCCACAGATATTTAGTGTAAGCATTTTTGTTTTGCATTACCTTCACATCCGCAGCACCCATTATCTCACCTTGACGACATCATTTTGAAAAGGATTTAACTCTGAAGAACCTTAGTGTTGATTTTCGCATAATACTTTTAAGGAATACATGTTTGCAATAATAAAAATAGCGAAAAAAACAACATTCATAAAATATAATCATTTATGTCAGAAATAAAACCTAGTACATATATTTCGATTAAGTAAAAATTTGATCTCGCAAACTACATTATTAGGAACAAATATTATGTTCAAATGTGTTAATTGTTATAACGAAATTTGAAGGACTAACAATGAAAATCTGCATTAATAAGTTCAGACTCTGGATAATGCTACTGAAATAAAAATAGACAGAGAGAGAGAGAGAACGGTGTTTCTAAATTAAAAGTTATAACTTTATTTCTTTTGATTGAAAAAGAAATAATGCATAATGTGTTTTGTATTTACTATAGCACAGACAGCAGGGCCGTAGGCAAGATTCCGGTATACACTGCTTGGCTCACGTTAGTTTGACTTTATTTGATTCAGGCAGAATCAGGCTTTTGCCATGTGCGATACACATGTAAACAGTCAGTAATGCAAAAAATTGAGTAATAGTGCTCCCGTTCTGTCTTTCATGGATGTTGGACATTAAGATTCGCTTTCTTTGTAGTTGAAAAGAGGAAAAAAGAGAGAGGGCGAGTAACACTGCAAAACAAATTTCACGTTGCAATGAATAGCAGCCTACGTCTTGTTCTAGTAAACGTATTACTATTCATGGGAGACCAAATGCACTGTTTTACATAATAGGAAGCCGTCAGTGGTGACCTGTATTCGCTGTATCAACGACGTTACAATGATCAATAAACGCAGAAAATAGTGACAGCCAGACGCTAGCACAATGGCGTTGCAGCGTTTGTCTCTTCTTCCTTTTTTTGTGAAGGGAGGGGGGGGGTGGCAGGGACTACTAGAAATAAAACACAGTTGTTGACGGTTTTAAACCATCGATGTTTTTGTTAAAACATCCTTCGATGTTTTCATTTAAACATCGATGCCAAAATTGTCATGACATCGATGTTTTAATAAAAACGATCGATTGTTAAAACATCGATGTTTTGACAAACGATGCATTAGAGTTGATATTTCTCTAACATCTATATTTGCTTTAGATGTTTCTCAATATCGATGTTTTAAATTTGAATCAAAAATATCCTAATAACTGATCATGTTTATAAAAAATACATCTATCATGAATGTTAGTTATACATTCTAACCGTAATCTGCAAAAAAAATTTGTATAGTTAGTATTCTCAAAAATAAACTTATATTGAAGAAAAATTCTCAAACCTCTTTTTCTGCAAAACCTAACGATAATACTGAGGGTTGTACTAATTATGATTTTCCCCCCATATGTCGTTGATTTAAATACTTAAATTATTCTTTTAGTTTATGCATCAACATGCTAGTAGTACATATTTGAAAACGTGATATAACTTTTATAAGGTTTGAAATTACTTTCTGTTTCAAAAGTAATTTATTCAGTTATTTCTTTTAATTACTGTGGGAAAAAATGTACTTCAACAATTATTCATTCTAAAGTTTGTTGTCTTATATTTTTTTCGTTTGCATGTAATTTAATTTGAAAAATATAACCTATGCAATAATATGTTTATAGTAATAATTAAATAACCCACTTTCAGTTTTGGTATCATTTAGATTCATAATTAAAAATATGTTTTGAAATTATTCATATTAATTTGTATTACAGTCCCAATGCCTTAGTTTTATATATGTAAGCCTTAGTTACAAACTTCTTTGCTTCAATTAACTTAAAAAAAGCCCCTTAATACTAATATTATTGTTAATGATTTGACAGCCCTCAACTTTAGTTTATACAGGCTCTTTATTCAATCCTCCACTAAAACAACTTAATAATATACGTGAGTATATATTTTTAAAAATCTATGTCTCCAGAATGGATAATATTTCGCTTAATGGAATTTTTTTTAAAGATATATTGACGTCATTGGTGTTTCAATTTGTAACATAAATACATGTACTTTGGTGCACTTTTCATTCTCTTTAAATGCTGTCTTCTCCTGAAAACTATAATAAGGGTATATATATTTAATATAGTTAAATAAATATAGTCAACGTAACAGAACTAAATCTTAAGTAACAAAATTTTGAAAGAGATCACTCGTTTTATTTCTGGAATTAAAAACCTTTTATATGGTACTAGTAGTACCAGCTCAACGATGCCCGTGCTAAAAATTTAATGGAAGTCCGTTGAATAAAAAAAATTGACGCCCCCTCCCCTTCGGATGGGAAATGATCATAAATGATCATTTTTCTTTGTATAAAATGCGTACACACCTTTTCAAAAAAAAAAAAAAAACTATTACAGTTTCTTTGGGATCTAAAACTTTTCGTCAAACCATTAAATTAAATTTGCAGTTGCTTTAAAACTCTATTTAGCGAATGAAGCGGTTTTAAAATATTTCTCCAAATAAACAAAAAAAAAAAGACATCAAATAATATCTTTCAAATGTAAAAATAGTTAAGCAACTTTATTGTTTATCGCAAAACTTTCCCAGCAACCACGCTATCATAATCCATCCATCTAACGAAAAAAATAAATAAACATCCAGTAGAACATTCAAAAATCATCGTCAGAAAAAAAAGAAGAAAATGTCGTACATTTCACTCGGATAAAAACAAATCAAAAGTTTCTTTTCTTTCAAAAGAAATCGCCAAAACAATGAATTACATTTACGGTTGCTTTGAAACAATAATCCTAGACTGAACCCCTCTGCTCAGTGCCTAACATGCCAAGCGACTGGAAGCCAGTCCTTTTGCGAGTGAAGCGGATGTTTTTTCTTTGGCAATAATAAATGTTTCGCCAAACAAACAAAAAAGTATTAAATAACATAAACAGTAGTTTTCAAATCTTTACATATTAAGAGCTGCGTTGCCCGGCTTTGCCCGGTCTACCTTGAGAATAAAAATTGTGTCATGTCAAGTGACATATATTCAACACTCAGGCTTAAATAAAAGAAAAAAAAAAACACCATACAAAATTACCCTTCCCCAACAATAACGACAGATAGCAAAATACTTTTAAGAAATTAAAATGCAAAAGATGCTTTTTAAAAGCCTAACCATGGAAACACGAAATGAAATTAGTTTAAGAAATTAAATGCAAAATAAGGAAAGAAACAATGATTCAAAAAGCGTAACCGTGGAAACGCGAAAATAAAGTGGTTGACAACCTGAATCAAGATGACATTTCATTTTTCAGTTTGATTTAAAAACGTTTGTAACTTTTTTTTTCCTTTGAAGAAAGAAGCTAAGTTTTTCGACCATAGGTCGAGAGAGATCTGGAATAAAAAATGTCGCTTTTTCCGATGGTGTCAAAAAGAAGACTGTGGGACAATTCCTTCACTTTTTATTGATAGATTTAATGAAGAAAGTAGTGCCTAAATTTCATCTAAGCCTAAAAAAGTCCGAGCTAGAAACGCAAATTACTCCCGCCGTAATTAAGATAGAACATTGAAATAAATTGTTTAGAACGTTCAAAATTCTACCCTTTTCAACGATATATAAGATTAATATGTGTAAGTTAATTTTTCACTCCCATATTCGGGAATTTATGTGAAATTTGGGCCTGAATTATAATAAAAAAAGAACTATTTATCGGATTTTTTCGAGTAATCTCCTATGTCACCCAGTAAGAAAGCACCTTGCATATAGTGAAAGAATTTTTCAAATAGGTGCAGTGGTTCAGGAGATTACCTCGAACATATAAACACACAAAAATCCGCCTTCTCTCTTTATAATATTAGTATAGATAACAATGTTTCTAAAAAAGGAACTAAACTAAATTTGCTTTTGCAAATCTTGCAACGAATGTATCAGCTTTAAAATGTCATTCATGCAGGCTTTCAAAATGGCGAAAAACAAATGCATGAAATCCATGAATTTTGAAATGAAATTTTGTACGAAGAAAAACTGTTATTTAAAAGGATTTTATGTCAAGTACAATTTTAAGAAATATAACTTTTATTTAAGAAACAAATCATTCTCAATAAATTCGGTGTTTTTGAATGTTTTCCGAGAAAGTAATTTCAATAAAATAAATAATCCTTGCAGATAAAAATTTTACTTTTTCGTTGGCATTTCTTTTTCAACAAGAAGTTCCGTCTAGAACTAGACGAGCCTACTTTCCCGTATACCCATACTACTTTCTAGTACCTGATCAACATTCTCAAAAATAGCTAAAATCGGAAATTTTTTCAAACATATTTTTTTTAATATTTTAAGCTGATTTCTAGGAATAAAATATTCCTTACTTTTCTTCCAAAAAAACGAACAAATAAAATAGCAGCACACCTTTTAAACAAAGCAGCTAATACACTTCTTTCCATTAAAAAATTTTTTTAACAGCTTTCAAAACGAAAAAATAATAATAAGTTCATTAAAATAAATACATCATATAAAAAAAATCGTTTCTTTTTCCCCTGTTGCCGAAAATAATTTTTTAAACGAATTAATGCACATACCAAAATAAAAAAAAACAATAAAATGTCAACTTAAAGAAATAATTTTCATTGTCAAAAAAAAAAAAAAAAAAAAAAATCGTCTGCGCATATTTTTCGAGTTTATTCACCGAAAACTAAATACCTAATAAAACTTTAGCGTGAAAATAAAAACAAATCATATCAACAATAATTATTTCACAGTTAAAAGCACAGCAGCGGAGTCGGAGTCGGAGTCAATCTCATTTTGGGATAAAAGAGTCGGAGTCGAATATCCAAGAATCGGAGTCAGTCATTTGTCCTCCGTGTATAAATGTTTGCCAAAGCTACGAAGTCAGAGTCGAAGTCGGGGAGTCGGAGTCCGATTAATTGTCGGGAACAGGAGTCAGAGTCGGTGTCAGGTCCCCCTAAATTCTCGGAGTCGGAGTCGGGAGTAGGTCGTCAAGAGCTATTTCCAACAAAGTTTGTTTGAAGTAAATCCGCCTTCAAGTACGGAATCTACATTGACTTTCAGTTTCCCCGTAGGCGCTAATGTTAAGGGATTTGAACTGTTCAAAATTGAACGGAAAATTGTTCAAATCAAAAAGATATCTTATATACAAGTTTTTTATCAAAAGCTTTTTCCTACAAAGTTTGTTTGAAGCAAATTCGTCTCACAGTTCGGAATTGCTTTGAATGAAATTGCTTTTTTTGAACTGTTCAAAATTGAACAAAAAATAGTTCAAATCAAAAAGTGAAATATGGGAATGAGGTGTCCTCGCCGAGATCTTTCGAACAAAAAAAAAGTTTGTTCGAATCGGACTATTCATTCAAAAGTTATTAGGGGGGGGGGGGACAGACAGACAGACCGACAGACATTTTCCCCCATCTCAATACCCTACTTTCCAATTTTTAATTTTTCAATATTTATTTAATTATTTTATTTATTTTTGACTTTTTTTTGTTTTTCACGATATTTTTAAGATGCATTAAGCCTTCTTTCATGTTTTTTTCTTCTTTTTCTGACTTTTACTGGGAAAGTAGGCTAAAAAGCATTCAAGCTTTCAATTTTCTTTAATTATTTTAATAAAAATAATTTCTTGAATGAATTCACATTTCATTTTATATTTTAATTTATCAATATAACTACAATTGCAAAAACGTGTTATTGAACTTTTTACTGTTAATATTTGGTTCAATATCAACCCTTCGTAAAATGAAATGTAATATAATGCTATTGAAAATTAACATGCTGCAGCTTTCTTATTTTGAAGCACAACTATTTTTTTCTGCGTAAACCATGAATAATGTCAACATTTGAAAAAAAAAAAAAAAAAATGCTGTAGTGAGCTGAAATTATATTATCAGTATAACATTTAAATATTCGGGAAACTTAGTTATTCTATTAAACACTGAATGTATAACTTATTCATTTAAATTCTTTTTAATGCCATGCTTAATAATACTGTCCCCATGTGACACTTGAAACATAGTCCCCAAAGATGTACATTGGGGCTCAATGAAAATTTGTTTACATTTGAAAACTCGATAAATGTTTAATCTTGAGAGAAATTAATTCAAATATTTGTACAGAAGTAAGAGTTATTGCGTATTTAAACAAAATAGATGTTGAATAAACTCAAAATAGTGGCAACGCTATTTCTAGCAAATACTTGAAACAACAAGAAGTTCCGTCTAGAACTAGACGAGCCTACTTTCCCGTATACCCATACTACTTTCTAGTACCTGATCAATATTCTCAAAAATAGCTAAAATCGCAAATTTTTTCAAACATATTTTTTTTAATATTTTAAGCTGATTTCTAGGTATAAAATATTCTTTACTTTTCTTCCAAAAAAAACGAACAAATGAAATAGCAGCACCTTTTAAACAAAGCAGCTAATACACTTCTTTCCATTAAAAAATTTTTTTTAACAGCTTTCAAAACGAAAAAATAATAATAATAAGTTCATTAAAATAAATACATCATATAAAAAAAATCGTTTCTTTTTCCCCTGTAGCCAAAAATAATTTTTTAAACGAATTAAAGCACTTACCAAAATAAAAAAAACAATAAAATGTCAACTTAAAGAAATAATTTTCATTGTCAAAAAAAAAAAAAAAATCGTATGCGCATATTTTTCGAGTTTATTCACCGAAAACTAAATACCTAAATTAAAACTTTAGCGTGAAAATAAAAACAAATCATATCAACAATAATTATTTCACAGTTAAAACCACAGCAGCGGAGTCGGAGTCGGAGTCAATCTCATTTTGGGATAAAAGAGTCGGAGTCGAATATCCAAGAATCGGAGTCAGTCATTTGTCCTCCGTGTATAGATGTTTGCCAAAGCTACGAAGTCGAAGTCGGGGAGTCGGAGTCCGATTAATTGTCGGGAACAGGAGTCAGAGTCGGTGTCAGGAGCCCCTAAATTCTCGGAGTCGGAGTCGGGAGTAGGTCGTCAAGAGCTATTTCCAACAAAGTTTGTTTGAAGTAAATCCGCCTTTAAGTTCGGAATCTATATTGACTGTCAGTTTCCTCTTAGGCGCTAATGTTAAGAGATTTGAACTATTCAAATCTGAACGAAAACTTGTTCAAATCAAAAAGATATTTTCGATACATGTTTTTTATCAAAAGTTTTTCCCTACAAAGTTTGTTTGAAGTCACTTCACTTCTAACTTCAAGATTTATTTTTGATTTGAATTTCCCCGTAGGCGCTAATGTTAAGTTTTTTTGAACTGTTCAAAATTGAACGAAAAATTGATCAAATCAAAAAATGAATTATGGGAATGAGATGTCCTTGCGGAGATCTTTCTAACAAAAAAAAAATTTGTTCGAATTGGGCTATTCATTCAAAAGTTATTACGGGGGGGACAGACAGACAGACCGACAGACAGACAGACCGACAGACAGACCGACAGACATTTTTCCCCATCTCAATACCCTACTTTCCAATTTTTAATTTTTCAATATTTATCTAACTATTTTATTTATTTTTGACTTTTTTTTTTTCGGGATATTTTTAAGATGCATTAAGCCTTCTTTCATGCTTTTTTCTTCTTTCTCTGATTTTTACTGGGAAAGTAGGCTAAAAAGGAATTTTTCGCAATTTCTTTAACTAAAGCCTTAAAAGTTTATGTAAAAAACGAAAAACTTAATATTATTTTAAATGAGTAAAACTAACTAACATTCTTAAACACCATTTGAAACTATCCACCATTTGACACTACATGTTAATTTCAAACTGCATAGAATGTGTTTAAAAGAAAAAACAGTTTTAGATGTGAAGAAGATGAGCCTAATTTAAAAAAAAAAACGTAAAGATCGGCTTATAAAATATTTATCTTCAACATTTTTAGAGAGAGTTTTTGCAACTTTCTACGAAAATAAACCAAATTTTTTTACGCAACGTCAAGAAGAGTGCCATAGAAAACAAAGGAAGTTTTCATGGTTAAAAAAAAAATCTTTAGATAACTCCTGATGCTGTGTTGATTCAATCTGTTGCAAAGAAGCCTCCCGTAAAGAGAAACGTACGTGACAAGTTACATACGTGTGACTTGACACTACTGTCATTTTTTCTACCCTTGGTTTCATATCGTCACCTCAGGGCAACAGTAAGATATCTAATCGCAGAAATAACACTAAGATATCTTAAGTTTTAAGTTTTTAAGATTAGTCTTAAGATTATCTTCAGACTAATTATTTCTGTTGCTCTGAGGCGACGATATGCTCTCAGAAGAAAATATTCAGTACAACGTTCGAAGATGTGCTATTTCTACCGAAAGAAAAAATGTTAAAATGACGCGTGAACTTACGTTACTATCGATCCTTACAAATCCTTACAATCGATCTTAAATTCAGCAACGTCTTTACTTTATAACGAGAGTTTACGAACGCCTTGTACATGAAAAAAAAACCTATCATATTATGCTAAGCTGTCACTTTTTTTATTTCATAGAATGGATATTTAAATTCAGACTTCTTTATTTGAAATACAAAATGTTTTTAAAAGAAATTAATGCTGTAAATCTTCAACTAAACTCCTTTTCTATAGCACAATAATAATAATGGTTATATTGTTTAATCTATCTTTTGCAAAGACTATTGATATAATAAATCGTATTTTGATTTTAAAAAAGTCGAAAAAATCGTCTTTTGGATATGTTATTAATTTTTGTTGCTTAAAAGATAATTAAAACTGAAATATGAATTCTTAACCATTTTTTCTCTTAAATATTTCGCTCGGAAAAATGAAAACGCAGAATGCTAACATTATTGTAGCAACCTCCAGAAAACATGATTTTTGAAGCATGAAATTATCTATCAACCCAATACTGGATCTCATAAGAATATGAAACATCTTATCTAATATTTAATTACTTTCTATTAATTGCAGCTTAATATTTTAATAATATTTCTTAATGTTTTCTGTTTGAAAATTAAAATTATGGATAATTTTGAACAATCATTAATTGTTGAGTACAGTCTCATTTCCAGAATATCATCTAAAAATTGCTCGTAATTACATTTTTGTTTATATAGGGGAGAGGGTTGTGCCTTGGTACACTGCTAATTTCTAAGAATTTATTTTTTGCAGTCACGTTTTCGTAATTTTTAATATCAACCTTCATCACTAACTGGTGCCATAGTAACGCTCATCATCAGAAGAACTAAATTGGTGATTTTTTGAGAGAAAGAAAATTTCCTCACCCGAAAGTAAATATTTTCTTCATTTTATTTCCTTTTCTCTCTTTGTATTTGTGAAACTAATCAACTGCATTATATTTTGTTATAAAAAAGAAGTTGAGGAACATGGGGTCAAGCATATTATACCTTAGTACACGTCCCAAGGTGCAACATATGAATGGTTCTTAATATTAAGATATGCTTAGTAACATGGAAAAATGTTCTAGTTTAATGAACTCTTTTGAACACATTTATATGATTCATTAATTCATTATTTGTTATTTATTATTCACTATTCATAATTGAATTCATCACTATGAAAAAAAAAAAGTTTATTTTTGGTTCAAACTTGGTTCAAGTATATTCTGTTGTCAAGTATATTTTGTTGTATCGTTGTATATTTTGTTTCCTGATTCATGGAGAGTGTTCATGGTACAATAGGATGTGTCCTAAGATACAATAGGATGTTGTACCTAGTTACTGTTTGGAACACTTTCTTTAAATGGCTGGCAACATTTCATTTTCAAACTGTCTGAAAATTAAAGAATATATCGCATAGAAATATGTTGCGGTATTGTAATGTGACTCTTAGATTTTAAATTTGATTCAAATATTTGACGTTAAAAATTAAAATATGAAAAGTATCTCAAGGTGGAACACTCTCCCCTACTCGTAGCGGTGCTGTACTATACATTTCATCACTTTTAATGCATTTCTCATTTTAGCATTTTTGGAGGTGGCTCAATATCACAACATCATTTATCTGGCTTCTTAATTTTCTTTCCTTTGTCTGTTTTCCTTTTTTATATTTTAGGGAAACGTCACCATCGTAAGAGAAAATGATGAATAACTATTGTTGGTTCAAACTTAACCTGGCAGCATTGCGAAGGCTACGCAGATCCTTATCACAACATTTCGACGCTGCCAGGTTAGGTTTTCCCCAACTATAGTTAATACTTACGTATTTAATCGTTCATTTTTTGTAGAAAATATTTCTTTATATATTCTAGTATAAAAATGTGAAAATTTGGCTAGTCTCAATGGCGCCATCAATCGTATATGCACAACAAAATACCAAAGAGTTGAATGACCATTTCTCCCACAACTTCGGGAGATCTCGAAAGGAAATTCAAACAATGGATCTTGTGAAAAAAAAGAGCAATACACTAGGATAAACAAAAGGTTAACGGATTAAACACACAGACACAAAACAATAATATAGCCCCCTCCCCCCACCAACTTTTTTAAATGAACACACTATTAAAAAAAACCGAAATTTTACGGTTAAAAAAATACTGGCATCCATGTTGGCAGTAACGTTTCCCATTTTAAGTCCCATTTTACTGTAAAATTTTATTATACAATTAACGAGAGTTAAAAAACGCAACATGCGAGCAGCCGATCTCGGGACCTTCGTATTGGTAAGCAACTTTGCTGCCCACTATACCAGTCGGGCCACAGCGAGGGAGGGGAAATACGGTGTTATCTGCTTTGCACTGTAAGTCATGAGGTGCATCAATTGGCGATGCAATCGTTTATTTTTTTCGGTACAATTTACTGTATTTTTTATATAATGTGAGCACTCAATTTTACTGTAATATTTACCACTAGTGATACCCGCATGGCTTTGCCCGTAATAGAAAAATTAAAAGGTGTTTTGGTTCGCCTGTATATTTACAAATAATGGATGGTGAATTTTCTCGCCAATTGGCTTGTACCCATGTTATGATTCCACGTTATGATAATTTCGTATCCCACCAATTGACTTGTGCCCATGTTACGGTTTCACGTTATGATAATTTCATATTTTACTCGTCCATCTTATGATAATTTTGTTCTTAAAATTGGAATAGAAAAAGAACCACATCGAATTTTCGAAAAATCGCTTCGAGATGCACACCCCCATGCTACAAACTAACTTTGGGCCAAATTTCATAAAAATCGGCCGAACGGTCTAGGCGTTATGCGCGTCACACAGATCCAGACAAACAGAGATCCGGACAGAGAGAGATCCTGACAGACAGAGATCCGAACAGAGAGAGATCCTGACAGACAGAGATCCGAACAGAGAGAGATCCTGACAGACAGAGATCCGAACAGAGAGAGATCCTGACAGACAGAGATCCGGGCAGAGAGACTTTCAGCTTTATTATTAGTAAAGATAAAAGTATTCTGAATTATTATCAGTGCACTTTATACTTGTAAAGCGAGTTTGGTTTATTTTTTCTACGTAAGCCTCATGGAACACTATTAGAGCCTGCAGCATATTTCACCAACTTTTGTCCAGCAGGATCAAGATAATAATAGTCACCGCAGTCACCACGTTTTGAGATTCCTCCAGGCGCTGGGTTTAGATCCTCCCTGACTTCTAGGTCATTGTGTCGATGTCTTACTGCATAGTTGCTTCATGCATTCTGCAGAGACTTCGGACTGATGGCTCAAATTTCCAGATGTTGCGGATTAGCCCCGGAAATCAAGGAAAATTATTTCAACCGGGAAAGTACTCAGGCCCTCTAAACATTATGATGAAAGATCAAAATGCATCAAAACAGTATAGCAATAATAATAATAATTAGGTAAATAGATAAAATATTTTGTCCAGACATAACTTAAAAATTATAAAAATCAGGGAGAACTCTAAGTGTCAAAATATCCCAAAATGACACATCTCTGTAAATGATTTTAGAACGTCCATCTAACTATTACCACCTTTTGGGCACAGAGCCATTTTCCTAAATGTCTGATCTTACTTAACAGTTTGATTGTAAATCTTATAACTCAAACTTTGTAAACATGAATAACTTACTAGATGATGTTTTTTAAGCACTTTTATTATACTTGGCCTGATTGTCACGGAGTTATCTGAGGTCTGGTTTTGCTTATATCTCAGAAACTAGAAAACTTAGAGACTTCAGGATTTCACTAAATGATTTGCTTAATCATAAGTACAACTTAACGCTGAAAAATCAAAATTCTAAAGCAAAATTATTACTTCATGGAAGCAGCAAATGGAAAACAGCAAATTTCATTTGATTTCTAACTTAAATGTTTAAATATAAAACGCATTGTTACAAATTTTGTTGCCTTGCGACAGTAATGCTAATAGTAATCATAATAAAAATTTAAAATCAAGGCTTCTCTGGACATAAAAATTTTGTTTGAAAACGAAAAACCTTAAAATAACAGAATTTAAAAAAAAAAAATAAATAAATAAATAAAAATAAAAATTATATTAATTTGAATTTTTGGCATCTTGAATTCAAATTATGTTTTTCGCAATCACGAGCGTGTGTGTGTATGTATGCGCGGGTGTGTTTGTGTAGGCGCATGTGTGTGGGTAGGTGCGTGTGTGTGTGTGAGTGTATGTATGCATGTGTGTGAGCATTGTGTAGCAGTGCTGTGCGTGTACGCGCATGTGCGTGTAGGCGTTCGTGTGTGTGTGTACGTAGGCATGTGTGTTTGTGTCTGTGTGAAGGCATGAGTGTGTGTATGTGTGAGTGTGTGTGTAGGTGTGTGTGTGTGTGTGTAGGTGTGTGTCTGAAGGTGTGTGTGTAGGTGTGTTTGTGTAGGAGTGTGTGTAGGTGTAGGTGTGTGTGCGTGTGTGTAGGAGTGTGTGTGTTTGTAGGTGTGTGTGTAGGTGTGTGTATGTATGTGTGTGTGTAGGTGTGTGTATGTATGTATGTGTGTGTAGGATATGGACGCAACCTGGACACGGTTTTCACTATAGGAGCAGCATCGTGAGGAACCGGTCGACGGTGATGCTGCGGAGGGTGTTGGCGGGAAAATAAAATCAGCGTAACATCAAAAACAGTAAAATGAGAACAATAAGCAATCGTGATTGCTCAAAAAAAAAAAAAAAAAAAAAAAAAAAAAATACTAAGCACTTTTCATAATGCACTCAAAATGACAAAAAAACTTTTTCTGGGTCAGAAAGGACAATTTAAGTATTCCTGTAGTTTTCCATTGTTCTAAGAAAAAGACTTTTGAAGCGAAGTCATTTCAAACTAAACTTTCCCATTGAGAAACGTACGCATGTTTCAACATTCAAATTTATGATTAAAAGCTAGATAATAATAAGAAATTCTCTACCAGACGCACTTTCCTTCCTGTGTGGTGTCATTTTCTTGGAATAATTGAAAACCACAGGAATACTTAATTGTGCTTTCTGACCCAGAGACGTTAGTTCGTTATTTTGAGTGCATTATGAAAAGTGCTTAGAATTTAAAAAACAAATTCTGTTATTTAATATTTATTTGCTTAGACAGTCTCTGAATTTTCAAGAGCTTCGATTAACAGCAAAGCACAATTATCTTAGATTGCTCTTATACAAGGATCTCTAAACGCGACAATAGAGTGCAGACATTCTTTTCGGATGTTTGGATTTCCCTAAATTTCAACAACATTTTGGCAAACTTCTAAATTACGATAAGTTGGACGCTATAAGATATTTTGTGAAATTCCCATTAAAGATAAGGACCCTTGAGAACTCATATTTGAATATTCTTAGATCATATTTTTGAAAACAGCCGAAGTAGTTACTGATCATTTCAGCTTTTCTGATTGGGAAACTGATAAAAATAAACGACACGACGATCATATATAGCAATAATTTCAACAAACAAACGATTAGAGAAGAACCACGATAAAAAAATAGGCAGTGATAGCATAAACTGCGATCACAACAAGCAAAGACTATTGTACAACAATTTCCAAAGTCTATTGTTAGATAAACTACCACATAGGCTTTTATAATAAAGAAATTTAAAGAAGTAATACAACATTAATTAAAAGCTATTTTTGAAAATATTTAGCATAATTGTTTACAAAGACAAAGTTCGCAAAGACGCGAATTTTCTGAGAAGTGAAAAATATAATTCACATGTTAAAAATGTTATGTTCACGAGAGATGAAGCAGCAACAAAAACACTTACAGAATACTAAGAATAAAAGATTAAATTCATTAACTAACGCATCAAATGATTTTTAAAGTATCAAAAGCTTTTAAGTTCTTAAAAATAGTTGAAAATTCTCACCCAGTTCAGCTAACACAAACGCCCTCATTAATGGAAAACAAACACTCAACTACGCGTCAGAACACGTAAAATTGATATATATCTTAAAAGAACCCTTCTTTGAGTAATTTAAGGAAGAATTTCACTCAATGTACTTAAAAATGATCTCAGGTCGACAAAACAGCATTCAATTAAAAATCAATATTTACTTCTGCTTAATGTTGTTTTATTTACTATTTTGAGTATCTTATTTTTAACTATTTAAACTTCAAAATAACTTACAATTTTCAACAATGAAATCTTTACTTAGCATTTAGGTAAACATATCATTGATGATGAAATTTAGAGTTGTTAAAAGTATTTAGTAATGCTAAAGGCGTTATGTGTTTAAGATATCATTTTGCTTTAGTATCAGCAAAAATATAAATAGAAGCAGTTCTTATTCAAACAATTCCATTCAGTGAATTTATTTAATATTTAATCGGTGATATATATATATATATATATATATATATACAGGGTGAGTGAGTTTGTATGAATCTGCCATACGAAAGGGGGTGATAGAAGAGCCCGAGCAGAGCAACAGAACTACCCATTATCGTGTCAAATCCTTAAATGTAATCGAGTTATGGTAGATTTAAGGATAATGAGTAAAAAAACAAAATTCTGAAAAAAAAAAAAAAACGAACGATTTCTGAGATTCCTGTAGGACCTACACACAAAATAAGTACATATTTCGAAGAAGCTGACTAAATCTTACAAAATGACACTGTTCCCATTAAGATAAACGTATTTTACAGAGAGCTACAAGCTTTGAAACATTGGATACACTCATAATTGAAATGGTGCCAAATTTTTGAATCGATATTTTTAAAAACAACCGTATGAGCTATAATCGGTCAAATCTTTCAAAAACTGATCCATTTTACTAGTTTTGAAACAATACAACAACACATCATATTGGGCTTCAAGTTCAGCAGAAATTCAGATTATTGTTTGTAACAGTGTAAAAATCTGAATTCGTAGAAAAAGGAAACCCAGCGAATAGTCGCACTTTTCAGTTTTAAATTTGCTGTTTCACGTAAGCATGCTGCTTTCTTTGATTGAGAAAATGTATACTTAAAGACTTTACTTCCAATATACTTAAAGACATTATGAGTTCGTTAAAAAACTACCTATGTCTAAATGTAAAATTTTACGTAAGGGTAACAAGCCTCAATATGATGTACCTTCTAATATGAATGACCTATGTTTGTTCTGTACATGCATCATACATCTACCGGAGTACGTCGGATCTAGTTGCTTGCGAGCTGATACTTGGTCAACTTGATACACACTGCAAAAACGATTCAGAAACGTTCCTGGAAAATTATGGGCAGCTGATGTGCCAAATTTCTGCCAGTAACATATCGTGCAAAATTCAGGAACGTTTTCCGCTAAAATTCAGTAACCTTCCTGAAATCAACCTGAAAGACTACTGAAAAATTTACAAATCTTCCCGTTAAAAGCCAGTCGTGTCTCCAGAAAATTAGAAAAAACTTAGGAAGGAATATTATAGTTGCTTGGCATCGTCCTGATTTAGCAAGGCAGTTCCCAGAG
Organism: Uloborus diversus; assembly: GCF_026930045.1. Classification (NCBI taxonomy): domain Eukaryota; kingdom Metazoa; phylum Arthropoda; class Arachnida; order Araneae; family Uloboridae; genus Uloborus; species Uloborus diversus. The sequence continues at coordinate 157,709,600 of NC_072731.1, read as the reverse complement.
AATCATTGCAAACATGACCAAAGCTAAGCCAGAATTGCAAGTAAGTTACGAGAATTTTACTTGCTTGCGATTCTTGCAAAGCAACGTAGTACATACTTATTTGCTCCATTTAGCTCAATTAGCGTGGACGGGCTGTATTTGGGCTGAAGCCGATACACTTTATAAATGCGCTCAATTAATCTTTTAACTGGGAGCTTAAAATGTTTTTCACAACTGTGAAAAGTCTGCATTCGTGCAACGTGTAGTAATTCAGGAAACTTTTTGACAATGATACTTAATTCTTCCAGGAAGTGACTAAAAGTCATTAAAATCCTGAAACGTAATACGGAAATATCCAGTAACGTTTCAGAAGTTTTTTACAGTGCATTGGTCTTAGCTGCATTTCTGGAGGTTACACATGTTTACTTGTTTCAAAGTTTTGAGAATATTTTGCTATGTTACGGTTGAATCATTTTTACACGTTTAAAGTTTTTAAGTTTTATAAGTTACTCTGCGTCGCGCGGCTTTGCACGGTATAAATCGAAAAAAAAAAAAGTTATTTCAAGTGCCGCGCGTTAAACAATCAGGCTTGAACAAAAAGAAAAAAAATCTGCAAAAATTTACAACGAATCGCAGAAAAATAGGCAAAATAGAAAATATTTAAATCCACATATTACAGGAAAAGCCTCAATACAAAAGAAGAACATTATTTGTTCACAGTCGAATATATAAATGGCTACAGATCTTTGTTCTCAATGATTTTATTCACGCTAATTAAAACTAAGCTCGCGGAAGACGAAAAATTTTGAATTTAATAATGATGTTCGATTTAAAAAAATCTTAAATATCTTTTTTCCTGGTGATTTTAAAACCTAGGCGTTTTTGCAATTCAAATAAAATAAATCTTCTGCAGGGGTATTTTTCACGGGCTTTTGAATGAAATATAAAAAAAAATCGGATAATTATTTTGGGTAGAAAGAGCCATGTTATGCTATTTTCTGGTCTTAAAATTAAAAATCAAACGGATCAGTTTTTTTTTTTTTTTTTTTTTTTTTTTTGGCATTTGAAAACTCTGTTGCCTGCTTTGTTGCCTGCTTTATTTAAGTAGTATTTCTCTGACATTGAAATTCAGTGGATGCTTTTTCAGTATTTAGTCTAGTTCAAGCATATGTTTAAGAATTAAAATCAGGTTGGCGAAACGTGAAACAATATGGGGTGAGGTGCGCTTTTATTTCTTCAGAAAATAAAGAATGGAGAAAGTAAAGTAAAAATAAAACTATTGCTATGTGCAGAGCTATTGTACAGAGCTATTTTCAAACGTTTAAGCGGACTAACAGTAGATTTGGTATCAAAAAATACTTCAAACAGGCTCATGTAAAAGTGGCTTGTGGGAATCCAAAAAGAAATGCATTCGATTAAAAAGTGTATTGTTTTTTTTTTTTTTTTTTTTGAAAAACAGTTGCTTTTAGCAATATTTTTGTTGTACAGCGTCCATCTCGATAGGATACATCGCGCTTTTCCTTTGCCTAACAGAGAAATTATATTAAAAAAAAATGTTGCTTTGCATTTCGCATCGCAGAAAATCAAACGTAATATTTCACATACAAAGTTTTTTTTTTCTTCTCATAATCAATAAACACACAAAGAATTTGAAGCATGGAAAACATACTATTTTGTATGTTTTCCATACATTAAATTCGTTGCAATTTAGGTTGAAACTTTCGATTCATATCCACCATAAAACAGAAATATTTTATTTATTCATCTTTGAAACAACAATTAGAGAGCTATTTTTTTCTTGTTCTCATTAAGAAAATCGTCCTAATACTACAATAAGTAGTAACCTAAAAAGAAAATTTTTTCCGATTTTTGAAAAAAAAAAAAACTAAGTTTGTGGTTTAACTTGTATTTTTAAGTACTTAAACTCAAACGAGCCTAAACCAGCATTTCTGAATTTAATTCAACGCTCAACATTATTATTTCATTTTGAATCATGTTATTTGTAAATGTTAAACCAAAAACTACCTCATATCAAGTGTCTTTACCCAACTAATATCAGTTCTATGGGTCATAAAGATGCAGTTTGGTTATTTATTTTTCATGAATGAAATGAATCACAATCAATTGCTTCATTGCCAGCAGGGACCTCTAATTTCCCCTAATATTAAAAGTGGAACTGATTATACCAATCGTTTTGTGCTCATTGAGCAATTTAGTTACACTTTAAGCTTCGAATTCAAAGCTATGCACCTGTAATTCCGCTTTAGTAGTAATTGTCGGTTAAATCAAGAGCATAAATATTTGCTCCAGTGATAATGACTGAACTAATCGAGCAATGTGCGTGCTAATGGCGCGAATCTTTCAAAGGTATGTGATCTAAGTGTGAATTTGATCTTTAAAATTGGCTGTTAAACATTGGATGAGCAATTAGAAGAAATTTGAACTTCACGTTTTAGATGAGATCATTCCTAAGTGATAGGACACAGAACGCAAAGAATGATAAAGACTATATAACTTGTTCGACAAGTTTACAGCATATAATGACAAATTAATAAATATTTTAATGCAGCCGATTATGTTTTTTGTTATTGAACTAAGTGAAGTAAAAGTAAACACCAATTTCTTCGTGATAAATTATGAAAATGACATGATGATGACAAATTAATAAAAATGTCAACAAAGTGAATTATAAAAAATTTTCTTTCACTTAGTGAAGCAAAATGAACACCACAGAATCTTCATGAGAAATTATGAAAATGACAAGATGAAAAATTAGAAAATATTTCACTATTGAGTCTATTATAAAAATTTTTATTCAACAAAATGAAGCAAAAGTAAACATTGATTCTATGGTAAATTATGAAAATGACACGATGGCTTTTAACATTATAATGCCTGGAAACATGACAAGATTAACAAAATTTTGACAGAAATAATTGAAAACCCAGAAAATGTTCTATATCTTAAATTGCTGTTAGGAAATGAAAATCAAAACCAATGCTCCTCATTTTTGGCTTTCATGAAAATGGCATTGTAGTATATGGCTTTTGTTTATTTGGATTGGGCCTCAAGAGCGTTTCTCTTTTCATCTAAAACTTTTCCCTTTAGTTGATCAAAATAGTTTTATCTAGTCATTAAAAATCAGTAAGCAAAAAAAAAAGTGCAAAAATATTCTGTTAACTAACTACTATGCCTCAGGATGAAAACATATTTTTCCAACCGATACTGTTATTTATTTCTACTTCTAGTTTTAAAAACTTATGATTGGAAAATGGGCTACTCTTCGCTTATAATAGTTTTCGTTCATAAAAAAAACAATTATATTCCATTGGGAAAAATAATCCGACTTTTTTTTTCAAAATTAAAAACTATGCACTTAATTATGCTTGCCAGAAACTAATAATACCTTACTATAAAAAATGAACGATAATAGTATACGTGAAATACACCGCCAGCTCAGTCATTTCCAGCCGAGGACTGTTAGCACTCATCAGCCCGGCATAGGAAAGTGACTGAGCTGGAAATGGAAAACCTCTTAAGGAAGCCAAGAGTGCGAAACAAACTGGTAGCTAATGTAGAATTAGCAGACCAGACGAGTGACCGAAGCAATGGTTCGGTTCAACTCGAAGATTGAACGCGAGGCAAGGTATATTCAGTCAATTCGCGTTATTCAGTAAATGTATTTACTGAATATACCTTGCCTCGCGTTCAATCTTCGAGTTGAACCGAACCATTGCTTCGGTCACTCGTCTGGTCTGCTAATTCTATATTAGCTACCAGTTTGTTTCGCACTCTTGGCTTCCTTAAGAGGTTTTCCATTTCCAGCTCAGTCACTTTCCTATGCCGAGCTGATGAGTGCTAATAAGCACGAAACTGCAGCCCTCGGCTGAAAATGACTAAGCTGGCGGTGTATTTCACGTATTTCTGCTTTAGCCCTGGCTAATGGGCGGTAATTTACTGAAGATAATAATATATTTCACCTTTTTAATTACTGGGATTTTTTTAAAGCTTAAAATAACATTTGACAGATTAGTTTAAGCGACTTGTTGCAGGCTATAAATGATTGAGAGTTTACATATAATTATTTACAACCTACGGGTAAGAGGTCTGACGCCTAAACTTCAACTATTGAACAGAAGTGGATTGAAAGATTTTCTTTTAAAGAAAGCAAGCTGCATTTTCAATCACAATCGGAATAAGGCAAAATACATATTGAAAATCAATGTTTTAGGAAAGTCCGGAGTTGTACAATATCATTTTTGAGAAAACTGCGGAAAAAAAGGAAGAAAATAAAAGAAATCCTATCTAAGATTTAAATAATTTTTCCCCGAGAGATATTCAACCAGAATGCGAAACATAATAAAAGTTCTGCTACAAAACATTGTTAAAGGGTCACCTTCATATCGAGATGGACATCTATTTTTCAGTTTCTAATTCCACTTCCTCCCTATTTTGTACCCCAGACTTAAATTAACTGAGAAACACCCTTTTCCTATTATCCCCCCCTTTTTCATTTTAATTTTTTTTTTAAATCTAAAACAGTTTTTTTCAACGTAAAACTTTTAACTTATCCGGGAAAAAAGTACGTTTTACGTAGCTGAAAACATTTTTGATATGAGTTTTGAAATTATTATCGCAAAAAGTTTATCGGAAACAATATCATATTTGGATAAAAAATAATCTGGAGGAGAGTGTGCATGGATATATAAATTTCAGTAATAAATATGAAAATTTCATTATTCTAGTTAAAAAATATTTTTGGCCGTCGTCTTAGGGGCCGTATAAAATGCTAACTGCATAATATTTTATTTTTTTGGTTAAAAAAAAGATAACAAAATCACGCAGTGTTCTTTAAAGAGATGCTTAAAATAATATATTTTAAAGAATACTGCCTTGGGCAGGTAAACAGCAGTATCTGCAAACATGAGTTTTCGAGATATTTGAATCAACAAGTTTTGGATTCAAAACTAACAATAGGGAGATGTTGTAATTATTCTTTTTTTCCCCGCTTTATTTTTGGGGAAATCAAATAAGCAAGTTTGTACAATAAAGCTAACTTACAATAGATGACAAAAATACAAAAAATGATGATTGAAAAATTTGCAGTTATAACCTTTTATCTGTCCACGGCAGAATAATACTTTGTTCGTGTCTTCACTCTTTGAAACACCTTTATGTTTGTTTTCGTTGCTTCATAAACTATGACCTACAACCAAGCATGCGATAAACAATGGTGCTCCCTTTGTGAATATTTTCTAATCTAATGATCTTCTGAACCTTCTTTTGAATCGTTTGCTTAAGATGCAGTACAGTACAGTGAACAAGTCATCGATAGCAAAAAATGAAGAAAGAATCTTTTGCAAAGGAGAGAAATTTTAAGAAGTTAGTAACTCATTATCTATTGTATCTTCAAACAATCCATTTTTCAATTTTGTATTGTACTTTCTAAAGGACAATTGCTAATTATTAAAACTCTATGCATTAGAAAAAGATATTTACTGACTGCCATGGAATTGTTAACGAAGGAAAGAAAGATTTGTGTTCTTTGCACTCACAATACATTTAACTGTCTAAAATGGTTTTATCGTAATTGCGCGATCTTTCACAAATTTCGCCAATTAGGAAGGAATCTGAAAAGATTTTACTCAACATCAGACACAGAAGGATCTATAAATAAAGAATTGTCTTAAAAAGCACAATATTAAAGTAAACTGTGTAAATAAAATTTAAAATGCGTACTGTACGTTTAGAGACAAATATAATAAAGAAATATATGTAAAAAAAAAACATGGAATCTAAAATCATTGAGCGGTCTCCCCTGTAACCCGAACTAGGTAAGTAATACAAAGTTGTTTTGAATCATGCTATATTGTTATTTTTTTCCATTAATATTAGTTTTATTACCGGATATTATAGCTACAATTAAAAGAAACTGCTGTAAATTTTCAAGAAAAAAACGTGTTTTGCAATAAAACAACTTAAAACATAAAAAACTAACGTCCACACAAACTCGACAACAATATTTCTGAATTCTCAATCGATGGTACACGTACCCCTAGAGGCACACGACAATTTGCTGGCTGTACGAGATTAACTACCAAAATATCCATAAGAATTTTACTTCACAAAAAAGTTTAAGTAATATCGTTCAATCATACATTGAAACTAAAGTTTCGCTATACTTTTTAATGAACTACAAAACTAGTATCGAACAAATAACTTGTAGACACTGTTGTGAAGTATGTCCTGCAGCTTGTAATGAGAGATCTGTGCAAAAAAGCGTTTTCCAGTTAACTTATCCGACGAGCAGGTAGACAAGCTGATATAATTTAAATTCAAGTAGTCAAGTTTCATGATAACTATTGAGTAATTCACAAATGCATTCAAGTTAATTCTTTATTAGTTGACACGACATTTATCGTAGCTTCATGCACTACTACAACTTAGCTATATAACTGGCAAATTTCAGAAATTCAATGAATGATCAAGATTCGCATTAGGTGCGGTTACAGTATATAAACAAGTTCACGTGTGCAGATCTAATTTACATAAATCATTCTAACACACTGGGCCCGGCTGAACAGAATGTTCAGAACACCAAGAACCCAATAACTTTCATATTAGAGCTTCAAGATGCTCAAAATCAAATTCAAATATTATTTTTAAACAATTTCAATTGTCTTTTTTTTTCAAAGAATTACTTACCAAACTTCTCAGAAATATCTCAAAATACCTTCAAAAAATAACTTTAAATGAAGAAATTTTTACATTTAATTTGTTTCAAATTTTATCAGAATTTATCAAACAATTCAAATTAACGAAATTGAAAAAAGTTCAAAATTTAGTTTAAACAATATTAGTAAACATTTTTTTTTATAGCATAAACTTGTTAGTAAGAATATCAAATATTAGTAAACTTTTAACTTTATACAACAATTAAAAACAAATGTTCACAATTATTTACAATTTTAAATACATGTAACAACTCATTCACATTCTAACTTAACCAGCAACTGAACTGGCCTTTTCAATATGCCTCTTTCCGTTTTAATTTCGCAACTGCGAATTAATCCATCTCTTCCAGTAAAAGTCTTAACAACCTTTCCTAATCTCCACATGTTACGCGGTAAAAGTTCTTCTCTTATTACAACAATATCATTCACGTTTAGTTCTGTTTTAGTTTTGTGGTTTTTCGCACCGTTTACCGATTTTAATTGCAACAAATAGTCTTTGTAGAACAACTTCCAAAATCTATTTAAAAGTCTTTCACGATATTGATACATTTTACACATAATTTTCCTATTAGGTAGGCACAAAGTCTGTATATTTCACTGGAGGCAAATTTAATGGTTTATTTCCTAAAAGAAAATGAGCAGGTGATAATACCTGGTATTCATGTTGATCATCCTCAATGTACGTCAGAGGTCTGTGGTTTATCACCGATTCTATTTCAATCAAAACAGTTTCCAACTCGTCGGCATGCAGTGAGGAGCAACTAAGTGTTTTTCTTAGCATAGTCTTAACTGATCGTACAAGTCTCTCATAGAAGCCACCCCACCATGCTCCTTTTTCTACGATGTATCTCCACTGTATACCTTTTGCGGCATAAAAGTTCTTTACGTCAGGATGACTTAATACTTGCCACATCTTTTTAAGTTCTGCATCAGCTGCCTTGAATGTTCTTGCATTATCAGAATAGATAACAGAGCATAATCCTTTTCTTGACACGAATCTACGGAAAGCTTGCAAGAAAGATTCCGTAGTCAAGTTTTTAGTTAATTCCAGATGAAAACCTCTAGTCACCGCACAGGTAATCAGAAGAATATAATACTTCGTATCTTCGTTTTTAACAAACAGAGGTCCAGCATAGTCCACGCCGATTACATCGAACGGATTTGATTTTTCGATTCTGGCAGATGGTAAAGGGGCTATGTCTTGCTGCATTGGTCTGGAATTAAACCGCTGGCAGATGATACATTTTCTTATAATACGTTTCACATTCTGCCGTCCTCTAACTATCCAATATTTTTCCCGAAGGTACCCAAGAGTACCTGCAATTCCCGAATGGAAAACTTTTTCATGTGCATCTCGCACCACGATTTCAGTAAAATGAGTTTTTGATGGAACAATAATTGGACGTTTTTCGTAAAAACTCAAAGTCGATTTTTGTAGTCGGCCTCCTACTAACAATATCCCGTCTTCACTGAGGAATGGATTCAATTCACGAATTTTAGAATTTCTATTAATTTGATGTTCTTGTTTTAAACAAGTAATTTCGTCACTGAAATGCTCATGTTGAATTTCCTTTATCAAACTTAACTCTGCAGCGAAAAGTTCTTCAGCTCTTAAGGGACCTTTTTTCTTGTCAGCTTTATACCTTACATTATAAATAATCTTTGTATCCATGCGGTCACCCTAACAGCTCGACTTAGTTTACTATACTTTTCAAGATTCAGAAGACTGTCAGAATTCACCGCAACAGAAGGTAGAACTGTATTTTCAGCAACACATTTCTTCTTTTCTAGCTCCACATCAGAAAGCCCAGATGTAAATGGCATTTTTCTTGGGCCAATTGTTTTTTGATTCGGGCAACCAATCTGGTCCAGATTTCCATAATTTTGATGACAATAAATGTTCAGCAGAACACCCACGTGACAATATATCACTCGGATTGTCGGATCCACTGCAATGTCCCCATGCATTAAATTTTGTTAAAGATTGTATTTCGGATACTCTATTCTTGACAAATAATTTCCATCGCTCAGGGGCACTTCGAATCCAATGTATTACGATCTGACTATCAGTCCACAAGTAAATGTTTTCTTCTTGAATGGAAAACAAATCTTTTAGATACTTTGCGAGTTTTGATGTCGTTAATGCAGCTAACAATTCTAGTCTTGGTAGTGTGAGTTTTTGTTTAATCGGCGCAATTTTAGATTTTGCCATAACAAATGCTACAGTACAGTCCTCAACTGATCTTAAATATGCTACTGAACCGTAAGCTTTTATTGATGCATCACCAAATATATGCAATTCTTTATTCTTATTACGATTTAGTTCGCAAGGAAAATATTCGCTGCAAATTTCGAATTTCTTTAGAGTTTCTATTTCATCGCACCACATTTGTTTGCATTCAATTGGAACTTCATCGTCAAGTTCTAAACCCAACTGCCAAAGATTTTGCATTATTAATTTCGCTCTCAATACAAAAGGTGAAATAAATCCTACCGGATCAAAAATAGTAGCGGTTACTTTTAATATGTTTCTTTTTGTGATTATTCTACATTTATTTAGTGTTTCAGACAACTTGTCTATTTTTAAAAACAATACATCTTTGCTATTACACCAGTTAAGTCCTAGTACCTTTAAAGTATCATTGTGCTCTTTTTGTACCTCAACAATTCCATTCTTATCCCAGATTTTTTCAAGCTCTACTGAATTTGTACTAAATTGACGCAAATTCATTCCCGCTTCTTTAAGTACGTTATAAGCTTCAGTGCTTAACTTGAAGGCATGTTCTACGGAATCTGAACCGTAAAAAATGTCATCTACTTAAATAAAATTATTTAACATCTTAAAAATCTCTGGATTTTCCACCGACAATTTCTTTATGTGATGTTTTATAGTACATGCGAGAATAAAACTGCTACAAGCAACTCCAAACAGTGCACGAGTCATACGATAATGTTTCATATTTAATTCATTGTCAAAATACAAAAATCGCAATGCGTCCCTATCAGTTTCTACAATCCCAATTTGATGAAAGGCTTTTTCGATATCTGCCGAAAATGCATATTTAAACTGCCTGAAACACAATATCAAATCTAAAATTGAAGGGTTTAAATTTGGGCCAGGTATCAAACATTGGTTTAAAGATACCTCATCATTAACTTTTGATGACGCATCATACACTATACGGACTTTAGTTTTTGACGCATTTTTTCTTACGACCGGAGAATGCGGCATGTAGTACATTGTATTACCATCGTGACTTTCAACGCCACATTCTTCAATTATTTTGTTCCTTAACTGATCATTTATGATACTATCATAATTTTCCCTAAGCCACTCATCATTAATTAATTTGTTAGATAAATGCATAAGACGCAGTTTACCATTTTCAAAGTTACTAGCTAAATGTTCATGATTTGACTTCCATAACAAACCAGCTTCATATCTCCCATTTTTGAAATTCAATTCACTTTCAAACTTTTTTATGACCAATTCATCGTTTTTATCATCTTTTTCCTCCAAACCCATATGATCTAAAGCCCAAAATTTTCTCAAACTATCATTAATTGAGCTATGATCCTCGCTTTCACATTGCGTAGCACCAATTGTAAACATAGAAGCACTAGATTGATTTTCCCCGAAAGCTCCAACTAACGACCACCCAAACAATGAAGAAACTGCAAATAACCTTTTACTAATTCGTTTCTTTTGCCCTGTTTGTACTTCCCAACACGAATCAGAACCCAGCAATAATTCTATTTCAGAGGACTCGCCATTATCGGCTAATTGTAAATTTTCCGTTTTCAACATTTCTAAAATACTTCTCGAGGGTACTTTTATAAGCGCTCCAGAAATTGTATCTGTTACAAGGGCTTCAATTGTTATACAACTATTAGGTTCATGCATACTTTTTAGTTTAACTTCGACAACATCATATTCTTTCAATTTACCCTTAATGTATCCAAAAGAATATATGTACAGTTTTTCCCTTCTTATACATTTTAATTTTAATTCCTTTGCTAATTCTGATTTAATGAACGTTTTTTTGTGATCCTGAATCAAGCAAAATGCGCGTGATTCGACTTAACAAGCTATTTTTATCTGAAACATGAACAGTACAAGTTTGCAGATATATACCCTTATCAGCAGTTTCAGAAATTGTCTTTGAATTCAGCGACAAAGATGCAATCGCATTTTCTTTATCTTCAGAATCTGAAGCAATTTTCCTACAGAACAATTTATTGTGATTTACACTGTTACAAACTTTGCAAGGTGGAATTTTTACCCTACATTTAAACGAAACGTACCCTTTTCTAAAACATTTATAACAACGCTCTTGATTCTTTAGAATCATCCTTTTTTGTTTATTTGTTTTCTCACATTTTCTAACATCATGAGTATTTTCATTACAATAATAGCAGTATGAATTAGTCATTGTGGTTAGCGCCGAAGTTGTGGGAACACTTCTACAGTAATTATTTTTATTCTGCGCAAACTCACTATTTGATTTCCTTTTCTTTGAATTTATAATTATATTCGAGGCTTCCAAACTTTCTACCTCTAATCTAATGAAATCCAAAAGCTCCGTGACGTTATACTGTTTTTTCGAATTACGTTTTCTATTAAATTCTAAATTCATATCATCAGGCAACAATTTTAAAATAATTGGTCCTAATAGACTCCCATACGATTCTGAAACAATCCCCAATGAGTTCAGACTTCTTATGTTTATTTCACAAGAATCGTAAAGTGTTCTTAAAGCTTTTACATTAGACGAATACTTTACAGGATCCAAATTAAGAAGATTATTCATGTGAGAAGAAATAACTAAATCTACGCGTCCAAACCTTTCTTTAATCAAACCTATACAAGCGTCATAATTCTCATCTGAAAGTGAGAACCCAGATACTGCATTTAACGCAGCTCCTCCTAATAACGATTTCAAATAAGTAAATTTTTCAATCTTTGATAATTCATAATTATTCCCGATAGCATTTTCAAACGAATTAAAAAATTCCAAAAAATGGCTTGGATCTCCGTAATATTTAGAAATTGAAATCTTAGGCAAACGAATGTTATTTTTTACCTCATTTTTGCATGAAACAATGTGGTCACCAGTGGATTGATTTTGATTTTGTACAGCATTTGAAATAGAATCTAATTTCTTTTTAGTTCTAAATTGACATAAACTAATTTTTTCCTCATACTCTAACACGGAACTATATTCCTTTTCTATTTCAGCTTCCTCCCCGACAAAACAATTAAATATCTGCTCATTAAGAATTTTTAACTCTGATTCTTTAGCATTAAGCAAAAATAAATTTTCCTCAATTGCATTTCTATCAAAAGTTTCACTTTGCAGACCTGATTCTATACAATTTACAAGTTTAGTTACTGCAATCCGAATTGTTTTTCTAGCAGCTTTAAATTTATTAAGTTCAGCAGCTGTCTTTACTATATTACTTTCTACTGACATTTTTAATCGCTTACCTTTATGAAAAACTCGCACACACCAGTACTATCCAGACGATAGAAAATTCTGTAGGTGTAATTTTATCGAACGGACGAAAACTGCCATGATGTCCAAATCTATTCATTCCATTGTCAAATTCAACTTAATGCGATATTTCAATCTTCATTCGATACTTCAAGACAGCGTTTTTCAACAATACGCCTGCTTCCAAATTACAACTTCTACTGTTCTGAACTTCATTTATTCCATTCGCATTCGTGCCCCACGTTGGGCGCCAAAAATGTGATATAATTTAAATTCAAGTAGTCAAGTTTCATGATAACTATTGAGTAATTCACAAATGCATTCAAGTTAATTCTTTATTAGTTGACACGACATTTATCGTAGCTTCATGCACTACTACAACTTAGCTATATAACTGGCAAATTTCAGAAATTCAATGAATGATCAAGATTCGCATTAGGTGCGGTTACAGTATATAAACAAGTTCACGTGTGCAGATCTAATTTACATAAATAATTCTAACACAAGCTTAACGTTTAAGATGGTTTACGGCTATATTTGACCAAGTTGGTGAAAAACATTGATTTTTTTTCAACTTTAAATATTAAAAACTTCGTAATAAAATATTGATACAAATTTAAAAAAAATCTCTTTTAGTATGCGTAGTTAATCTTTACGAATCAAAATTAAATTTTAACTAATGTAACACACTTTTGGAAAAATAATGTATTTTGATTGTGGGTACTCATAGTTAATGATGTACGAAAACAGAAAATAAAAGGTTGAAAATTCCTAATTTGTGAACGAAAATATAGCACGTTTTAATCTCAACACAAGTAAACCTTTGTGTCGTATTATTTTCAAGTCTTTTAAAATTTTGTTACTGCATTCGAACAATTATTCCCAGATGTAATGGAAATTTTTGAGTTTCACAATTTTTTGTTCAACGAAAGCTGTTTGCTTACGCATAAATGAATATTCAAGTTTTATTATCTGTAAAAAATATGGACCCTATATTTATACTTGTTAACTAGCATATACAAGCAATGATGTTTTACAAAAAAGGGGGTGGGGATTTTTTTATTCCCCTGATAAAAAAGGATTTACATACGCTTCAGTTTAAAAGTATTTGTTTCTGTTCGCAAGAGCGATGAATTAAATGATGCTTTTTGTGATTTCATAAAATTTTTGCATCTCCATTGGATGAGTTAACAAAGTCCTGCGAATTCAAAATAATGAATACTTAAGCAATTATAGAACTATTTTTTTTTTTTGTTAAAGGATCTAATCAAAACAAAACAAAACAATCTCTTAACAATAATCAGTAATATACAACTCTTATACACCAATAAGAAATGTACATTACTGATTTTTATTAAGAGTGAATGGATTATTATTATTTTTAATAGCAAAATTATGTCATATTAATAATAAAAATGCAACTAGCTTGCCATTACAAGCGTTGCACATTTACGATATTTAAAGTTGTGGTGAATATGTGAGCTAAACATTTTTGATTGCTTCGTGGGATAAAGGTGGTGTGGCTTGTAATTGTTAATTCATTTTTACGCATTCGAAAAAAAAAAAATCTTTTTACTTTGTTGCTTGGTCTATGATGGCGATACTGTCTTGCTAACCCAAAATTATGTCAGCAAAGTGACGAAGATAAAGCCATACTTTCAGTTTTTTGACTCCGTTTTTTATGCTATCCCGTACTTTTCTTGAAGTGTGAAATAAGGTTAATGTATTGTAAAATATCGCTCAAAAGCAAGAAAAGGAAAGTCAAAAATAAATAAAGTTATTCAATCAATATTGAAAAATGAATATTTAAAAATGGGTTTTGGAAAAAAGAAATATTTGTCTGTCTCTGTTGTTCCGTCGCGTCGGTCGGTGTTTATCCTCTACTAGCTTTAGAGGGAATTAAACTCCATGTAGAACTCATTCCATGTCCATCAGAACTCCTCCGACTTTTAAACTCCAAACAGAGTTTAACTCCATTCGAACATTTTTTTTTCTTTTTTGCTCAAACGATATCGGCAAGAATACCTCATTCTCGCATATCATTTTCTGATTTCAACAGTTTTTCGTTTACCGCTGATAAAAACCCTTAAAATAGCACTTGTTGGGAAATCTTAAACTCCGAACCAAATTGTGGAACTGCTTCGAACAGATTTTGTTTGACGGGGAGTTTTGATTTAAAAACTGCGGATTCTTTGGCAGTTTTAAGAATATTTTTTAGCACTTCAAAAATGTAAATGTTATTGCCTTCGAGGGAAATTCAAATGTTTTTTTCTAAGAATCTAATAACTCTAAAAATATCTTTTCATTTTTAAAAAAAAGTAAAACTTCCGAGATTTTTAATATGTTTTTAGTTTTAGTTTCAAGAAGTAATATAAAGTTATCAATCCGAAACGAAGTGCTTTTCCGTTGAATAAAGTTAGAGATTGAGTGCTTAAACCATAGTGAAGTGAAGTCAAAGCTCAAGAAACCTGAAAACGATTTTAACTTTTTTGATATAAATGGTCACTGATGGGGAAAATTAATAAAAAATGTAATTACCAGTATTACTTTTTATCGGCAGCGATAAAAATGTAAAAGAAACAATTCTTCAAATTTTAAATGTTTTGATAGTTTAAAAAAACTAATTTTATGGACTTTTTTTTTTAAAAATCCTTTGAAGTTAGTTTCCTGTGTAAATAAATCGTGCAGACTTTATTTGATTTTTTTTTGTTCATAGTTCTACTTGTAAATACATAGAAAAAAGTGCCTGAGTGAAATATAATACATATATTTCGGTCCAAAAAATAAACGACTGGATTAAATTAAAACATAAAACCCAGCAGTTTGTCAGAATTAATTTGATTAACGTAATAAATTATTTTTTACATGGGGGAGGGCGACCCAAACTGGGTTGGTTAACGAAGAACGCTCAAAAATTGTAGTGTTTGGATTTTTATCGCAACAATTTTGGTTTTATTTCTGAGCAGGGTTCTTGAACTTCAAACTAAAAAGTGATTTTTGCTTTATTTCAAACCCAATATTTATTTATTATGAAACATTACAACCCTAGAAAAACCGGCTCTGCCCTACCTGGAGGCCGAAAACGGGCAAGCCTAACTTTTTCTGATTTGGTACATTGGGCAATCAAATATGAAGTTATGAATGATTTTCCTGCCATTATAATATATATATATATATATATATAAAGTTATACCTATCGAATTTAAAGTCAGTACATGTGTCAAGAAATTATAAATAACTATATGATCAAATCTTATACCTGCTTTGCTCGAAGCATCGTTTTTTATTTCAATTTTTATAACTTTAAATATAAAAAAGAAACAAACGAAATGACCATCGCAGTTTGTAGGTAGATGGTATCAGAATAACGTAATATTATTGACAATTGAAAAAATAAGCTGGTCTTCGTTTAATTACAAGTTACATATCTCCAGTTTTTTTAGATTAGTATCAAGTCTGGTTACGCTGCCGCTTCACTGCTGCTTCGCTGTGACAAATTGAAATTCGGGAGTGTTCGGGTAAACACGACATGCACCGACATTGCAGTTTGCACACTATGCGGCGGCATGTGAATGCCTAACTGCTTTGGGCCACCCTCCTCAAAATTATTTTGCTTCTTCAAAAAGCAACCTAAAATAACCATTTAATGATCACTTGAAATGATTTGGAACCTAACACTATCGGGAGACAAATGCTTCTGCTTTTAGAAAATCGATTTTTATGTGTGGAAAAATTAGCACGTTTAGTTATGGATGAACTTTTAGTTAAATATTTTCAGTTTACGTATGACCAGGAAACCTTAGATTTAAATTAATTTATTATTAATAACTGTTTGGAGAAAAACATATTTCTGGAAAAAAAAATCTTATACTATCTCTGTGCTAAGTACGGTACCTTCAGTCTAGGTCAGGCATCGAATAACTTTTTCTTTCTTGTTTGTGTGCGGAGCACAACCCACCAGAATGAGTAGAATTAGAAGACATAAGATTAGTGGATGTTTTATAAATTCATACTTTCCTATGGTTTTTTTGAACTGGATTTTATCCTTTACTGACCAAAGAATTTGTAGGGTCAAGTATGGTAATGAATATTCCAGATTCCAGAACTTTCAAAGTGGTCTTCCTCAGGGTGCTGTATGCAGATGTGTTTTGCTCAATATCTATATTTACGACTTGATTTGCTCTCTGAGGTCCGTGGAAGAAGTCCATTGTTGAACTCATTGTTGACGCTTGGTCATTTAAACTCAAGCACCAAAGAAAATCGCAAAACTTACGATTCAGAAGAGATTAAAAAGTGCTATGTCTGTGCTATCGGATTGCAGCATTGAAAATAACATGACAGTAAATTTGGAGAAGACCGCACTCCAGTCTTTTTCTTTAATGCACCAGGTACTTCGGCCAGAAGTGAAGTGCAGGAATGTTGCACTTACTACTACGGATGAATTTAAATATTTGGGCATTACATTAGACAATAAATTGAATTGGAGGGCCCATGTGGATTCAATGGTTGAGCGTTGTTCCAATCGAATGACGATTTTAATGCGATTGGCCGGATCCCTGTGGGGGAGTGCCCAGATCAACAATTAATAATACATACAAAGCCTTTTTGCATTGCTCTTATTAACTTACTGGTGTGAGCCACTAATTTCAGCAAGCAATCAGGCTCTAGAACAATTGGAAATTATACAAAATCAGGCTATGAGGCTTATTACAGGAAATGTTAGATCCACTCCAATTGATTCCACACTATTGTTAACAAAAAATAGGCCTATTAAAACAATTTTTGAAAAAAAGTCTATTTCGCTTTACGAAAAACTAATTCGGCTTGGAGATCCTTACTGGGTTAACTACCAAATACATACTAGAAATCTTAAAACACAATGTGGATTTATTCAAAAAGTTTTTGATATTTTGTAAGGGGGTGAGCCACATGAAAATTTACGGAAGATTATGAAACCCATAAACCCCTTAAAGATCTACGAAGTTGAGTTTAATCTGAATCTTCCGAATAAAATATACAAGAAAGATACGGTTCTGACGTTCTCAGGTGCTTTGCCTTGGAGCTAATCTATACTGAATAGGTATCCTGAATGAAATTGGCAGCATGTGTATACAGATTGGGTCCTATTCTCTATTTAGAAAATGCAACCTTCTTCTAAAGGCATTGAAAATACAATTCTAAATTGAAACGAGGTAAGAATAAGTTACCCGATTAGGCTTGTTTGCTGGTGTTCTTCGCTAAAGAATAACTAAATTCCGTGGGGGGTTGAATCATATGGACGAACAGAAATACTCCTATCATGACAGCACAGATTTTAATGATCACACACACAAAACTATGTACACCTTTCTACAAATATATTTACAAAATTAACTTATTTTCATCATGACGCTTAACACTTCGTCCGTAGCTCACAGTTCGTTTTTTGTTTATTTATATTTCTCTAAGTCTCTGGTTACGAGAGTTCTTTTTTGGTAGGAACTAGTTAAGCGCCCTCTACGAGCGGTCGCGATATTCTCCCATCTTTGAGTATGGAAGATGGCCTGGAATACTCAAATTAAAGAAGCGATGGCGCATCCAAGTCTATTCACTGGTCGAACTTTCCTCCCAATAATGTCCGAAAAGGAGGATCATTTATTTCTCTGGCACGATTATCATCAGGAATTGGAGATGCTAGACGCTGAAAGTCCGAAGGTTCAACATCAGGAACTTCTAAAGGACAAAACCGTTGACAATGACGTAATATATCACCATTCTTGGTCTTCAAATTGACTAGACGAACGTGTCCGTCTCTACCAGGAAGCAACATCAATACTTTGGCCAGTGGCCAATTTATTCTCTTCGAATTTCCATCATCATTTAGGACTACGTCTCCTTCTTTACACGATTGACTCCTTTTGGTTCTACAAATTTTTTGAAGGAGCCCCAGATATTCACGTCTGAAATGTTGTCTTAATAAGCATCTAATTTTCTGCCGATTGGAAAATCTTCTGTTTATGGAGACTTCATCGATATTTTCACATGAAACTACTGTCTTCCTTCTTTCAGAATTTATCACACTGAAATCGGGCTTGTTTTCTGCTACAGGACAATTGTTTTCTGGTTCGGAAAGCCTTTTAGGCCCCTCCCACCATCGGGACTTTACCAGACATTCATATAAAGGAACCGAATTCTTCTCCTTTTCTGACGCGTTGAAAACGGGTCGAACTTCAGGGATCGAGTTCTCTTGCCGAACGGTTCCATATCACAGGTGATGACAGTCTTCCTCGTCAAACATTATTTGCAACTTCGGTCGAGTTTTCTTTTCGTCTTGAAACATCTTCATAGGCTTGATGGTTTCCACTGGTTTTGAGTTTATTGACCGTAGAGCTCAGTCTTTTTTCTGCTATCTTATTATTTTTTGGAAGATTTGGATGATAGCTCAAACAGCGTAGCGAAGCTTCATATCGTCCATCTGGTTCTCTTTTCAAGGATGCCAAAAGTTGTTCTTCAGCTGCTTTTTCTAATTCTCGTTTCGTCTGCTTTTCTGCGGGATCAGTTATGTCTAATACATCCAAGTCCCAAAGATCACTAATCTTCCTTTCAGACAAAAGCAAAAAAGCAGAGAGTGTTCCGCATTCCGCTTCCTTATGAGCGGATATCTTCACCATCAAGGTCCACCTTAGATGTGTTTCTATAGCTACCGCCTCACATTTTAATTGAATAATGTTCCTCTTTAAATGTTTCCTATAAACATCTGCTCCGATCAAACAATGAACTTCGTTATCATAAGGCTGTGCTCTATTGGGAATGTTCCAAATCTGACAACATGATTCTATGTTGTTTTGTTTCACGAACCTTCTTTAATCTTCGGAATTTCAGACCCAATTTTGAATTTACCGTAAACATCGAAATTGCACAAGTAATCACGATTGAAACTGCTTAAGTGAATTTTATAGCGATTGTGACTTCTTACGCTTTCCAGTCCCCCAAACAAGCTATGACTCATTTTTTCTTCTCCATTTGCTACATAACCCATTTTCTTAGCCATACACTGAGTCAGGTATGAGTGCTGGCTTCCGCACTCAAAGACGGCCAGAGTGATAATTTCCGTTCCACTAATTTTATTAATTAGTCGAACAACAGAGTCTGCATTAAAACATCATGCTTGTACGTTCTGTTAGACAATACATGATCGTTTTCAGATATGTTCCCTTTAAAGTCTCTTTCATTATCTTCTGAATTAACCTGTATTTGTGAGCACACTACAGAAAAATGCCTTTTAGAACAAGTAGAACATCGTATATTGCTCTTGCAATTTTTTGCAGTGTGCCCTTCCCTCTTTAAATATATAAAACATGCGCCCTTCCTTATGCAAAAAATTTCGTTTATCTTTTTACGGCATTTCCTCAAACAGCTTGCATTCCGAAATAAAATGAGAAGAATCTTCACATAAAATGCATTCCTCTTTCTGTTTGGTTTCATTTATAGAGCTTGCCGCAGTAGAAAGACTCTTTAGGCGACGACACGCACTCGATTAATTTTGGAAGGGGAATTTGATTCAAGGCCATGACTGATTTGATACGCTTTTGCTTTTTCCCGGCTTGTAACTTCAGCCTTCAATAATTCTAAAATTTGTTTAACTTGCATATTTCCATCGGATCCATATTTCTTAGTTATTTCAATCACGATATCCGAAGGCAAACATTTCATTATGATGAGACACATTAATGAATAATTTTCATAGTTTTGACCTAAAGCTTCTAAATTTCGTAATTCAGTTTGGCAAGTGTCTAACATTTTCCTGAGGGAAAAAACATCTTTTGAGCTTTTTATCGGCATTAAGGACAATAATTTATTCATGTGAAATGATATTACTAATGATTTGTCACCGTATCTGTCCTGAAGAGTTTGGATAGCCGATTCATAATTATTGTTCGTTAAAGTAAATCCTTCAATTGTATCGGAAGCACTGGCAGAAAAAAATCATTTTAAATAACTAAATTTGACAATTGTTCAATTTTATAAATAGCCAATCAAAATTGATCTCAAAATCTGTTCCATTCACGGGATCAGCAGTGAAATTTTCGATCGTTAATCGAGGTAATTTAATGAGGGATTCGGGTTTAATTTTTACAATAATTCTATCTGTTATTTCAACTTCTGAGCTCTTCTGAACATTCCCGTTTGTTACGGAGATCGTAGGTGTGATGGTATATTTACATTTTTCAATAGAACTTTTCACTTCACCTCTTGATTTTACTGATTTGGTTAGATATTCATTACATTTAATTACTTCACTTTCAAGTTCCTTAGCGTCGTCAATTTCTTTCTGAACTTCAGAATCTAATTCCACTAACTGATTTTCTTTTAAGGATAATTCATCCAAAGATTCTTCTAACCGATAAATCGGGATCTTTAATCAAAAGTGTTTCGATTTTTGTAAATAGCTTCGTAGCAATGCTTCGTACCGTAGTGCGTTTTTTATTTGCTGCTTCCATTTTAAATTATAATTCTAATTGTGATATCTTTGTTATTTCTATAAATTTCTTAATAACAATAATGAAAGTGTTTCTCTCAATCATAAATTATCACAATTCAACTTTGCAGTTCCATTAGATTCTAATCCTAAATGTATTTCCGTTTTCTTATTGAGGTTTAATATTCATAATAATCAACAATTTATATTATTCTAAAGCGAACCAAACGCGGACGCCATTATTTAGCAAACACAACCTTTTTCTAAAGGTATTTCAAATGCAATTTTAAATTGAAACTAGGCAAGAATAAATTGCTTACCCGATTAGGCTTGTTCGCTGGTGTTCTTCGCTCAAGAATAACTAAATTCCGTGGGTTTTGAATTATATGGACGAACAGAAATACTTCTATCATGACAGCACATGTATTTTAATGTTCACACACGCAAAACTATGTACACCTTTCTACAAATATATTTACAAAACTAACTTGTTTTCATCATGACGCTTAACACTTCGTCCGACGCTCACCGTTCGTTTTTTGTTTATTTATAGTTCTCTAAGTTTCTGGTTACGACAGTTCTTTTTTGGTAGGAGCTCGTTTAGCGCCCTCTGCGCGCGGTCGCGACACTGTAAGCTATGTGTCTGCAAGCTCCGGCGTCTTTTCCAAACTCTTCTCTTTTTCTGATACAGCGGGGAAAAAACAGAACGGCCTTTGATGCAGAGGTAGAGGCCATCCGTATTGCGTTGGAGCAACTCCCGGACTTTCTGCACAAATTTTAAAAGGTTGTTACCTCTCGGACTCTCAGACAGCCATACAGGCCATTGGTTCTACCTATATCTGCTGAGGTCCTGCAGTGCCGAGAGTTGATGCACCATATCAGTCGAGAAGACAAACCCATCAAGTTACAACGGATTACTGGTCATTGCGGCATTTACGGAAACGATCAGGCAGACCTTCTCGCTCGTAAAGGTATCTTTTCACTCAAAAAAGCTCTTCTGGAAACAAGTTTTGAAATTGAAATTTGAGGCCCAAATGCAAGACCGGGTTAAATCTAAGACCTGGATAAGCGAAGATCTTGCTAACATACCCGATTGCCCTCGACGTGAGGCAGTAGCATTGTTCCGATTGGTGACAGGACATGACAGGAGTGAACATCTCCATAGAATTGGTATTTTTGACTCCCCTCTTTGTTCATTGTGCGATCTTGGAGAACCCTTTAGTAGAGCTCATCTGCGTTGATGCGGGACACTTTGCCGCTCCACCGACTCCGGGACGACCCCAGACGACCGTGTATTGGAGAGGCAGAGAACGCCTGAGGCAATGACTTCGGTCATTTTGTGTTAACTTGTTCACTGTTCTATACGTTTTCATGTTTTTTTTTCTATAATAACCGACCTTGCCATTAGAAAAAAGAAAAAAACTTCTTCTCTGATTTTTCTGAAATTATAACGCAATTTTTATTCTAAAAATTATTTTTGTTTCAACAACTTCATATGTAAACCACACTGTTATTGTCATTATTTATTATCAGTTACCCGTAAAACGTTCAACATATTCGTTAAACTTTAAGACCTGTTTAAATGAAATCACTCCCTAACATACAAGCTGTAGGTACCAAGGCCCGATCTCGGTTTTTAAAACCAGCTAAAAATAATGATGATTTTCTAAAATATAAGTTTTGTTTTGGTTAAAATATTGATTTTCCTAAGTTTATTCTTGTTCTTGGTCAATACAGAATTACAAGGAAAATCTTTCCTCATTACGTATATATAAAAAATTCCACTTGACTTGCATCTCTTACTATAATTAGCTGAAACGTTGAAAAATATCTTCTTTTCATTGTTTACTCAAAATAGAACTACTTATGCTAGGACCATTCGCTATTAATTTTATCAGTATAATTCATAATTCAAGGTAGGGGAATGTGGGACGAAGTGAAATATCGTGGCAAAGTGAAATGGTGAAATATTTACTCCGCTAATCATGCCACCTATCTGGTAATATTTTAACCATGTAGTAATACATATAGTCTACTCCAGTGGAGCAAAAATTACCTCTGAAAATCAAAGAATGTGATAATACAAGCAATTTTAAAAAATATTCATATTCGAATATTTTGATGCAAGTCAAAAACTATTTTTGTTATTATTAAATGATAAATTTCTTGTCATTAATGTTTTAAATATTGATTGAGATCTACAAATATTCGGTGCAGTATTTATTTGTTTAATATTAAGCTTATTTGTGTTTAAAATAATTTGCATACAGTTATTCAAGTGCGTGCGGAGCAAAGTGAAACAATTGATTTCGTTTGCTTATTCAATACTTTATCAAATCACTTGGTTATTTATTTGTTAATTATTTCTCTTTTATTTTCATTATTTCATTTAATAACTCAATTATTTATTCACTCATTCACTTATTTTCTTATTCATTCACTATTTTATGCACTCATTTGTTTTTTTCTCGTATATTAATTCATTATTTATATTTCATTTTCTTTTTATTTATTCATTCATGTTTTTATTACTGCTTCATTTGATCAAAAGTATCTTTAATATTTAAATAAAAATTATTTCGTTCAAAAAAAAAAAAAAAAACACTTTGCCTTATGGAAAAAAATGCAAAATTTTCACCTTTCTTTGAAGGTACAAAAACAAAAAATAATGTTTCAGTGCAAGTTTCATTATAAAACTTGCTGCGTTGCCCGGCTTTGCCCGGTCCTACTTGAAAATAAAAATTGTGTCAAGTGACGTATATTCAACAATCAAGCGTAAAAAATAAATTTAAAAAAAACATCATGATTTCCCTTCCAAACAATGGCGGCAAATATTAAAATACTTTTAAGAAATTAAATCCAGAAAAGTGGATTTAAAATGCGTAACCATGGAAATACAAAATAAAATAAGTTTAAGGAATTAAAATGCGAAAGAAAATGGTTCACAATTTGAATGGAATCGAGATTTTTGAAACTTGATTTAAAAAGGCTTGTAACTTTTTTCCCTTTCGAGATAAAAGCTTATTTTTTCGACCATAGGTCGAGTTAATTCTGGAGTAAAAAAGGTCGCTTTTTCCAAAGACGTCAAAAAGAAAGCTGTGGGACAATTCCTTCACTTTTTATTGATTTATTTAATGAAGAAAGTAGTACCTAAATTTCAGCTAAGCCTTAAAAAAATCGAGCTAAAAACGCAAATAACTCCCGCTGTAATAAAGTTAGAGCATTGAATCAAATAGCATAGAACGCGGAAAATATACCCTTTCGAACGATATGTAATATTAATATGTGCAAGTAATTTTTCACCCCCATATTCGGGAATTTATGTGAAAATTGGGCCTAAATTGGAATAAAAAAAAGAACTATTCATCGAATTGTTTTCGAACTGGTCTGCAAACCTTCTCAGGACTTAAAGGAACAAACTGTAAAAATTTCAGCGCAATCGGTCGGGTAGTTCTCGAGTTTTGCGAGTTCAAACAAACAGACGCTTTTTGGAGACTTCATTTTATACTAGTATGTAGAGATATAGTATTTTTTTTTTTTTTTTTTTTTTGCGAACCGTTAACTTTAAAGCGAAATTCCAATTTGTTCACATTGAAAGAAAGCAAGTGATCTTAACCATTTCACTTTGCCCCACATCCCCCTACATTAAGCATTTTGGAAACTCCGTAAAACCTTTGAATGTAAGCAAACGGCGGGAAAAGAGTTTTAAATATTATCATGTTTTAAAAAGTGTTCATTTGAACTTATGACAGGAATATACTTATTCTACTACTAGAAAACCGCCCATCAAGGCATGACGGGTGAAAATTGCTTCTACATTTGAATGAAGCAAGCTGCTTGTTTGGTGATATTTTGATCGTTGAAATTTTAACCGTGACTCCAGTGGATTAACCCTAAGTTCCAGTAGATAGCGTTCATTGTTGACCACTTTTTCGTTTCTTTACTTTCCTAAAATTACAGTCGTACCAGTGAAACAGTTAAGTTTCCGGATTCAGTTCAGCCTTGTCAAAATAAAGCCTTTCCCTGCATGTTAAACATTACCTAAACATATTATCAAATTATCATGCCGTGGCGCGAGTTTCATTGTTGAAATTCGCAGGTCAGTTGATCATTGGCTATTATATATATATATATATGAGAATAATGAAAACCCACCTTTAGTGTTGAACAGTAACACTATCTTAAGAATGTTTATATGCTTTTCATGAAGCATTTTTGAAAAATGTACTTTGAGCAGATTCTGCGAACTTGCAACGTTTATATTTTAAAAAAAACATATTGAATGAACGACAATTTTAAAGAATACATTAAAAAAAAAGAGGAGTGGGGGAGAAAAGTAATTAAGTTTGAAAGTAATTCATCATTTTCTTTACTTCAGTAGAAAAATAAATAAAAAAACAAGAAAAAGTTATCGAACAAATGAGCGTAGAATCAATGAAACGCTGATTTGCAAAATGCTACCAGAAATACCAGTATTATAGTTGTAAATGTTTCCTCAATTATATTAAGTATGAAAAAAACGTTATATCAAAAGTCTATCAGCTTAACTACGAGGGAAAAGTCATATATAAAGAGAAGTACGGAAACAATTTAATCTTAATGTTTGTGGCATAAATTTATTTCAATAGCTACCAGTATCTTCTATACTCTTTAAAACTCACAATTTTTGTGCACATTGAAGTCCGCAATTATTTTATTTCTTTCTTTCGATCCCTGACTATCAAAGAAAAGTACATCTTATCATATACTTATTATGGTTTAAAGTCAAAACACATCTTACAGTACACGAAATTACGAGTGGTTAAACTTCCATCAAAAACAATGCTCAGATTTTCAATGCAGTAAAGATTTTCTGTTTGTCAAGGAGAAAAGAAAATGAAATAAAAAAGTATGCAGTCGCCGCACACATATTTCATTTCGGCAAATTTAAAATTTATCGAATAGTAAAATATTTCTAGTTCATCTCAAATCAATTGAGATGACAGCAAATTCTAACATCAGTAGAAAGATTTTTCGTCTGATTAATACCCTCGCAGATGCAGATTCAGTGAAAAAAGGGTAATCAAAATTCTTTCAATCTGAAAAGCCAAAATATGATTTCTTTCTAACTTATTATTATTTTTCTTTGTGCACTGAGAAATCAATTTGTCGTTTTTCAGTTCCTTTACACTTCATCTATGCTAATCACATGAAACCTCTCATTCACAAAAAGAATGATCTTTTCGTGATAAAACTGAATTTTTTTGTGTTAAATCAACCTAGATCCATATAGAAAATACATTGAAGGGGTTTTTTTCGTAGTTGATGTTAAAAAAATAATTTAACTTCATGTCAATTGCTGCTGAGAGATGAACAGCTTAAAAGTTTAAAAGCAACAAACGAGAAAATAATTATTTTAGAGCAAAACTAAAGGGCTCCGCTCCCTGCCGCTAACCACAACCCGAAGATTGCGTTGCAATTTTATTTGATCCTCAAAGATTTAAATCGTCTAAAAAAATCAGATTAAAAGCGTTACGAATTCCGTTTCAAACAAAATGAAAATCCCCTTCTCTCTCCCGTAGAAAATAGAACGTAAATAAAGAGCTCATAATTAGAACACAATCCCGCTTCCGTCCGAAGACAAAAAGAACGTGATAGAAATATGCAAAACTGAGAAATTAAAAACAAAGAATCCCTTTGAAGAGAACCCCTTTCTCCGGTTCCAAACAAACTTGAACCAACTTGGGGGCACCGGGGCCATTGAGAAGGAATACTAATGGAGGGAGCCATAGCAAATGTCTCAGTGAAACAAACTTGGGAACCAATGTTTCCCAGGTTAGGTGACTTGTTTGGCTGGAAAGTTGTCGCGTTTTGCCACGCAATCGCTCTTTTGGCATTAAATATTTTTCAGACGACGCGAAAGAGCTTATTATGAAGTCGGGGCTACAAATCTGAGCAACTCTGGCTCCAACTCCTTTACCGCATAATAATAAATAAATAAATAAATAACGGATACAAATACAGGCCTATCATTCAAACTCTCTCTCCCCACTTCTTTCCGGATTTTAAAATATGATGTAATTGCATTTTTCATGTATTTTGATGTTTATTCCCTGAAATGACAGGCATGTACAAATAGTTGAAAGTGTTCTGTTATTGACTGAAAATTTATGAATTCATATGTATTGTAATCAATGTTTTGAAATGATTTTATACGCAGGCATACTAGTATTTAAATAGAAGCATAAAAATAGCAAATCTTTACCTTGCGCATCTGCTGTTCACAGGAGCTTGGCGAGAAGATACTCGCCAGCAAAGCAAATGTACACATAATGCTTAAGAGCCGTTAAAATAATTACTAGTTTAGTAAAAAGTGTTTTTATGGAACTAAAATGTTATTTGCACTCAAGATATACAAGGTTTTATAACTTTTATAGATAAAATAAGTACAATAATTTTAAAATTATAGGCAATTGTAAAATATGTACTCGTTGAATGCATATAAATATTATTTTTTTTAGAAGTAAAAAACATTCGTACATGCTAGGGAAAAGTTACTGGACCTCCTGGTGTGGCTTTTTCTTCATAGTTTACAATGCTAGAATACTGCACTATTACTATACATCTAATTTTTCCCTTCTACAGTTAAATGTTGTTATCATGCATGGCTTGAGCTAATGAAAACTTCTTCAGCGGTTACGGTCAACTCGAAATTGCTCCCCAAGTCACATGGTACTGTTGCCGTATCGGGATAGTAGGGTTGCACTCTCTCCATCTATTCCTTCTCAATGACCGGGGCTCCCGAGCAGTGCAAAACGGCAGTTTGGGCGATTGAAAAAGTCGCTTTCAAATTAGTCGTCTCTAGTAATATATTTTGGCTCTTAGCTCCGGGCTTGAATTGAGATGAGCCTAGGACTTTTTGTTAAAACGGAAACCCCTATATCTGTTGTACTAATTAGTTGAGAAAATTGAAATTAGCTTTATTTGATGCATAAAAAATATCTTTCGAACGACATAGAAGGTAAAAAGGCGTGGTGTATCTTTCATCCTAATTTGAAACTCAAGATAAAAAACCAAGGTGCTAACTCCCAAGGCTCAAAGTAATTGTGTATCAAATTTCAAGGTTGCAAGTTAGGGTGGTCGAAAAACAACTTTTTTTTTATTTCGATAATGGATAGTGCGGAAAAGGTGCCATTGGTGGGGCAATGCACATAAAAAATTTGAACATTTTCCGACAATTTCTTGATCTGCGCAATTGGGTTGAAGTTTCGAAAAAATGCTGTTTTTTCATGTTTTTAGCGAAAATTAGTAAAAAAAAAAGGATGTTTCTATTTTCGATGATGAGTTGAGCGGAAAAGGTGCAATTGGCGGTACTAAACTTCCATAAAAGTTTTGGGGTGTGTGGTATAGCTCTTTCTTTTGCCACAAATTTTCGTAATTTTTAGTTTTTTTTAAAGTTTTCAAAAAAAATTCTCAAATAGTAAAAATTTTGTTTTCGCCGTATTTCTCTGCCATAATTATATAGTTTTATCACATGTGATGCATTTTTAGATGTGCAGTGGCTGTAAATTAACTACTAATTGCGTTTAAATTTTTTCGACTTAAAATATGCTCTTAGAAAACTTAAGAGTCGATGAACAGTCGAGGCCATTCCTTTCTGATTCAAAGAAACCCGTAAAATTTGAATGGGCCCCGACTGTTGATCCTTCTATTCTGCTTTTGAATTTATGATTTGTCTTATCTGCGTACGGTTATAAAACTATTTCAACGGTGTAGTTATTCAGTAGTACTTAATAACATTCTAAACTACTGGGCTTATACATTTGTCTTTTTAGTTTTTTTGGTTTTTACGCAGTCGGGTTTTTTGTTTTTATTTAATAATCTTTTAATTTACTCTTTTTAGTGATATTTCATTGACTCAGTTATTATGATTATGATACAGTACATTTCGCAATCTTGTCATTACATTGAGAGAGTTTGTTTGTATCTTGAGGTCTACTAAATAACTTACGGTGGTCTAAACTACTGATAATTAGTCCCTCTACGGACCTAACTCCGCTTAAAGCTACATGTGCTTGGCCTTCGGCAAAAATGCGCGAACTTAAGTCAACCACAACACAGCTATATAAACAGGCTGTATAACTCATGATGACGCGAAATCGGAAATGTCCCTCCCCCCTGCAGTCAAATCTTTCTCGCAAAACTAAAAAAGCCCATCGAGAAAGTACACGTCGCGAAACACAGTCCCTTGAATCAAGGCAAAAACAAATGCAACATGTTAGTGATGAAAATCGAATTAGTAGACTTTCTCTCTTTTGGTGCATATTGCACGGGTTTCTTTAGATGAGGACTACAATGTATCTTGCCTTCGTTACGCATAATATACTTTTTATTGCAATACAGAATACAAATAAAGAAAACATGAAAGAATTCACGTCAGAAAGAGGGCAAAGTACATCCGGAGCGAGGGTGTCTTGACCCACCGCACAGTGTGGCATAGTGGGCAAAAATCCACCGAACTCGCGGGTTTTGAGCTAGGATCTTCTATTATGGCTCAAAATCGACAAAATTCTTCGACTATTTCGTAGTGGTGCTACAATTTTGAATTTCTTCTCTTCGCGATTTTGAAAACTAAAAGGTATGATCATATTTTTTCCCTGATATGTGGCTCAATGCTTAGTATAAATCGAGGAATTAATTGGATGATAAAACACAACTTTTGATCGCTGCTGGGTGTTTAAAAATGCTTTTTTCCACCGTATAAATAATTAAAAACATGATTTTTTCAGGTTTTTCCGTTGAAAAAATGGGTTTTAACGGTCTTCACACATCTCCCGCTAAAGAACAAATATATATTTTAATTCTAAAGTACAAGTTTTTAATCATTTTCCAAAGTTCAAAAGGTAAAAACCTCCCTAAAACACCGGAAAATTGCTCAAAGTTCGAATTTCAGCTCGAGATCCTACTATTGTCCACGGGAGTACATCTGTGCAATAGCGGCTTACTTTATATGTATGCGTTTATATGTATACATTTCGAGAATAAATAGTCTGCGTTCGAATAAAGACCTTTACGTTTAGAATTTCTGAATGCTTTTGACGTTTATAAGAAAATTTAATGTATTAAAGTAACAGTTGAGCAAATGTGTAGACACAAAATTAGTATGTTTGTCTGTTTCCTCGGAATAATCGTAATATTCGAATTGTACCAGGTATGTTCACTCTTTTTTGTCCTCTGTTACAAATATTTAAAAAAAATTATGTAAATTACATTTTTTTTTTAAATTTGTTTCTGCGTGTAAGACCAACAAAACCAGCATAAATTGTAATATAAATTCAATTAAATTTTATAATAAAGTTAAAATAACATGTCTTTACTGTTTTTCATACTTTTAAATTGAAAGCTAATGGACATATATTTCAAGTATTTGTTTTTTATATTAAATAGAGTGAAGTAAAATCATATAATTTCATTAATCCTTTCAGCCTTATCTCAAATTCAGCTGTATTATAACCTATAAATGATGTTGTTAGGAACAAAACTGGGACTAAAAGGGTTCATCTGAGCAATAGTTGTTTAGTTTAAAATTATTCAAATTTTAACACGTGTTTTTACATTTTAAGTTAGAATTCCAACAAAAACACTTACGTAAAAGAGTGAAAATACCTGTTACAATTCAAACATTACGATTATTCCGAGGAAACAGACAAACATACTAATTTTGCGTCTACACATTTGCTCAACTGTTACTTTAATACATTAAATTTTCTTAAAAACATCAAAAGCATTCGGAAATTCTAAATGTAAAGGTCTTTATTCGAACGCAGACGATTTATTCTCGAAATGTATACATATAAAATAAGCTGTTTGCCGCTATTGCACAGATGTACTCCCGTGTACAATGGTAGGATCTCGAGCTGAAATTCGGACTTTGAGCAATATTTCGGTGTTTTAGGGAGGTTTTTACATTTTGAACTTTGAAAAATGATTGAAAACTTGTAGTTTAGAATTAAAATATATATTTATTCTTGAGCGGGAGAGGTGTGAAGACCATTAAAACCCATTTTTTCAACGGAAAAACCTGAAAAATCATGTTTTTAATGACTTATCGGTGGGAAAAAGCATTTCTAAACACCCAGCAGCGATCAAAAGTTGTGTTTTATCATCCAATTCCTCGATTTATAAGCATTGAGCCACATATCAGGAAAAAAATATGGTCATACTTTTTAGTTTTCAAAATCGCGACTTGGGTCCATTCTGAGCTCTGCGGCGCTTAGGGGGTTAAGAAATTGAAAATTGTAGCACCAATACGAAATAGTCGAAGAATTTTGTCGTATTTTGAGCTATAATAGAAGATCCTAGCTCAAAACTCTCGAGTTCGGTGGAATTTTGCCCACTATGCCACACTGTGCACCGCCTCAAGTGGGAGAAGCAATCGCTTATATCACTCGGCCACTAAGATCCCAATTAGTAGACAAAAAAATTCAGGCAGCGAAAACTACCTGCATTTGTCGCACGCAGGTAGCGTGCGACACAGTTTGCAACACCAAACGTGCGCCGATCCCGCACTGCCATATTTTGTCAACTGGTTTTTGATATGGTGAATTTTGATTACTGTCATGTATTTAGTGACACTCCCAAGGTTAAGACAAATCGATTGACGTAAGAATTACCAATATTGAGCAAGGCGTTTAGCCCCTAGAACGCCACATAGAAACGGACATACATACATAGACTAATAAACACATTACCCTCCTTTGCGTCGCGCACGCGCAGTCGGGTAATAAACTACCCATCTTTACATGCTAATCCTTTCTTCTTGCATTATGAATTCAAAAGCGCCACCTGTTCGCAATTTTCGCAACTAAATTTTTTTATTGCACCATCCTTCTTCCCCTTCAAGATTAGTAAGTGTTCCAAATTTGGTTGCAAGCTAGAGACTGCTCCAAATAGAGATATGTATTTTATAACCACCCGGTATATAACAGCCAAAGATCGATTAACGCTCCTGACGTCATTAACAATGAAACTCGCGCCACGGCATGATAATTTGGTAATAGGTTTTGGTAATGTTTAACATGCAGTGAAATTCTTTATTGTGACTAAGATGGACTGAATCCGGTAACTTAACTGTTTTACTAGTAAGACTGTGTCATTTTAGTCCAGGATCTGAAGGGGGTTGAGCATACATGGAAAGGCTGACGCAATATTATTTTTGATTATTGTTACGGGGCCTATAGTGATTATGAAACCACATGTCGTCGCCTCCCTGGGTGGCCGACAACCCCGGGGGAGGGGGGAAAGTAGTGGGGGAGCCGTTTTTTAAAACACTCATAACTCGCGAACCATTTGAGATAAAACACTGAAATAAGTGGCAATAGACGCAGCAAAACATGGGCTTTATAAATGCTAAATATGTTTATAGTGCTATCTTTGTTGGTTTGTGAGTAAATTCGATTTTTCTCAAACAAGCAAAAATTTTCAATAAAATACGCAAAACGAACTTTTTTTTCAAAAATAAGTACTGCATCAAAACTATTTAACTATTTAGTGAATCAATAAAATCTGAAACATCATTATCCAGTTTGTTTAACATTCCCTAATTAATATCAACGCGTCAAAAAGCGAAATATATCTAGCAAGAACTGCTTAAAATATCGTATTGACTAAAGCGGCAGCATTCTCAGGAGGGAGGGAGGAATGACGAACCACTCATTCTTCAATCTATGAAGTTATTGTAATTGTAAAATATACACAAATTACTATTTTTCCATTTTTAATTGCGTTATACATTGCTAAAAATTTGTAGAGGAACTAGGAAATCAGTCCTACAGTAGTTTCACAATATAAATATGATTAATTTATTTGTACAAATTTTTAGTTTTCATTTGCACAAACAAATTCAGTTTTACATTGCCAGTGTTGTTTTATTCAATTTAAGAAACTAGGAACACTAATACAAAAAATAGAATTAACTAAAGTAATGCAAAAAATGAGAACTGCATTTCCAAAAAACAAAAAACATTGTAAAAATATAGTTAAATAATATATAAGAAATTTTGAAAGGTTAATCATACCCATTTTAGTTTTCTTGCAATTGTTCCATTGATTCGTCGTCTTCCGTGTATTTTACAGTTAATGGGTTCTTACAATTGTCCTTACAAGCACAATATGTACACCAAGCTGAATTATTTACAAAACATTTACAAGATAGTTTTTTACAGTTTTTGCATGTGCAGGGTGGAATCAAACCCTCTGGTACGGCTGACTGAGTCATCAAGAGTGGCTTTATTGCTTTATTTTCATCCAAGTAAAACCCAAACTTCGTTAAATCTAAGGGTTCTGCAAACGGAACAGTAGAATTGGTCCAATAATATAATTGAGCAATACATCTTAGCACATATTGACGGAAAGAATTAGATGTGCATGGCAGAGAGCTGATATTATTTATAGCTGATGGGGATGATAAGAAGCTAATATAACGACTTTCGTCGCAAGAAATACCCTTTTTCTTGACAATCTTTAAATATGCACCTTCTAATAGCTGAAATTCGGTATCACTTAGGTCTTGTTTGAATAATAATTCTAAGGCTTCTAAAACAGTTTCGGATTTTTTTGCTAAACTAAAAGCATACTTTTTTGCTCCTATTTTACTTGTTGCGTCGCATCCGGTAAATACATGAAGAGCTGGTAAAATTTTCGAAATTTTTTCTGTAATTGCTTCTGAAGCTAAATGGCACCCTAAAGCTCTTTTTCTTTCTCCAACTCCAGCAACTAACCACATGGAATCGCAACCTCTGTTCTTAAACAAATGCCAGTATGATATTGCCAATACAAATACATCAGTGTCTGGGCTATGAATTATAACACTTTCCCTATTTTGCATTGAATCGTGAGCATGAAGAAAGATTCTGGTATCTGCTTCGTTCTGATTGGACCTGAGTATTTCAGAAAGAGTTATTTCTTGACTCTCAGATTTTAAATAACATTCATTTTCATCTTCAAAGCTACCAGACACCAGAAATTGTTTGCCAACAGGAACAGATATATTATTTATTATATACTCTGAAATGTACTTTAAAAGGTTCCTTTTATTTTCGGAAATGGCTATATAACGAGACCACTGGTTTGGTATCTTAGTCAAATCATTGTGAATTTTTATAAGCAAAGGAGATTTTCCTGAACTTCTGGAGTCGTTTTCTATATTTTTAATTGATGAAGTTATATTGCTGTATCGATCATATACTAGATCCACTCGTGTTGTTTGATTACAGTGGAGAAAATATTCTATTTTTTTTAATTGCAGGTCTGCAAAATCTTTGAATGTATTTAAATTTGAGAACACAGAGCTTGGGACACTATGGACCAGAGCCATTCCATCAATAATATGAACTTTGTTTTTCAAATGGTGTACTTCTTCCAGAGTTTTGCTGCAAGAAGTCTCATTTTCAATTATGTTCATCAAATCGGACTTCACGCTTTTCTTTAGTAGACCATTCGAATGAGCCAAACTTGGCGGGTAGTCCAGCAGCTCATGACTCAACAAAATTTGAAGAGGAATGTTTCTTTGATTGGCTAACATCACTTTTGAGCTAAAGTTTTCAAGTGAAGATGCTTTCTTAGTTTCTTTCTGCTGTTTCGCAGTTGCTATTGTAGACATTGTCATTATATGACTCCTCGGGATACACTCATACAATCCTTTTATTTTTTCAACTATTCTTTGACTCTTAAACTGTTTGAAGAGATTATTTCCGTTTTCTTTAATGTTCAATAGAAATTTTGATGCTGCTTCTGTGGCAATAACCCCGCTCACTATGTTTCTCAACTCAGGCATCAAGTTTTCAAAAGGGTTGTCATGGTCATTTATGAAATTAATTATAAGTTGGACATCACTTTCATCTCTTTCTACCCTGTTACTGCTCCATTCTTTATGCACAAACTCTTCAACATCACCAGTTGGATCTTGAAATGTATCACAAAATTCTTGTAGAGATCGACAAATACCAGATTTAAAATGATACAATAAACACCAGTTTTGCATTGCACTTTCATTCGACGTAATTCCAATCAGACCCCCCTGTACTTTGGACGAGCGAATTAAGGTCTGCTCCAAAGCGTAATCCGAGGCAACATTATTAAATTTTCCTGCTTTTCTTTTTACAGAAAAATATCCTTGACAGAATGCGTCCTTTAACTCTTGAGGTAAACAGGCCATATCTGATAGGTAAAATATACATCCCCTTACATAGTTAACATGATTAAATAGTAAAAAGAAAGGTACCATTCTATTTACAACACGCAAATGTAAATCCCAGTTCCCGTCTCTCTCAGCTCTGACAAAGTCTAAAAGAATTTCTACCATTTCACAGTAGTCACACCAGTATTTGAAGGTTTCGTTTGTAAGTGATTTATCTTTCAAAAATTTTTTAAACGCAATGAAAAATGGGGCCCCTTTTTCCGCAATAATTTCGTACTTGCTGGATATATTTTCCTTTGTGCACAATACTGCTTGCTGTAAAGACAACACATCAGATTTAATTTGTGGCATACTATGTTCAGCACTTTCTTTAAGAAATATTTTTAGTTGCAGTCTACGGAATGCTTCGTACATTAATTTGTGTACCCGAATACCCCTGTTGTATTGCGCACCTCTCAAAATTGCCTGCAGTGTGTTTTCACCATATATTCCAGTTTCAATCAATATATCAGAAAAACCACTATCGCTTACATATTGTCCAAT
Organism: Uloborus diversus; assembly: GCF_026930045.1. Lineage (NCBI taxonomy): Eukaryota > Metazoa > Arthropoda > Arachnida > Araneae > Uloboridae > Uloborus > Uloborus diversus. Next base: position 157,674,215 of record NC_072731.1, on the reverse strand, counting down.
TATGCTTAACCAATTTTTGGCCAAATGAAATGCACCAATTCTCAAAGTTAAACAGTCAAATTCTTTACTTTGTATTTGTATTAACTTGGCAATCAGATAAATTGCCGTATCACAGGATAATACAGAGTACTTCCGTCCCAATTGATCATTCATTGATATGAAGTTTTTCATGACCGTATAAACAGTATCTGTTGTTGTGGGCGGTGCTGGAAATAATGCACAGAATCCAATATTTGTAGTAGGTACATCAGAATTTGAAATCATTTGATGAAATGGAGTCCAACCAGGGCACACTGCAGTTGCTGATATTGAACTATCAGTGTTTAGAAATTCATGTTTCATTCTGCAAAGGACCCAAACTAAATCATTTAGATTATCATCTTTGTTACTGTATGTGATATTCGTTGCATCAAAATTTTCTGGAAAGAATACTGGTTTCTTTCCGATTCCGGCACATTTCTTTAGAGTTTGGCAAGGGATAATATCATTACAGTTAACTATTGTTTGAGGTACTGGTGTCCTTTCGATGTAATTGGAGCGTTGGTCTTGGTCAGTTGATATCTGGTATAATATCATTGCAGTAACATGTGTTGTTCTTTTTCCATCTAATGTTTCCTCTAAAATCGTCGTTATCTACAGCTCCGTGGAGAAAAAGATTAGGATCACGAATTATATTTGTGGGTAGAGGTACACTTTCTGATTTATTTCTTATTATGATGTTACTGGTGGCTTGACTATCGATTCTTTTGAGACTTGGATAACTAATGCAGGGCCCGAGCTTGTTGAGTATAGTGATAAGTAACTTTGATCTGCTGAAGTGATGAATGTATTGAACTAAAGATACATGTTTCGGAGTAAAATCACCGTCGTTAATAAGGTAATACAAGTCCATGTATATTGAGGAACACTTTCTTCTTACATCGTCATTAATCATACGATCTTTACCAACCAATAGATTGAAAAATGATTCCCACAGTGGTGTTAATTTAAAGTGATTAAACTCTTCCGTAATGAGAGCATCGTCATTTAAATATCCCTTCATATTAAAAGTATTTTCTTTTATTTCCTCTTTCATATTATCAATATTGAATGACTTTTCTGAAATGTTTCTGATGCTTTCCACGAGATCATTAACTCTAATTGAAGCTTTGTAAACAATAGACAATCTTGCTTGGTTAAGCGGTTGAGAAAAACACAACTTTTCTCCATAATGCTGACTGAGTAGTCTTTTAACAAACCTGTTATCTATGATGACATCTTCAGTTTCACATAGTTGCTTAAGTCTTCCTGTGATTGTACTTAACTCGAAACACTTTATGTTTAAGTCTTCGTCTATTTCGTTTAAAAGTCTAGAAAATGCAATACTGAGATATGAATTGCAGAATGTTATGTTTGAAATTTCCTCTTCAGCAACATTTTGTTCAGGATTTTGACTTATCTTACCCAGCTTAAAATATGATAGTAAACAAGGCTTATGGTATAATATATCGGCTGCAAAAACATCTTTTACATCTATACAATTACTTAGCCTAATAGAGATTTCATCTTGCCTATCTCGACAAATGCTGAGAAGGTTCGCAGCGCACTCTATCTCACTTACTCGATAGGTTGTTTTAACCTTCTTCTTTGTGTCTTTGGCAAAACAAGCATTTTTTATAATCGCATTTAGGGACAACGCTTCGGGTAAATAGCGATGTCGAGGAAGATGAACAAACAGAATTATCGTGTTCAGATTCACGAGAATCATCTATTTCTGCAGCAGTTTGCTTTTTGACTTTTCGAGCTATGTTGTTGGCACTGTTGTATGATGAATAACAATTACGATGCCATTTTAATGTAATTTCTTGACTAGAATCAATTAAACTTCTTATGTAATCATTTCTCAAAACACTGGTGTCTCTAATTCTACTCAAACTAGTTTCTTTTGGTCTGCAAATAAATACTAAGTCCTTTTTATCTTGACAGAATAAACAAAGGTTTGGGTCAAAAACCTTTTTCTTTTTTTCACTATTTACAGAATAAGCCATTTATATTTTTTATAGAAAGATCCATTTATACTTTTTTACAAGAAGGGCCATTTATATTTTTTCTAAGTAAATCAATTACTAGTGAATAAAAACAAAGAAACCATACTATTACTTTGAAAACGGAAGTTATGAACACTGTTCGATATGAATGCTCTAACAAAAATAAAATAATGCGAATGAATTAAAAACCAACTGTACTCATAAATCATTTTAAAAGGCAAAATATAATTCTTAACATAATTACCAGCACTAAGTAACTCACAGAAATCATTACATCCAAACGTCGGCCCACAGAACAAATCTATTTCTGTTTTATTCTGTTTCACTTTGACTTAGCAATATTATAAAAGTTGGAAAATGAGACGCTCCGCCATAAGAAATAGTTCTTACATTTTAGGAATAAAATGGAAATAAATTGATAAAAGTAACTATTTAAATTTTAAGAAAAGTTTTTTTTAGACGCATAAGCAGTTATAATGAGTTAAATATATAAATATATGAATATAAACTATTCATATACTTAATATTAACTAGTGCATTGTTCTAATATTGAAACGAAATAAAACCGCCAAAGCAAGAATGCCACAAATTCTGTGCTTCGGTTTAGATCGAATCTTCAAGGTACATTTTGAGCTTGCTACTTTCATTTTGTTTTTCAACGCGTTAGCAATACTTATATATAAGTTTAACAGACTGAATACTTATATTTAGAATTCTAGTTATTCGTTAAATAACTAAGCAATTTTGATTTATTATTTTATTTAATAAAAAAAGTCCGTTTTGCGTATTTTATTGAAAATTTTTGCTTGTTTGAGAAAAATCGAATTTACTCACAAACCAACAAAGATAGCACTATAAACATATTTAGCATTTATAAAGCCCATGTTCTGCTGCGTCTATTGCCACTTATTTCAGTGTTTTATCTCAAATGGTTCGCGAGTTATGAGTGTTTTAAAAAACGGCTTCCCCACTACTTTCCCCCCTCCCCCGGGGTTGTCGACCACCCAGGGAGGCGACGACATGTGGTTTCATAATCACTATAGGCCCCGTAACAATAATCGAAAATAATATTGCGTCAGCCTTTCCATGTATGCTCAACCCACTTCAGATCCCGGTCTATTTCAGGGGAATGAAGAAACGAAAAAGTGGTCAACAATGGAGTTTAGGGTTAATCCACTGGAGTTAGGTTAAAATTTCAAGTTTTAAAGTATCAACTATATATATATATATATATATAAAACATTTTTAATTCTCCATTGTGTAGAAAATATGGGATTGGTAAAGACTTATAAAGCAAGAATAAAAATTACTGAAATAAAATAGGGCTTTGTGTAGCGTAACGGGTCTGAAAATTAAAAAAAAAGAAAAGAAAACAACACACACACACAATTTATTATTTATTCTTTTATTTCTTTAGCCAAGAAATGCTTTTAAAATATGATTTGTAATCAGATATTCCTATTCCTTAATTTCTCTCGACTACCAGATCTTTTAGTGTAAGTGTATGCGAGTGCACTTATATACTAGAGTTTTTATTTTAAAAGAAACTATCTTTGAATATTACACAGCATGTTCAGTGCATTGACAGATTCTGAGACAGTTTTAGTATAGTTTTATGATATTATATGCGATTTAAAATTGAAAAACAAAATAAATTCGGGATACGTTTTTCAACTTTTGTGTATTTTAATAAAGTATATTTCTTTGCAAAAGAAGGCTTCAGAAATTAATAACCTTCAACTCCATAGCAGCCACATCCATGACAAAAATAAAGTCACTTATTTTTATCGAATCTTTCAACTATATCAGCAAAATGTCTGGAATATTTTCGGAAAACCTGAATAGAAATTGCAGAACTTTGGCAAAGTTATTTTTAAAAGCATACCTCTGCAAAAGAGAAATTTCTTTTTCAACAGAAATTTCTTCAGTTATTTGTCTTCTCTCTTACTTCTCGAATAAATTCAATTTTAGAATATTTCGTCAAATTGAAACTTCAGTTTTCTATGGTCGCTCCTTATGTCATCTTATATCATTGTCAGCGTTATTTCTTTCACTTTTAAGGCATAATGGTTTTCATGTTGTTCGTTTCTTTGACATTTTATGAAATTTTCAGACATACACACAGGAGAAAAGGGGGCTCATGTGAACACGGGGCACATGTAAACATGGTATGTTTTGCTAAGATAATTTCAAGCGAAAATTCTGGAAAAATTCTCAAATAAGGACAGTACCAGTTGTACCTTTTGGAAAAACATTTAGAGCAATGAGCCAATTTATGTTTCTGTGGTGGCAACATCTTTATTTTAACAGGTGTTGAAAAAATTTTATCTCTGTCTTCCTCACGTAAAAACATTTTTGACAATGTTAAAATTTTTTTACTAAATAAAAAGTTCTTTATTTTTTCAAGTTAACTCTAAAGTAGACGATGAGGGACTTGTGAACACAACATCTAGGGGCACAAGTGAACAGTTCTCATAGCCGCTTTCCGTAATATTATTTTTAGTGTAAGATATTGTAAGTGTTAAAAAAATGTTAAATATTTATAATTATTATTTTCTTATTATTAGTTCGTAAATTTATTGTTAATTGTTATTAATATTATAAAGTATTTATTTATTTATATTTATTATTTTTATTTTAAAATTTTTTCTTATTAATTAGTTGATCACTAATTTAGTGTTATATAATACTTACAGGAAATAAAAAAGACACAAAATATATTCATTAAATTGAAAACTGAAGTTCATAACCATGTAAAAATACATTATCAAAAAATGTATGAAGCTTAAAAGCAAAATATTTATATAACAACCGTTACCCCCTTACGTAATAAAAAAGTCCTTTGTATTATGTAATTATATAAATTTTTTCTACCCTATTCAGTGATCAGAACAGGTTACGAGACTTTAGAATTTGACAGTGAGCAGTTTCATATTCGGAAAAAATATTTTCTTGGTGGAGCAATTACTGTACAGTCGAAACTGACGCAGTATAGATAGCAACCCTTCAGCGTATTTGTTATTTGGATACACGTTTAATATTGAAGAATTTTCCTTTAATATATTATGCTTCTCTTGTATTTTTTACTCGTGTTCATATGTGCTATTATAGGGGATACATATGAGAAACTGAAGACAAATGAAAAAAGCGAGAACATCAAAATGGAAAATGAAAAAGGTGAACCCAGGACCAACACTTTTTCATTTCCCTGGGTTCACCTTTTTCATTTTCCATTTTGATGTTATCGCTTTTTTCATTTGTATTTTGACTGTTTGTGTGAATATGTTTGTACTGTTTTTGTTTCTAGTCGCTTTGCGCTGGCATTACGGTACACTTTTGTATTTATTCTTTCAGTTTTTTAATGTCGTTAATTTTTCAATTTCTTTGAATTTCTATTTTAAATTTGTCAAAAATTGTATCTCTTGTTTTATATATATATATATATATATATATATATATATATATATATATATACAGGGTGTATCAAAAAGGATCATCTGATTTGGCATGTCTATATTTCGAACAGTAATAAACATATGCAATTACAAATTTTTTTGGATGAAAGGGAAACTGAAAAAGTTTCCATATGTCCTTCCATTTTCAAAGGTGTTCCATATGTCCACCTTTAGATATACGGCATATGTCTAAACGGTATTGAAACTCGTCCCACACTGCAGCGAGCATGTCCTGAGTTACGAATTCCACTGCTGTTGTTATGCGCTTCCTTAGATCATTCATTGTTGTTGGTAGAGGATGCACATATACCCACAAGAAAAAATCACGTAAAACTTGAGAGTTTCTTCTTTCCAACAGTACGTTGTTGGCGCCTTTAGCTCGAAAAACAGAATAGTTATTATTTTTTGATATTGGATGATTCTTTTTGGTACACCCTGTATATATATATGTATATATATATATATATATATATATATATATATATATATATATATATATATATATATATACTAGCTTTTAACCGCGGCTTCGCTCACGTTGATGTAGTTTTTTTCAATCGATTCAAGTTAATGGTCAACACAGGGAGAGGTCAAATAGTTACCAAAAAATGGTTTCTCCCAGGTTTCGCTGACATTTAAAATGGCCTCCCCCTTTAATATGTCAAAAGATATGATGAAAACTGAAAATCAAGTGAGAGGGGGGAGGGGGGTAAATGAAATGTCGGCGAAACTGGGACGACACCCAAAAAATCACACAACATAAATCAGGAAAACGTTCAGGAGTTGTAAAGAAGTTAGTTTGAGTAATTCTCAAAAATTCCAATTCGAGTGAGGTCAACAATTCTTAAATAAAGTCATCCATTTCTCTTATAATCCCCATCCCCGTCAAATGGTGTCTAGCGCTACACCTGCTATCTAAATTATTGCATAGCTTCTTACCGGAGAAATCGTCCCAAAATAGGGTCAACAGTCACTACAAATCCAAATTCTAATAATGTCCCTTTAGAGTGAGAACATCAAACCTTTAAAATCCCCCATGTGAAGAAAATGAACTGTTTCTTAAAAACGTAAGCAGTCCTGATTAAAATACCAAAAAAGTTCCGAGTAAAAATACCATTAAAATCAGAGTAAGCACAACAGTTTTTTTTTAAGTTATTCCAATTTAAATGAGGACAATAGTACAAAAAACTTCTCATTTCGGAAAGAGGAACATTCCCTAAAGTCTCTATTAGAATGGTGGTATCAGCGTTTTCAAATAACATCTCCTTCTGAAGATTTCCTTCATGACTAATTCCAAAAATCTTCATCAGTACAGGCCCATAGCATAAAAAACAAATTTAAAAAAAAGAAAGAAAGAACAATACTCTCTATTGTCGCTATTAAAGTAGGGATATAATTTCCACGAAATCCTAATTAGCACCATTAATCCTTTAAAACACACACACACACACAAAAAAAAAAAAAATTAAAAGTTTCATTAAAATTTAAAAAAATTCGCCAATACGCTAATGTAGTAGCCTGGTGAGTCTGGAGATATGAAATGGATTTGGTAAATTAATTTACATTTTAATAGCAGTTTTAATGTTATTTAACCGTGTTGTTTCACTAATTTGATGAATTGATTTTAATTGCAATACCCTATACATAGTATTTAATGATATTTTTACCAAAATTAGTTTCGCGAAGTTTTTACATTTCAAAACAAATTTTGTAATGACTGTAGCGCCAAGATTTTTGAACACTCGTCCCGACCGCATTATCATAACTCTGGCTATCGAATAAGTTTTTAAAATGTCATTTTTTTTTTTGCAATTAAATTCATTTTCTTGAACGAATGCAATCTAATTCAATATCTATTTTTGCAATTAAAAGCAGCGTAAAAATGTAAAATAATCCAAATCCCTTATTTATCGGAAAAAGGACCACAGTGTCATACATTCACCAGAGACTTGCCAAGTTTATAAAACTGCTTAAAATGTTTGCTTAATCTACAGTCATAAGATATGAATTTTAATTCCGTAGAGAAGATGCGTAAAACTGGAAAATAATCAGCCAAATCCATGTATTACTTACCATGTATCTTGTGCAAAAAATCTTACTTTAAAATTTAACTTGAGAAAAGCCTTGAACAGTCAGACGAAAAGCAAAAATAATCAACAATACAACAATTGTCGCTATCGACAGGGAGTTGAGATGATACCCTAAATACTATATTGTGTTGAGGAAAGCCTTCGAACATGGAACTAAAAAGCTCATAACTCGTTTTTTATTCTACTTAGAAATTTCGGACAGGTGCCATCTTCAGCAGAAAAATCAGAGCTTTCGATGGACATATAATGTCAATATGTGCAAGTATTTTTTCATCCACATATTAGAGAATTTATAGGAAAATTGTGTTTTATTGCCCCGTGAGGGGGTTTGGCCCCCCCATAATGGGACGAAAACTACCCTATGTGTTATTCTGATGCATAAGTTATATTATTGTAAAGTTTCATTAAAATCCATTCAGTAGTTTTTGCGTGAAAGAGCAACAAACATCCATACATCCATACAACCATACAAACTTTCGCATATATAATAGTAGTAAGATATATATATATATATATAATATATATATATATACTAGCAAAAATACCCGGCGTTGCCTGGGTCAGTAATAATTATTAGAAAAAATCGTTACTTGCTTTTGTTTTCTGCTTTAAGTGAAAGAATTTAAAACACATCTTTTTGGCGTGATTAAAAATCGAGTTTCTTCCTTACCCATAAAACTAAAATAGCAATAAGTATAAAGAACAAAGTAGTATTGATTTAGAAACGAAAGCACTATATTTAAGCATATACAAATTTAAAAAACATGAAATTAATCTTCTCATGTTTAAAAAGATTAATGTGTTGATACTTTTTTTTTTAACATGGGGTCTAAAACCTTCTCTGTATGGCTAATGAAGTACGAAGTGATTAAAAAATAGTAGCTGCGCTCGTAATCCCCTTATACTTGCTTTAGTTATTTCGGGAAATTTCAATCATTGTGGCTCTTGGTGCGATTTTACCGAATTTGCGAAAGTCGTTTCGGAGTACCTTCGATGATGCTCCCCCATTCTTTCCATACTTTGTAAAACGATATGATATTAATTTTGTTACAGAGATATTCGCCAGATGCTGAGATATTTTTGGTCACCATAAAATGGCGCTAAACAGTTTCATCCGAAATGTTACCAAAATAAGTAATAAAATTTGGTGATCGTTTGAAATTGTGCAAAAAGGAAAATTAATGGAAGTTTTTGTGCTGTTTATGGATTTGCCTAATTTAGTTGCTGGATTATTTAACACGGTAAAAAAAGTCTTTTGAAAATTCTTTGATTGGCGATATTTTGTTTACATGGTGAAAGCTGAGAAACATTATGACGTAGTCTTCGGCTTCAAAAACAGCAACGTTGAAAAAACTGCCAAATGCATCAGCTACGGAAATCTTTCTGCAAAAATTTTGGCGATCTGCTGGTTGTTTGGATAATGAGTAAGTGTTCAATCAGCATAAATAATAATAAAAACCATTAATTTCATTAAAGTTCCGTTTAAATGGAAAATCATCAGCCAAATCATGTATTATTTGCCAATTTTGTGCAAAAATCTTACTTCAAGATTTGACTTGAGAAAAGCCTTGAACAATCACGAAAAGCAAAGAAAGTCAACAATACAACAATTGTCGCTATCGACAGGGAGTTGAGATGATACACTAAATACTGTATTGAGTTGAGGAAAGCCTTCGAACATGGATCTAAAAAGCTCATAACTCGTTTTTTATTCTACTTAGAAATTTCAAACAGGTGCCATCTTCAGCAGAAAAATCAGAGCTTTCGATGGACATATAATGTAAATATGTGCAAGTATTTTTTCATCCCAATATTAGAGAATTTATACAAAAATTGTGTTTTATTGCCCCCCTAAGGGGGTTTTGCCCCCCATAACGGGACGAAAACTACCCTATGTGTTATTCTGATGCATCTGACTACTATTATATATGCGAAAGTTTGTCTGTATGGATGTATGGATGTATGGATGGATGTATGGATGTTTGTTACTCTTTCACGCAAAAACTACTGAATGGATTTTGATGAAACTTTACAATAATATAGCTTATGCATCAGAATAACACATAGGGTAGTTTTCGTCCCATTATCGGGGGCAAAACCCCCTTAGGGGGGGCAATAAAACACAATTTTCGTATAAATTCTCTAATATGGGGGTGAAAAAATACTTGCACATATTAACATTATATGTCCTTCGAAAGCTCTAATTTTTCTGCTGAAGATGGCACCTGTTCGAAATTTCTAAGTAGAATAAAAAACGAGTTATGAGCTTTTTAGTTCCATGTTCGAAGGCTTTCCTTAACTCAATACAATATTTAGTGTATCATCTCAACTCACTGTCGATAACGACTATTGTTGTATTGTTGACTATCTTTGCTTTTCGTGACTGTTCAAGGCTTTTCTCAAGTCAAATCTTGAAGTAAGATTTTTGCACAAGATTGGCAAATAATACATGGATTTGGCTGATTTTTTTCCATTTTAATGCAACTTTGAGCCAATTAATGTTTTTTTTTATTTATTTGTATTGACTGGGTATTTAATCGATCAGCTGGAATCTAGATAAACTTTTTTTGTGGAATCATTTCAATAGCTAAGGCATTTGACATTTTTTTCAACTGTCGCTGTTAAGACTACGCAATACTGTTTCTCGGTTTTCACCATGTAACCAAATATCGCCATTTCTTTGATATTTCTTTTTTTAAATTTGTTAACAAGTAAAATAATTCCCAACTAATTCGCAAATTCATAAACAGCGCAAAAACTTATATTGCTTTGTCTTTGCACACAATTTCAAACAATTGCCAAATTTTTACTGTTTATTGGAAACATTTCGGGTAGCATCTTTGTTGACCCTATTTTGGGACGATTTTGACGGTAAGAAGTTACACATTATACAATAATTTAGATTGCCGGTGTAGCGCTGTCGATTATGTATTTGATGGAGATCGGGATTATAAGGGAACTGTTTCACATTATTTAAGAATAGTTGACCTCACTCGAATTGGATTTTTTGGGAATTACCCAAACTGACTTCCTTACAACTCCTGGACGTTTTCGTGATTTATTTTTTGTGATTTTTGGGATTCTTCTCAGTTTTGCCTACATTTCATTTACTCTCTTTCCCCCTAATTTTCAGTTTTAATCATACCTTTTGATACATTTAAGGGGGCAGGCAATTTGAAATGTTGGCGAAACTAGAGACAAACAATGTTTTGGTAACTATTTGACCTCTGCCTGTAATGACCATTAACTTGAATCAATTGAAAAAAAAAACATCAACGTGAGCGAAGCCGCGGGCAAGAGCTAGTCTTACTACTATTATATATGCGAAAGTTTGTCTGTATGGATGTATGGATGTATGGATGGATGTTTGTTACTCTTTCACGCAAAAACTACTGAACGGATTTTTATGAAACTTTACAATAATATAGCTTATGCATCAGAATAACACATAGGGTAGTTTTCGTCCCGTTATGGGGGGCAAAACCCCACTTAGGGGGGCAATAAAATACAATTTTCGTATAAATTCTCTAATATAGGGATGAAAAAATACGTGCACATGTTTATATTATATGTCCATCGAAAGCTCTGATTTTTCTGCTGAAGATGGCACCTGTTCGAAATTTCTAAGTAGAATAAAAAAACGAGTTATGAGCTTTTTAGTTCCATGTTCGAAGGCTTTCCTCAACTCAATACAGTATTTGGTGTATCATCTCAACTCCCTGTCGATAGCGGCAAATTGTTGTATTGTTGGCTATCTTTGCTTTTCGTGACTGTTCAAGTCTTTTCTCAAGTCAAATCTTGAAGTAAGATTTTTGCACAAGATTGGCAAATAATACATGATTTGGCTGATCATTTTCCATTTAAACGGAGCTTTAATGTAATTAATGGTTTTTATTAATATTTATGTTGATTGAACACTTACTCATTATCTAATCAATCAGCAGATCGCCAAAATTTTTGCAGAAAAGATTTCCTTAGCAGTTTTTTTCAACGTCGCTGTTTTTGAAGCCGAAAACTACGTTATAATATTTCTCAGCTTTCACCATGTAAACAAAATATCGCCAATCAAAGAATCTTTAAAAAACTTCTTTTACTGTGTTAAATAATCCAGCAACTAAATTAGGCAAATCCATAAACAGCACAAAAACTTAAATTAATTTTCCTTTTTGCACAATGTCAAACCAATCGCCAAATTTTACTACTTATTTTGGAAACATTTCGGATGAAACTCTTTAGCGCCATTTTATGGTGACCAAAAGTATCTCAGCACCTGGCGATAATATCTCAACGAAAATTAATATCATATCGTTCTACAAAGTAAGGAAAGAAGGGGGGAGCATCATCGAAGGTATCCCAAAAACGATTCAAGCAAATTCGGTAAAATCGCACCAAGAGCCCACAATGATTGAAATTTCCCAAAATAACTAAAGCAAGTATAAGGGGATTACGAGCGCGGCTATATTTTTTTTAAAAACTGCGTACTTCAATAGCTATACAGAGAAGGTTTCAGACTCCATGTAAAAAAAAAAAGTATCAAGATTTTTTTTAAACACGAGAAGATTAATTTCATGTTTTGGAAATTTGTATATGCTTAAATATAGTGCTTTCGTTTCTAAATCAATACTAATTTGTTCTTTATACTTATTGCTATTTTAGTTTTATGGGTAAGGAAGAAACTCGATTTTTAATCACGTCAAAAAGATGTGTTTTAAATTCTTTCACTTAAAACAGAAAACAAAAGCAAGTAACGATTTTTTCTCATAATTATTACTGACCCAGGCAACGCCGGGTATTTTTGCTAGTAAGCTATATTATTGTAAAGTTTCATCAAAATCCGTTCAGTAGTTTTTGCGTGAAAGAGTAACAAACATCCATCCATACATCCATACATCCATACAGACAAACTTTCGCATATATAATATTAGTAAGAATATATATATATATATATATATATATATATATATATATATATATATATATATATATATATATTATAATATATATATATATATATATATATATATATATATATATATATATATATATATATATATATATATATATATAATATATACATATATAACATTATATATATATATATATAACATATATATATACATATATAACATATATATATGTATATAACATATATATATACATATATAACATATATATATATACAGATGGATGGCAAAATAATATGAACACCAATGAAAAAGTATGCCGTATTTCACACATATAGTACAGTTACGCCACCTGCAACAGAAGTCTGCCACCTGGTGAGCGTGAAGGGGAAACCTATCAGTGTCTCAACAGTAGTCACCAATGTTGAGTGCTTGGTTCTAAATTTCTGTAATAAGTTGAGATGTCAGACCTTACAGAGTTCCAGAGAGGAATTATTGTTGGGGCGCGTTTAAGTGGAGCAACGGTTACGGAAACAGCAAAGCTTTTGGGGTGTGCAAGAGGAACGGTGTCAGAGGTTATGACAGCATACACGAAAGAAGGTAAGACGACGTCTTCAAAGCACCACAGTGGCCGAAAGTCAAAGCTTGTTGATAGGGATAGAAGAGCTTTGAAGCGCATAGTAGCCCGAAAGGGAAAGCAATCCTTATCTGAAATAACATCTGAAACAAACAGCCATCTCCAGGACCCCGTTTCAACAAAAACTGTCAAAAGGAAACTTCATGCTGCGAACATTTATGGCAGAGTGGCAATTCGAAAACCCTTGGTGACAGCAATTAATGCTTTCAGGCGACGCCAATGGTGCAGATACAACAAAGTTTGGTCCTCACTGATGTGGGCAACAGGTAATATGGTCAGATGAATCACCATTTACCCTATTTCAGACTACCGGGCGCGTTTATGTCTGGCGAACGCCCTCAGAAGCCTTTAATCCTGAATGCCTCTTGCTGACTGTGAAGCATGGTGGGTGGTTCAATTATGGTATGGGGTGCAATATCTTGGCGGGGGTCTTGGGTCACTTGTAATTCTGCATGGGAGTGTCGAATCTAATCACTATCTGACCATTCTAGAGGATCATGTCCATCCGTTTGCCCAGACTGTGTTCCCCTGGAGAGCGACCGCTCTTTCAAGATGACAACGCCCCCATACACACTGCCAGATGTGTCCAAGAATGATTTGAAGAGCATGACAGTGAAGTTGAACATCTCGCCTGGCCCCCCTCAGTCTCCGGACTTAAATATTATTGAACATTTATGGGGATATTTAGGAGTCCAAACTTCGTTCCCGATTTTCACCTCCATCCGGACTTTCGGAATTAGAGAACCATTCTGCAGGAGGAATGGCTTAATATTCCTTTAAATGTTGTCCATGACCTTTATGCAATCTATCCCCCGTCGCATTCAATCTGTTCTTCAATCAAAGGGTGGTCCAACCCCCTATATATATATATTATATAATATATATATATATATATATATATATATAAATATATATATATATATATATATATAATATATATATATATATATATTATATTATATATATATATATATATATATATATATATATATTATGGTGGTCCTTATTTATAAGGGAAATTTTTTTTTCGGAATTCAACAAGTGACGCCCCCTAGTTTTGTGACACTATAATAAAAAGTAACGTGTGCAAAATTTGAACTCGATCGGTCAATAATAACACGTGCCCCTAGGCCGTTGAACTTTAACACTTTTGATAATTTTCCCACAAATCTTCGAGTTTTTACTTCAGACCCAGTACATCGTTTCTCCTAGGTTTGCAAAATATTTTTACAGTGAGGTAGCACTAAAATTAATCTTTTTAATTACTTTAAATCATCTAAAGATTTTACGTTGAATAAGAATGAAATAATGCTTTAGAAACGTTCCTTAATCGTCCGCTTTTCTCAATGTATCTCGATAGTGTGTATTTTTTGCCAATAGTCCTGGACGGTCTGTAAAATCAATTGTTTTTGTGACTCATAATTTGTTAAATTAGTTGTGAAATTCTTCGATTAAATTGTGCTCCCTCTTTCAATTGTATCATTCACAATTTTCAGTATTTTAACAATATCTCTTCCCTTTAAATAGCTTCTTTCGTTTTGTCGTGAATCAGGATCACATAGGAAAAAATCTTTTAGTATTTGTAACTTATCAAACAGTTATTGACTCGTTATTGAGTCTATAAAGAGGAAGATATTTACTAAAAAAGTATTCCAAATCATCTACTGTTATCTGAAATTTGTTAAACAATAAATCAGACACGTCTTCCTTATCACAAGCATTTTTTTGGACTAGTCATTTCCTATCTTCAAAGTTTATTTCTGCATCTATTACCGACAAAGCTACTAGTATATCCCCTAAATACCATAAGTGATTTATGAATATATATATGTATATATAATATATATATATATATATATATATATATATATATATATATATATATATATATATATATATATATATATATTATATATATATATATATATATATATGTACATATAATTTTTACCCAAAAAGCCTCAATAATAAAAACAAATGCAAGTATTTCATTTCTTTATGCTCAAGCGAGAATTGGCAACACCACAATATTATCCAGCAATTTCTTCACGCTAACTGTGTCGCGTGAAAAAGCAAATAAAAATGAATTTTCACTAACTTTTAGTTGCTTCTAGCGTTTTTACTATCGCTTCTAGCAGGTTGGCGTTTTCGCTCGCTAAAACCGGGGTGAACGTGTTTCAAAGTATTTTGCACGAGCTTTCCAACCATACCAAGCTCGAAGCATTTTTCGTATAGAAAAAAGCGGTTTAAAAAATGAATTAGAACTTAATGTTTCACGCTTCCAACAATGAATTTCAACAATGGAAAAGAGATAAAATTTCTTCTCCATTGTTGAATATGGAGATATATAATTCGAGAGTTATATATATATATAATTCTAGTGGATTTAGGTTATTGGACCTTGGGCGCCCTGACCCTTTCTTCGTTAGGAGTATTTTTTAAAGACCTTTCCAACCATATCAAATTAGAAAAAATTGGACCACCCGTTCGCGTAGAAAGAGCCATTTTATACGAAAAATGCGTTTTCAATTAATGTCTCCGTTAATTAGCGTTCGATTTCAAAAAATTTTGTTGATGACACTATAAACTCGACAATAGCTACTGAACAAAAAAAGAATGAAGGAAATCGGTTCACAAACAGAGGAGGAATCAGTACCGAAAGAAAACGGCTTGCTTATTAATATATAAAGATATAATTTGCTCATTTGAAGGGATCATTTGAAGAGCACTATCACTGAATAATATCTATTATGGCTCTAATAGAAAAACAAAATAACACGAATTCTTATTTTTATACATCATGACGGAAGGTAGGGTAGACCGGGGCACGTTTAAGCGGATTTTTTTCAATGAATTTTCTAGATTTTATGTTTTAACTTGGGAAATTTTAGACAATGCGGTTTTGTGAAGCAGTTAACGGAGTCAAAATTTGTAAAATCAGTTTTTGCTCAGTTTGTATTTTTAACCTTTAAAAAAATTATTTTTGAGTCCAAGTTGATTGCGCCGGACACGCTGCACATCTACGCATATTTATTTTGACACCTAACGTGGTTCTGTTAGTTTTTTAAACATGATGTCAACGAATATCTTACTATCGTTTAAAATAAAGAAAATTTACTGCAGACTGAATAGTGTATAAAGTAAAAGCTGAACGGGCATGAAGACATAATTGTAAGCTATAAGAAACGAATTTTAAACTCAATTAAAAATTTAATGGTGATTTTCAAAACTAAATAGCCTGAAAATACTGAAAAGTTTTGAGACACATCGGAGCTAAAAAAACGTCAGGGCAGGTTTAGAAGTAAGACACAGAAAGAACGTGCGTAAAGGTGCTCAGAAGTAAACGCCATAGTTACATATCTAAGTAAATAATTTGATTTGTCGTATTAGTCAAATGTGATTGTTCTTTATAACGTTTTTATTACAGTATTGTTTATTTGGCGAAACACTTTAAACTGCAGGGAAAACACCCCTTCACTCGCTAAAGGGCAGGGTTACGGTATCGTGGTTTCTTGGCACGTTAAGCGATGAACTATGTAGTTGAATGATTATTTTGAGTTTAAAAGCTACTGTTAATCTTTCTATGTGTTTTGGAGAATAGTTTTAAATTCAACTGAGACTTTTATAGGTCATTTAAAAAGGTGTGTACGCATTTTATTTGAAGAAAAATGATCATTTTTACATCAGAAGCGGGACGAGGGCGTGGTTTTTTTTGTTCAATGGACTTCCTTTAACTTTTTAGCACGGGCATCGCTGAGCGGGTACTGATAGTCCACTTAGTATATGAGGAAAATAAATGAGGGAATAAAATGGTGTGAATAGATAAGCAAATAAGTGAGTGAATGAGTAAAGAAGTGAAGGGTTAAATGAAGGAAAGTAAATTAATTAATTAACAAATGAATACGTAAGTGATTTAGTAAATGATTGAATGAGTAAACGAAATGAAATATTTCGCGTCCCATCCACTTTGCCCCGCATGTACTAAACTAATTATTCAAATTATTTAAAATACAAACAAGCTCATTGTTAACTAAACAAATACAGAACTAAATATTAGTAGGTCTCAAATGTTAGTAACAGGAAATTTATAATTTTGTAACATTTAAATTATTTTTGACTTACAACAAAATATTACAATTGGAGTGTAAATCTTTGAAATTTGCTTGTATTATCATATACTTTGATCTTCAGATGTATTTTTTTCCTGACTGGAATAGATACATCTGTTACTCTACCCCGCTATTTCACTTTGACCCACATTCCCGTACATTGTTTTGACAATTCCCCAACACTTAAAACTTCGGATATATGTTTTTTTCCTCCGCTATTTGTTTTTTGAAAATTTTAAAAAATCTTACGTCCTTTACTTTTCAACGCACCTTTGATTCCCTTTTCTGTCTCTTTACCTTCCTAAAATATTCATTTGAAACGGTATAGACTATCAAGACTTGCAATATTAAAACCGATCGAACCTATTTGACCAAATAAAAAAAAAAAAAAAAATAATTATATTAAATCATCTTTTAAACAATAAAAAGAAAGTTTTATATATATATATATATATATAATATATATATATATATATATAACTTTCTTTTTATTCTTTTAAAGATGCATTTCTTTTGTGTGCATCTGTGTCAACCCGAGAAATTTAGTTTCCCTGGGGAAATTTTCTTGAGAACTTGCAAACTCTTAGATCACGTAACATTTGAATTTGTTTTGTTTTCTGAACATGTTTACGACTTTTTGATCATAAATGAAAATAAACTGATCGTTATTTATTCTACTACGTATGCAGCGTTGGATCTTCGATAAAATATTTTCTTGGGAAAATAACTTTTGTTGGTTAATAATGTAGGAACCGTAACTTATATTTCATGTAAAATAGTAAAACTCTTCAAAATTGCAAGTATGTAAAAGGAAATGGATGGTAACAGGTACTTGAAATGATTTTTTCGCTTTCTTTATATAATTCAATTTTGTTAAGTTGTAGACACTTATTGACAATAAACGGTTTTGAAAAAGCAGAAAAACATTATTTCAAAAGCGTTGAACTTAAATATATAAGTTAAAACCAGAGCATAGTATGTTTTAAATAACTAATTATCTTATTTTTGTAAAGTATTTAAAGGTCCTTAACTAAAATAACTTATTAACTGATGGATAACATATTTGCAGGTGATATAAACATGATGGGAGTTTTAATTAATAATAGCAGGAAAAAAATCCTGAGTAAAATAACATATTGTACGACGTAAATAGCGTATAAGAAAATAACAAATAATGACAAATAGCAGTTTTTAGCTGTTAAAAGATGACAAGGCAGTAGTAACAGACAGCAATCTCAAATATGAAAAGCCTTAAAAATTAACCATAACGTAAAAATTCTATTAAAAGATTTTATACTCAAAGAGAGCAACAGGAAGTAACTTCGATTAGCTAGCAGACTTAAAACCCTGTATACTAATCTGTATATCGAGCTAGCGTACAAGGCTTTAAGCAGACTCACACAAGTTGTTGCGAAAAACAACCACAACATGGTGATTTTGAAGATAAAAATGTAAAAATAACCTATGTGTGTGTGAGACAGTGTCGAGGTTTTAATGTATTTTCTGCAATTTGTGTTCGGTAATTCGACGTGTTCTTGTAACAAGATGAGATTCGAATTTGTTAGATGTGAAAAATGCATTTGATATTAAGAGCACTTTAAATTCAGTCTAAATTCGTAACAAAATAAGTTTAACTAAGTACGAAAACAAGAAAGAAAGAGGAAAAAAATAAAGGAGATATTTTCAAGTTTTGAAACTTTAGTTATATCTTGTTTTAAATAATTAAAACTGCTTGGATCTCATCGTATTCGGATGAAAGGTTTTTGGCGACATTAATCTGCTTATCATCGTGAATAACCTTCCTAAAATACTGTAATTTAAAAATCTATTAATTTAATGCTTATATTTTTAGCGCGCATATACAAGTGAAGCCAACTGTGACATTTCGACATCGTCCTTCACTGACATCAGTAGGTTTATCGGTAGATTTTCCGTGTCATTAAATTAAAAGAATACATTGCTTAGAATTTGAGTCACAAAAAGTGGCAACTAGACCAAAAAACGTGACACTATACGAAATTTTAAGACTACTGGTGACCTAAGTCTTTTCATAGTTTTCGAATTTAAAGTACGTGAAGACAAGCAAAATTTTTTTTCTAGCTATGCCTCGTATATAAAATTAGAAACACTGTTAGTTATATTTATTGATTAAGAAGGGTGAAAATGATGCTTGGGGTAAAAAACTACTTATTATTATTGTGAAATCCAGTTACAACGATCTTTAAAGGGGAACGCAAGTTTTATTCGTTGTAACGGAACTTTTGTTGTAATGTATTTCAAGCAATAAAACAGCAAATTGAATCGGGACTGAAAATTTATTTATTTCGAAACGGATAATTTCGTTGAATTGGTGTTCGTTGTCACGGGATTTCACTGTATTAGTTCCTCTAATACATCATCTGCCATATTATCAAATGCACCTGAGTAGTCACTTACCTTGAGGCAAGTCTACACAGGCAGAGGAATTAGAATGGGAGATTCGGATATGGCATTGGGATTAAAGGAAAATAACCTTACCAAATCCTCACATAATGAGTGAGTAGTATTATGCATGCACATCAGTGGCATTCCAACAGAAAGCCGATTTACTTCCCCTTGTCTATTAAGTCATGAAACTAAAATCTGATGAAGTTTCGTTTCATAAATAACTTTAAATTAAATACCTAAAGAGGAAAATTACAAATTCATGCTCAACAAAAACAGTAGCAGATTTTTAAGCGATTAGTTACAATACTTCATGTAGTGACAGATAATCAGTATATTTATACATACATGCTATTACATAAATATCATTTTAGTTCATAGTATAAATACGTAAATGCATACTATATACAAATATGAATTCAATATTATTATCTATATCCATTAGTACGCAGATTTACATATGCGTATACTACATTTGTACATTTTTGACAATAATCAGTATGTTTCATGTTTAGTTACGAAACGTTATTATAAAATGTTTAACACCTTTGTAGGTTGACGTTTCGCTCTTTTTATAGAGTATTTAGCAATTTTCCATGAAAATAATCTTTAAAACTAAGAATGTACTGTTTAATTTAATATGCAAGTAAAATAAGTCATTTTCTTAATGTAGTCAAAAAAGATCATGAAACATCTTCATGCAATTTCAAAACAGAAATGACTCTTTGCCCAATAGTAACTAAATATTCTTCTTTAAATAATAAGCTTTCCCTTTACATTTTTACATCAATATCTGCAAATCAATGTATAAAACTCAATTGAAAACAATTGTTCTGCTAATTTGTGGAAAACCATGAATTTTAATAATTGTTGCTGATTTAATAAATAAAATAACTTGTCAAGTGCACCAGAAAATTTTTGACGAGCGTGTCTGTTTTGAAATTTCCTATTTTGCAATTTCAGTGACTGCTTAATTAAGTGCTAGCACAAAGAGCCAAAATTAGGGCAATAATTTGAAACAGCTATCAAACTCCTTATTTCTAAACTCTTTGATCTTATTAACTCTAACGGTGCTCGATCGGTGACTTACTAAAGTGCACTTGAAGGAACGGACTCATCCTTCACCGCCAAACAGCACTGCAGGGACAGTTTTGTGCAGGAAAGAAATTTTGTAACCCAGATTCGTCTTTTAGTGCTGTTAAAACTGTTTGAGTTTCTCCAATGACTAAGACGACTATTTTTTAAATTTAAATTTGAACACCCTTTGAAGCAGTTGATTCAAAGGAAGGTGGATCTGTTGCTTTAAATTTTCAGTATTTAAAACTTCCTTGAAGTTTAAACTAGAATTATATCTGATGGTAAAATAAAAACGTGATTCATCTTAAAAACAATGAAAATATGTAACTAATTTGTTCCCCTTAGATTTATTCCTAACGTAGTTTTCTTTTCGTATTTTTTGGAAATGTATGAAAGTTTATTTTTTTACAGATAAGTTGTTTATTTTAAATTTGAATTAATTTGTGATTGAGTGTAAAAAGGAAACATTGCTATCGAATGTAGGAAAAAAGTTACTTTTTTTTATTTTCATTCATAAAACAATATTACGTTTTTCGAAAATCTTACATATTTAAAACGCAATTGCAGGGTTGGATTAAAGTATCCAACCAAATAATTTGTGGTTTAAACCCAATTTTCTTTTTCTTCTGAAAAACAATTCAAAGACTTTAAAAATTTTTTTTTTTTTTAATTTACTTCTAAACGAAGTCATTTTCAGTTTATTCCTATTACGTGATGCCTGTTTTCAAACACATAGTGAGCTTAAACCAGAGGTTCCCAAATTTTTTTACTCCTTAGATCCCTTGCCGATATTTTTTTACTTCTCATGCACCAAGAGATGATTTCAAATTAGTGAAGTAGTGTAATATTTACATTCCAGCGTTTTAAAATCGAGGCAATTAGATAATTAAGTTCCACCCAAGGTATTCTAAAATCATCCGATAAAAGTAGATTATGTGGAAATGTCAAGGGGCAAATTAAAATTTTTTCGACAGGGTAAAAGTTTACATTATTATATTGAGGGTTTTGGACTGCTATTGATATTGACTGTTTTAACGATCAAATTTAAATACATTTTTGATAGCTGCATGTTGGATTTCAATTGAGATTCAATAATTATGATTCTCTTATCACCTCCTTTCATACTGTACTTCCATCAGAATGCAATAAAAATGGTTGCGATTTCAAGAACCATAAATTCCATGTATACGAGGAGTTTTTATGCGGACAACTCGGACAATGCCTTTTTTGCCTGGTAGGACTTCGAGAATTCGTCCAAGTGGCCATTGCAACCGTTTTAGGTTGTCTGATGTTATGAGAACAATTTCACCTGCAGAGTTAGTCATAGCTTCTTTCGGACATGATTCTCGTTGTACCATCTTCAGTAAACTTTTTCCACATTTTTCATCTTCTGTACACTTAGATTTCCTTTTGTTTAGAATCTTTGATTTAGGAATTGAAGCAAAATAAATACATTCACCCAATGATTCTAATGAGTCTCCGATAATTTGAGAATCTGTGAAACATATCTTCACGTTCCACGTGAATTTGGGTATTTATCACAGCACTTCCACGCTTTTCTCGAGAAATTTTTTCATCATTAAAAACAAAATCAAATTCGACCATTCATTCATTTTCATTCTTTTTTAACCGAATGAGGTTCTCCCACAATTTCATGTTCAGTAACTGTTTTCAGCTGGGTAGCTCCTGGAAGGAAGGTCGTCTGGATTCTCAACCCTTTTTGCTTATTGAGAGTCTTCTAGATCAGAAGAAAGCTACTGGTTAGCTTGGCCTTCTTGCTCAGGATCAGACATGGATAAATTTTCATCTAAATGCTCAACACTGGCATCATTTTCTTGCTCAACAGATGTAACTATTTTCTCTTTAGAAGATGTATCATTTTCTATATCTTCTTTCTCATCTATATTTTCTTCGTTCTCATCTATATTTTCTTCCTTTACATCTATTTCTGTTTTAGTATCCATCAATTTTTCGACAGGATTAATTCTTCGACAGGAGTAACAGGTTTCTCACTTTCTTCTGAAGCGTCCACTTCATTTGATTGCTCTTCATTAACTTCCACCGGATCTTCATTAGTGGTCTTTTTCCCTTCATTTTCTTTTTTTTCAGGTTCAGAGCCATCTTTTATTTCCTTTTCTTCCATGTCTTTTTTAGCGATCGAAACCATTAATACCTATTGCATCTAAGTTCCACTCTGTAATGGTAAAATCTTTCATAAATAAATTTGTTACCACCATTGTCGAATTATAATCATGATCATCAAATGGCATCTTCCCCATCAAGGTCCATGAAGATGTGTTCCGATAACTATGAGTCCACATGGCAAAACTATGACTTTTCCAGTGAGAAGTTTATCTGCTACATCAGCTCCAATTGAAAAATCTATGTCTTAAGATTCTGTTTCTTTTGCAATCCATTGATCTGTCAAAATTATATTTTTGTATTCAATTCTTGCGCACATGAATCTGACTTTAATGTTTGTGTTTTAGAACATATTTTTTC
Organism: Uloborus diversus; assembly: GCF_026930045.1. Taxonomy (NCBI): domain Eukaryota; kingdom Metazoa; phylum Arthropoda; class Arachnida; order Araneae; family Uloboridae; genus Uloborus; species Uloborus diversus. Next base: position 157,650,990 of record NC_072731.1, on the reverse strand, counting down.
TTGGTCAAGTACCTCAAAATTGCAGTGATACTCTTTGTTAATACTGCTGAATAATACTCTATGTCGGTAATGTTTTTCTATGTGTTCTTTACCTCCAAACAAATTATGTGTAATTCTTTCTACTTTAAAACGATCATACGGCATTTCTTCAGCGACTCGTTTACTCAGATATGACCGTTGGGAGCCAGAATCAATAAAACGTCTCACGATTTTCCCTCCCTGATTGCCTCGCAATCTGACGTATAAAGTATGTAACAGAATGTTGGGACTACAAATGCGGTTACTTAACACTGTGTCATTGATAGAATTTTGACCGTCATTCTCTTTGAGCACGTCTGTTTTCAATTTATCGCGCTCTTGGTGTTTATTTTCGTTGCACATTATATATAGTTGCATGTTTTTCATTGCATCGTTTACAATTAATTCTAACTTTATACGTTTGAGTTCTATGACCCACTTTAAGGCAGCAAAAACAACAGCTCTTTTTCATTAATATCTTCTTTTTATCATCTAAATTCATTTTCAGCACATATCGGCAAGCAGATGATTCATGGAATTTTCTCCTTTCCCCCTCTACTCGGGCAAGGTGGTAAGGTATGTTTCTTCATTTGCTTCGAATCGAAGCTGAAACTTTCTTTCGCTAAGGAAATTCTATCTTCCCCTTCAACCTCTGTTTTCAAAAAAATCATTAGATAAGTCAATTTATTTAATTATTCTTATTTCTCTTTAATTCTTTAGTATTTTCATTTTTTAAAGTCATGCTTCTTTCCCATATTCTAATAATATTTTCTGGTAAACAACTTTCAACTAATGGATACAAAATTGAAGCTTATTCATCGGAAGTAACACCCAGGGAATTTAATGCTCGGATATGCGATTCTATTTTATCATATAACTTGACCAGGTGCATCTTCTTTTGATCCATTGAATTTGTCAAAACTAGACTCAATAATTCTCTTATATATACTTCAATGAGCAAGTCTTCCCTACCGAATCTAGCAGTCAAGCATTCAATTGCTTGTTCGTAATTTTTCGCAGACCGAGGAAACGAATCAATGAGTTAGTTCCCTGGCATGGGAGCCTTCTTCAGTATAGCTTGAGTTAAATAAATAAATTTATCTTCAGGTGCCATATTTATGTCTTCACGAATTTTTCTGAACTGACCCCAAAAACCGAGCCACTTCTTAATATCCCCATTAAATTTTTTCAACTCTACTTGCGGTAACTTAAATCGGCGTTTATTTAACTCCGTTTCAGTCACAACAGTTGAACCATCACCGCACTAGAGTATGGTGTAGTACACTCTAGTACGGTGATTGGTTGAACTGTCATTATTAGTACTGCGTAGCATTTTATCAGTTTTCGCTCTAAGTCGTATGACTTTTTCTTTGTACGACACATACACATTGTATTCAACATAAAAATCCTCTTGAGCACAATCAGAATCATTAGCTAATATTTCATGGATTTCTTTTTCTTTCATATCAAGTGCACACCATTTCTCACTCAACTGGTTAATTAAGACTTCTATTTCATCTAGACTACAATCTGTAGCTTTTAAGTACTCTTCCAGTTGATTAGCGATTCTCGAAAAACCACTTCGTAATGGAGTGTGTAATTTCTTCTAACTCTCCATCATTAATATAAAGAAAAAATTGTTTTGATCATATACTATTAGTTTTTTAATTTAATTCAGTATAATTGCAAACCCCCACCCGGGGGTGCCAAAAAATGTACTAATCGGTATCTTAAATTGAAGTTGTTGGTAAAAACCTTACCCTTTGCCGATTCTTTTTGGGCGTTTGCATCTTTATTGCTTAGAGAGTTAGTTTAAATCGAATAAAGAAAATTCACAGTACTTATTAAAGAAGAATTCAATATATTAACAAATTATTTACAACTTCAAACAACTATTTACAAATCGGACTGCATGGAAATCTTTTTCTATGTTCCATCAATTTTATTTATTTTACTTCTCGCTCAGTTCACTTCAGATCCGGAAAGCAGTGGGCGGAAGGAAAAGTTCAAAAATAAAAGTTTAAGGCTATCCTTGATCGATTGGGCATGAGTAACTTGTAGTCATTACCAGCTCTACTTAATTCTTTCGGGGGCACTTTGTGTCCACCATCTATGGGTTTTTCTTTAAAATTTGTACATTACATTTTAGTCCCATTGGCAGTACTATACACCGAAATAATGAGCTATGAAATATTTAAATGGAACGGCCTTTTTGTACTTAAAATTTCATTTAGGGAAACAATCTCCATTGAGAAGTAATACTAGACCCAAAAAGTTAAAAAAATTTCGACCAAAACTCAAAGAGATATTCGATTTAAAACTGTAGGTCACAGAAGTATCTGAAGAAATGAGTTTTTGAGATATTCGAAGAAACGCGATTTGTATATTCCAATCTAAAAATAGGAAAAAGTTGGAATTTGATTTTGTTTTTCGTGCTTTATTTTCAGCTACAACAAGTAAGCTTAAACATACAATCAAGATAAAGTACAATAAATGAAAAAAATGCCAATAAAAAAAAATGAAAGTTTTGCACTTAACCTGTCCTACGGCAGTATGTCTAATCATCCGGCCATTATTTCTTTATTGCTTTTTAGACAATGTAATTTCATTTTGCGTTCTGGGCAAAGCGTTTTCCCTAAATAACACCCGAATGTACCTTTCCAAATGCATGACGCTTGCAAATAATACAAAATGAGGAAAGGCGGCTCAATTGAATTAATGCTTCGAACAAAGCGGATCTGCAAGCCAATACCATCAGGGAAAACGCTTTGCTCTTAATAAACGGACAAAAGACTTGTCACTATTTGTTTGAGAAATGCTTTTCAGATAACACACTGAAAAGTAAAAGCAGCAATCGTTCCTGGAAATCTCAGAGGACACCTTCGGAATGCTGTAACTCTCATTTAGATGGAAAACTGAAACAGTGAAATATAGATCAAAACACCGCACTTCAAACAAACTTAGTTAAATTTATGGGGGTGGTATTTAAAAGTGTCACTAATCAGTCAGATTTTTAAATATTTAAGCAAACATGGAGATGATTCTGAATGTAGTGCAGCTTACATATTATTTTAAAATACAACGTTTTCAACTGATTTTATCGTATATATAGTGTTGCAGTGTTAAATAGGTATTTATTTTAAGTTTTTATGTGCTTCTTTCGTTGTAATCTTAATAAGGCGTTTATTCCATTAATTTTCGCTCAAAATTACCTTAGTTCTTGAAGCTTTACAAGTGTTGATTTTTCCTGCTATGCAACATTTAACATCATGCGTATGGGATTGGCGAGAAATTTGAGATAACGTCAAGTTGGCATCATTTTTAGCGACAAATTTAGCGACATTTTGAACATCAACATATAAGTAGTATTTCGAAACTAGTATTTAGAGCTAAAAATAAATGAATAATCTTTAACCTTCGGAATGTAATAGAATATTTCACAATGGAAAGTACTAGAATGTTGCTGATTGGAAAATTCTGTAATTTTCTTTCCACGTTGCATAAGAGAAGCCGAACCGAAGTGAATCAGTATAGTTTTGACTTTCAGCCGTGTGTGCTGTAGAGCTTGTCTCAGCTCAGTTAATGTGAAGCCGTGTAGGCTGAGATTTTGAACTAGCGTTTTTGCGTATTTAGATGTAAATACGTGTTTATCCTTTCTGCTTACGATGTTAAATGATATTTGTCTAATCGCTATGGATATTTTAGTATTTCATAACGACTTTATTGTACATATTTGCAAATAAATTTGCTGTGTTTTTGCAAGAAATGTGTTATCATTTAGAGGATTTTTTGAAGTGTGCCGAACTCGTAACAATATATACTAATGAGATGTATTTAAAACTCTGCAATATGTAACACTCTAACACTCTGCCCTTTGTGCACACATATTTTCGTGATTGCTACACAGTACTGTTAATGACCGAAAAAAACAACGGGAAAAGAATTAAAATTGTAGACAAAAATTTAAATCTTTTTGTGTAGCAACTCAAACCACTAGTGCTTTGAACAGCCCCAAATGAAAAATCATTTTTGAACAATAATCAGAAACAGATACTGTCTGACCACCGATAATATAGAAAGGCAAACATCCGGTTTATTGGGAGAAATAGACGCATCTATTTGTTTACAGGAGTGGTAGTTTGTTCGTTACAGATGTCCTTTTTTCCTCTTGATTAATTAGACGCAATTTTGTAAAAGTAACAATTTATTCACTGCAATATTTTTTCTAAATCTAAACTATATCCGATCTATACCATCACTCCAAAAATTATTGATGCTTGAATTTAAAACATAATTTTCATCTTAACATTTTTCTTTACACTTCCGGATGAAGTAAAAGCATTTTATTTTTGTTTTGTTTTTCCCATGGAAACTCTTTTTGTTTCCCACATTTCATTTTAGAGAATGAATAAATTAAAAAGGCACTATAGTGACGTTATAAAACATAAAATTTCATCGCTATTTTCCCTTCTCCCCAGAGGGATTCATTCAGATTAAATTGTGTTCACTTGACCAATTTCCAAATTACGTACAATTCGTAGTTAAACTGTATGTAAGGTATTCCAGGGTTGAACAAATTCTTAGTGAATTTCTAGTCGCGTATGTGGGTGTAGGTGTGGAATTTTGCCTGCTTTGCAAGATTCTTACCTATTTCACAAGTCTTTTCTTTAACATTTACAATATTTACTTTGTTTCGCCTTCAATTTAATGTTAATTGATTTATTTGAAAAACTGCGACTAAACTGCACAAGTCGGTGAAATATTTCCTCATAAGTTTCCGCACTATTTTTAAATTCTACTCAGGAACTGTTAATATGTGTAAGTAATTTTTAACCCCTTTACTAGGCAATAATGGGCAATATACGTGAAATTTGAGCTTAAAAAGTTAATTACAAAAAAACTAATTCGAATTTTAAAAAATAAAACCCCAGTTGCACACCCCCGGAGCTTGAAGTAATTTTGTAAAAAATTTAAAGGCTGTTGGTGCTATGGGGTCTCCTGGACGCACATCCGGAACAGACTTCCTTCCAGAATTTCTTTCAAACTTTTCTTTTATCTTTACAAATAATAAATCTGAAAGTACCTCTGTCTGTCAGGATCTCTCTATGTCCGGATCTCTGTGACGCGCATAGCGCCTTAACCGTACGGTCGATTTTCATGAAATTTGGCAAAGTTAGTTTGTAGCATGGGGGTGTGCACTTCGAAGTGATTTTTCGAAAATTCGATGTGGTTCTTTTTCTATTCCAATTTTAAGAAAATTTTCCCGAGCAATATTATCATAAGATGGACAAGTAAATTACGAAATTATAATAACGGGGAACCGTAACATGAACACAAGCCAGTTGGCGAGAAAACTCACCATACATTATTTGTAAATATACAGGCGAACCAAAAGACCTTTTAATTTTCTATTACGGGCAAAGCCGTACGGGTACCACTAGTTTGCTATAAAGAGAAAGAGATGAAGTGAAATTATTGCCTTTTGTAAAAAAAAAGTGTTTGGAAAGTTATTTTTTTCAGCAAAGGATTTTCCTAACTGTTGCCGACAGTTAATTGCTCATTTTCCTTTTGATACAAGTAATATCAATTGAATTCATTATTTTAGTTTATGCATAGAGAGTTTTCTCATAGTCTGTATTTGTATTACAGATTTCAAATGAGGGGTCCTCCACTCTTTTTCTTGTTAAATTTTTATCATTATTTGCGGGAAGAAGTACTAATTTAATTAGAACCTACCGAAATGTTTTTTAATAAACTCGGTTTTGATTTTAAAAAATGTAATAATCTATAAATATATAAGGAAAACAAAAAGAAAGACTGAGGGAAAAGCAAATATTTTCGTATTTTCTACTTATGAATGTTAAAGTTTAGAGCTTTTTCTTTAATTTAATTTTAGCTTTAAGATCAGAAAACTTCGTTTTTCACCAAATGAATTTTTGAGATCCAAAGAATAATTTCTCTAGTTTTGCATAATTATTAATAATTGCATCAATTTGTCCAAACTTAGGCAAGTATGAAAAATCATTTTAAATTAAAAACATTCCATAATTTGTTTTTTTTTTTTTTTTGTTTTTTTGATCAGAACAGTAATTTTATTTTTCATTAACCAGTATTCAAACATAATTGAATGTCAATTTTTTTTAAAACATTTATAACTTAATGGATCTTAATTAAAAATGCTAATTTAAAGAATGAAATTTTGTTTTCATACATTACGTTTGAATTTTCACTTCTTAATGAATTAAAGTTGGAAAATACATTAAAAAATTAAACAAGTTTATCATTTAAAGTTTTTGCATGAGATAATTTATTACTAATTAATTAATAGAACTCACTACATTGAAGCACTGATTTATACTTTTTTTTTCAATGAAAACGCAAAATATTTTTAATTTATGGGAAATAGAAAGAATCATTCGTTTTAAGCAGTTGAGCAATATTTTTTTCTCAACAAAATAAAATTAAAAGTTTAGAAATTGAATTTTCATTTCAGTGCTTTAGCTCTTTAATTTCAAAAATAGGAATCATTTTAGCCCACTTTAAAAATCATAAATTCAATTTATAAATCCTCCCGATAGCCTTACATATTTTATATAGTTCAAATAAACGAATTTCTTTAAAACTAAATGTTAAAAAATAACATTAAGCTGCCACTGAATTATTCACTGCAATCAAATTGAACTACCATATGATGATAATTTTGCTATAAAGGTGGACATTTTAAGTTTACTTACTCATGCAAACACACATATTTAGATTCCCCTTTTTAATGTTTTTCTCTATTTTTTCATTATTTTACGCTTTAATACAGCCAACTATGCGAGAATAAATTCTCAAATCTAAAATGTAAAAATTAATCTTAATACAGCATTTTTATTAAATTCATATTATGGAATATAACACTTCTCCATGTTTAGGCAACTTTTCTGTTCTTTTATGAACAGCATCTCCAAAATGAAACTTGCGTAGCAAGTTTACAGACATCATTGTAGCCTTCAAAGAATTTCATCACATTTTCGGGACCAATTTTGCTCTATCATTGCTATATATAAACAGGCACAGCAATGCTAAGTGTTTGTGCACTTAAACTAAATTATTGAATGTAAAAATATGACTCGTGGTAAGAGAGTTACAGAAGAATTTACAACTGTGAGTTACAAAACCTCAAAATTGTCTTCTTGTGTGTCACTAACTTAACAAATTTTTCATAGACTTTACCAAAATAAAGAGGCCATGAAAACTAAGCGAAAATTTAAACTGTGGGTTTGAAATTGAGCATTATATATATTATCGAACTTGATGTTCATTTCAAATGACTTCTTTTGGAATAGCTAACTATTTATGTATTCAATAAGCTAAAAGTCTAAAAGTTTGGTATTTCACGTCAAGTTCTCCAACCGTGAGATATCTGATTTGCATCGAAACTTTATGTGCCAATAATTCAGAGAGTCGATCAACTTCCAAAAACCAATTGAGCATGTGTTTCTCTTTGTGGTTCATTGGTTCGACCCAATGAACCACATGTGGGACTGTTCGACCAGTTGACGTGGAGTGACATAATCAGAAAATTTAAGCTAGTAACTAGTCTTTTAAAGTTACATCAGTTTTTTCTTTTTCTTTTTTTTGTAAGCATATATTTTCACGATAATAATGACTCTGGAAAAGATATGTATAGTAACTATTTTCGGTTCGAGCGTATTTTCTATTCTTCTTGAAAGCTGGTTGATTCCAAAGCAAACATTTCTGTACACTCAAGCACTTAGTAATGGAATGAAATTATCTAACGCTGCACGTTAGATATTTGTAATGAATATCTTCAAAACATTCGAGAGTTTACCGGTACATACATACATCACAGAACCATTAGTGATTAAAGCAGTTAGAAGCACCCAATTGAGAAGTGTTGTGTACACGATTGCAGGTTACGGAATATCTAGCTATGATCGATACGTCTCCAATCTGCTACATAAGTTTAATAATAGTGTTTATATAAACAATTCCCCAGAAGTATTTGTAATTTATTTCGTTCATTACTCACAAAAGATAGCAGTTTTTGATACGTTTGCATGTTCTAATATACTGGTATGCTGTCTCTTTAACAAAGCTTGCCTTGAAATGTTACGCGCAAATGCGATGCTCCACGTTGCCATGTAATCAAAGACTCACTCTTTGAGCAATTTGCACAAAAACATTACGTCCATATGCGAGCTCTTTTCATATTAACTTTACCGGTAGGCTATTCTTTGACAGGAATGATAATTCCAGGGACGTGATGTGTATCAGCAAGCTGACGCCATTCAAAAAGCATACATTCGTATGCAACAGGTAAATTAGTATTCCAAATGATCGCCATTTTGAAAACGAACTATAATTGTTCAATAAATGAAATGCAGTTTTAAATTTAATCTAAAAAACATGACTTGAATACAGTACAAATACAAAAACGCGCTCAGCGCACAACCTTTCAAATTCTACTGGAATGTGGAATCCACATTTTCTTTGAAATTTCTCTAAGAACCAGTGCATGTAAGAAAACATTGGGAATTTCTTTTAAATTTTAAGATTGTATTCCATTAAATGCCTAATAATTGAATTTGATGAAGAAGCATTGTATAGGAGTAAATATTTCCGTTTCTCTAGAAACCATGTAGCAAATGCATTAGTTTTTGAATGTGAAAAAAAAAAATCGGTTTCAAGCATTTCCCGCTTTGGAGGCTTATTGGTATTGTTATATCTGCGTAGAATTAGTCACAATGGTTATAGTTTTATGTTTAGCTTACATCCAAAAGAAAATATTTTAGAAATCAAAACTTCAAAAGACAAAAATTCAAACAGAATCATTTCTTTAAATTATGTTTCAAAAGTATTTCAACCTATAGAAATTCCGAAAAAATGAGTTATTGAATAAACATAATTGAACAAATATAAAAAAAAATGACTTGTTACATTTAATGAAACTTATCTTAAAACACAATTATACGAGTACATCTTCGCTCTAAGATGCAGGATCTGTTCGAAACGTCATGTGACGAACGACAAAGTAACCGATGCACTACACTTCATAGTTTCTTTGTATCGATCTTTCCAGATGTATATTTCGAGAAATCAGGAACAGGAAGGAAGATTATTTCACAACATTTTGACTTTTAACCAATTTATAATAACCAATAATCTTTCTTCCTGTTCCTGATATATATATATATATATATATATATATATATATGTATCAGGAATATATATATATATATATATATATATATATATATATATATATATATATATATATATATATATATCTTCTAATTCATTTTCACATCCTGTTAACTCTTTCACGTCGTGTACTGATTCAAATTCAAGTAGTTCAGTCTGATTTGTGTTTTGATTACGTAAGGAAAATTTTATCGTGAGAAAGATGCGAAACGAAAAGTATTTGTTTTCTATTATAATTCGTTTCTGTAATATTTTTTTCTTAAACTGGCAATTTTAGCATTTATTTTAATTTTTTTAAAGGCTTACTGGTTCAAAATGAGAGGGGGACGGGAGGCGAGAGGTTAAAGTATATTTCGAGCTGCCGTTTAAATTGTGGCAATTGCAGGTTTTAAAATGGCCTTTTCTTTTTCCATTTCCTATAATCTTAGAATTTTATAAAAAAGATTTAACGTTAAATCACAGATATGTCTCTTGTTTCGAGTACTTTAAAGGAAACTTTAAAAATTACAGCGGTAGCAGTACACATTTAGTTCAGTATAGATTAGATAAGAAGCAAGGAAAAAGTTTGTGCATAATTGAAAAAAGTCGCTTTTCCCGATATGCTAAAATAAAATTTATGACTTTAGCTATCACAGGTTCCCTATTTGATTCCCTATTAACTTTGATACATTCCTTCCAATGGAGTAAAACAGTTTCTTCCAAAAAAAAAAAACGGCTTTTTTTTTTTAATTATTGGAGAAAACATTTTAAAACATACACATAAAAAGGAAATTAAAAAAATCGAAAAGTGAATGAGCACAAACCAAACTGGTAAGTAAAATTTGAAACTACATTAAAAATGCCACTAGTTTGACAAAATTGTAAAATGAATTCATATGAAAAATTGCAACATCATGTTGTTTTTTGGTAATAAAGAAAAATAAAAGTAATATGCACACAAAATAGTTAGTTTGATTGAAACAGGGAAATAAAACTAAAACTTTATTTTTGTGCCAATCTGAATATAAGGTTTGAAATAAAATAAAGTTGTTACAAAACAAAACAAATAAAATAAATTGTCTTAATCATAACTTTCCTTTGTATCAAAGGGGAAAATGTTTGTTTTTTTTTCTTTCTTTTCTTTTTATACAAATATTTTCAACATTGCTTTATATTTCTAACACCACACTTGTTCTTGTCAATGCAATGTTATTTGCATTTTTAAATCGCATCAACCGACAGAGGAAACTAAATTAGGGTAAAGTGAAATAATTAAGGTAAGTCACATTTGTTAAAATGAACGAATTGGAAGTTCATTTTGAAAACTACCGTACAAAAAGAATAATCATTGGATGGTATGGTATAACTTGTATTGAAAAACTCTTTTTTATCTGTAACAATAAATCTGCACCATCAAATAAAAGTTGAAATCATGATTTTCTCTCTTATATTGAGCATGGTAACTAATTGCATTTGTGTTCATTTATGTGTTCATCATATGATCATTAATTATGTTTGGTAATTTAAAAGATTTTGCTTCGAACGACTAAAAGAACTGTATAAAGTAACAAGAAAATGAATAAATAAAAAATGGTGAGTAACAAATAAAACAGGGAATGAATAAATAATGAGCATGTAAGAAGTAATAACTGAATATATCAATGAATATTTACATGGATTAATAAATATATGAATACGAAATTGATATACTATTTCTCTTTTTCTCATATAGCGCTTGGCAAATTTTTATAAACATTTCAAATTAAAACTTACTAATATTAAATAAGTAATTACTGCACTGAAGGTTCTCAATTAATATTTTAAATTTTAATGATAAGATCTTTGTCGATTTAAACAAACGAAAATAATTTTTGACGTAACACTAAAGATTACAGTTTCCGTTTCAAGTTTTTAAAAAGGCTTACACTTTGATTTTCCACAACTGAATTTAGCAATATGTTATATGTTTTTCTAAAATGTTACTTTCAGCCCAAAAATTATTAATCACTTTTAGTAATTTTGATAAAATGTTGTGAATTTCAATCCTAAACATTAGTTGTAGGAGTATATTTGAAAAATTAAAAAGAAAAAAAATCTTGGAATCAAAGTCAAAAAAATCTTCATCCCTACACATTTTCAAAAAAAGTTATTTCTTATTTTTTTTTTTTAAATCAAATGTCGTTTCAACCAAAATATTTTTTTTTCATTTTTAAATTTTAATAACATTGATCAGTTTGTTTATTAAATATCATTGCTATGTATTTGATAGTGTTTACCAAGAAATTTAGCACTTTCTGGTCTTATATTCCTTCAATACTTTTAATTATTTATTTTTCAACTGTAAGTTTTTAAACTTCTTTTTTGCATTTTTATTTTAGGAGAGTAGTAGAAAAAGGAAGTGAAACCCAAACTAAGCAACCGTCAACGCATCTAAAAAACACAGCTGGAAAGAGAAAACAATTTTTAATTAAGTTTTTCTATTATCCAGCTTATTAAATAAGCTCATATAATGTTCAAGGGGTTGACTTTAAGGTTATCATTACAGAATATCCAAATTCATTTTATTGATTGCAGGCTCAGAAAGATTTTAGAACCGAATTCCGGGTTCTAAAATGCATCTGATTATTTCTCGTCCACATCGTTTGCATATATCGTGCAATAGACTTCAATCATTATTTTGATTTTACATCATTTTGCTTAACAAAGATATTTAGAACGAATTAAATAATGCCCTCGAGTAATTCTAAAGAAGATTAAGAAGCGTCAGAGCTAGGTTGATTATTATATACTTTCTCATTTAAGCAAAAGATCTGATTATTAATATAAATATACCCAACTAATTTGGAGATATTATTCAAATAATATTTAAGAACTAAAAAGGCTTGAAGCTAAGTCTCAGTTGGAATGATCAAAAATATATTTCTGCCTATTAAAACAGTTCTTCGGGCAATAAAACTGCTGATACAGCTATTAAATGAGTAAATAAGCTCTGTTTTAATTTTTATTACGTATATCTATATAACTGAAACATTAAAATCATCCAAACTTACTTGCTTTAATTTTAAAAATTTCTAGCAGTTAAAAATTAGTAATGTTTTGGAAAATAGTAATACACTAGAATTTTGAAGATAAACAATTTATAGTAGAGACAATTTAGTGAAAGATTTTTTTCGCAATTTGAGAGTATTTCATCGATATAAATTTGATTATATATTTTTTAAATTTATTTTTAGAGGACACACTCTTAATTTAATCTCACTTTACTTTCTTGTGAGAAAAAAACTGGTGGTAAGGTACGAGCTGCCAAGCGTCTGCCTAGAAAATCCCATACATGCTCGATGGGATTGAGATCCGGAGATCGTGCCGGCCTATCCATACGTTCAATATCCTCACTCTATGAACTGTTCAGCAGCTACTGTGCAAAGACATGGTGCATTGTCGTACATGAAAAGGAACTGAGGACCCATAGCGCCTCTAAAAAGACGCACATATGGAAGAAGAATCTCGTTACAATAACGGGTCCCGTTGACTGAACCTGCGTCGAAAATGTGAAGGTCTGTACGACTACCAAGCATGATGCCTCCTCAAACGAGAACACCACGACCTCCATACCTGTCCCTTTCAATGATGTTCGAGGGATGATTGCGGCTTCCCCGCTCTCTCCAGATGAGTATGCGATGCGAATCGCAACTCAGACTGAATCTCTCTCATCTGTAAAGAGTACTCGTCCCCATTCATTGTCTCTCCAATTCCGGTGCTCCCGGCACCACAGAAAACGCCTTCTCCGATGGGTAGGCGTTAGAGGTACACACCGTATAAGGCGTCGGGCAAACAGACCGCCACCGTGCAGTCTTCTGGACACTGTAAAACGCGATATCGGTCGTCCAGTCGCCTGTGTCGTGTGTCTAGCGATTTCTCCCGCTGTCTGCCGCCTGTTTCTTCTGGCCTGTAAGACTGTATACCGGTCATCTGCGGGTGTGGTTCTTTGTGGACGACCACTACTGAACCCCCGGATAGCAGTTCCTGAAGTTTGAAATTGTCTCCAAAGTCGTGAAACGATGCTGTGAGCAATTCCGAACTCTGCAGCCACACTTGTCACACTGCGGCCTTCCTCCAACTTCCCAATGATTCGACCTCGGGTAAAAGCATCCAGATGTCGTCTAACAGATTGATTATTCGCCATTTCTCGCTGAGGCAGCAACTCGGTGTGATTTTAACTGCTATACGGCGTGCAATCTCTTTGCCAGAAATACTGATCTTACACCGGCAACATGCTTTATACTACTCAGATACTCCCCCATTACCTCTGCCTACATATCTGAGCATGTGCTATCGTACATCACCTTACTTAAACTCCTGATTGGTCTTTCTGTCCGCTCTGCCTCTTCGTTCAACTGATATGCTAATTTTTCGGCTTCGTCCTTAATTTTTCCACACTAGTGTATATTGGATGACTCGAAAATACCTGTCGTCTTTGATTAAAATGCCAGAATATATATATATATATATATATATATATATATATATATAAATGGATGGATGTTTGTGGCTGTGTTTGTGTGTGGGTGAGGGTGGGTGTGTGGGTGGGTGTGTTCCTTATACAAATCCACAGTTTTCGTCGGATTTCTTCCAAATTTGGCACAAAGTTAAATTGTTGCTCAGGAATTCATGAACGAGGGTTTTTGCAATTTTAAAAATGTACCCAAAGAGGTCTGAATTCATATTTGAGTCATAAACTTGCTCTTTTCTACACGAACGAATTTTTGTATAGTTATGAATTTAGTCTAAATGAAAAGCCTGAAAAAAACTGCCCTAGATGAAATTTCTTCAAAGATTAACTATGATCGTTAAATTTAGGAACTTTGATTCCAAGCTAATAAAAATGGTTTGCAATTTTATATCCACCAGGAAATATTTAAAATACACTTTACCCAAAAAGTATCATATACAACGGCCGTTAATGCCTATTAGAGACAAGCGAAAAGCATGTTTGGTAAGAGAGCCGTATATACAGGGTGTCCGTTTTTAACTGCAGGACCTTTAATTTCAAAACCGTTAGTCGTAGATGTATACTTCCAATTGCAAAAATGCTCAAAATCAGATACAGGGTTAAGATAATGAAATTTAGTATCAAAAATGAAAATGAGCCAAAAAATACAAAATTTAATTTTTTATACGGGCCCCAGATCCCTTAACTAATATTTAGAGAAATAATCTCTATTAAAAACTATTACTGACACAAAAAACTTGACATTTGTGCGGCCAAAACTCAAGGAGATATTCGAGTTTAAAGTTTTAAGGGACCATACAAAAGATGAGATTTTAACTTATCGCCCTTTCAGAGGAATGTCAGGTTGTCGAAATAAATAGAATAAGTAATCATATTTTTCATTGCTATTTCAAAATAAATGCAAATGTTATGCCATGATACGTAAAAGGACACTACAAAACCACGAACAATTTGAAAAATCACACTATATGCACATATATAATCTTAAACCCTTGTTAATCGCTATATTTTCCCCCAAAAGGTGTTATTAATGGCGACTGTAAAGTGGTGTAAGTCATAAAACGCTGCGTTTCATAGTTTGGTGAATATTGATCGTACTAATGTCAAACTTTTCCTGTTAGAATGATTTTTCAATATAGAAAATTTCCCTAAATATAAGTAAGGGGACCTGGGGCCCGTATAAAATGTTACATTTTGTATTTTTTGACTTATTTTTATTTTTACTTCTAACTTTCAATAACTTAACTCTGCATCTGATTTTGAACATTTTTGGAATTGGAAGTATACATCTACGACTAACGGTTGCGAAAATAAAAGTCCAGTCCGTTAAAACGGAACACCCTGTATGATAAATGATGCTGCACATTGTTTCTTAAACTGCTTTCTTCGAAGCCCAGGGATTCATTGATGCTACTCATGGTTCTACTTAATTTGAATGCTTCCGTTAAATTATAATTTAAAACAGATTTATTCGGAAATCCGCAACAGTAAGGGTTGCATGTAGTTTCTACGTTAATAGCAAAGAAAATACAAACACGAGTAAGGTATTAATATTGCATTCAATATTGACGTGCAATCTTTGACTGTTTCAGCATTAGAATACTTTTATTAAAACCACATCTATTGCATCCTTGCAACAGAAATTTAATTTAATGTTCTATGATCCTTATGAAATCAAACTATATGTATAAAAATGGATGTATGTTTGTGGGTGTGTTTGTGTGCGGGTGTGTGTGTGAATGTTCCTTATACAAATCGCTAGTTTTAGTCGAATTTCTCCCAAATTTGGCACAGAGGTAAATTGATGCTCAGGAATTCATATAAACTGGTTTTTGGAATCAAAAAGAAGATCCAAAGAGGTTTAAGTTTATGTTTTTAACCATAAAATTGATATTTTCTACTAGAACGAATTTTTGTCTAGTTATGCATTCGGTCTGAATGTAAAGCCTGTAAAAAACTGCCCCAAATGAAGTTTCTTCAAAGATATACTGTAATCATTAAGCTTGAACCTTGGTTCCAAGCATGTTTGGCAAGAAAGCCAAACGAAAAGAAATGCTGCTGTTCAGTTTTTTTTTTTTAATTGCAACCTGCAAAACAGGGATGCACTGCGGTCTCCGACGGCTCTACTTATTTTGCATGCTTTCTTTTGGTAATTTTGTAGCAGTAATGGTGGAAAGAAACTATAGAATAGTATTTTCCACATGAACAGCAAAGAAAATACCAAAATTAGTTAAGTATCAATAACTTATTCATTATCCATATACAATCTTCAACAATTTAATGTTGGATGATCTTTAAACCAATATGCATATGCTCTTTATACTAACTCATGATTTACGTCTGGTCTTTACCTAATTCGGTTCAACTAAATTAAATCGCTCCAGTCTATCAACAGGAATAAAAAATACTAATTTCGCAAATAAATTGCAAAATATAATCATTTATGTGCATAGTAGCGAAGCTAGAATTTAATAATCTATAAACATATAAAGAAAACAAAAAGAAAGACTGAGTGAAAAGTAAATATAGTCTTACTTTCTACTTATGAATGTTAAAGTTTAGATCCTTTTCTTTAATTTTAATTTAGCTTTAAGATCAGAAAATTTTGTTTTTCACCAAATGAATTTTTGAGATCCGAAGAATAATTTTCTCTGGTTTTGTATAATTATTAATAATTGCATCAATTTGTTCAAACTTAGGCAAGTATGGAAAATCATTTTAAATTAAAAAAATTTCCATAATTTGTTTTTTTTTTTGATCAGAACAGTAATTTTATTTTTCATTAACCGGTATTCAAACATAATTGAATGTCAATTTTTTTTTAAACATTTATAACTTAATGGATCTTAATTAAAAATGCTAATTTAAAGAATAAAATTTTGTTTTCATACATTACGTTTGAATTTTCACTTTTTAATGAATTAAAGTTGGAAAATATATTAAAAAATTAAACAAGTTTATCATTTAAAGTTTTTTCATGAGATAATTTATTACCAATTAATTAATAGAACTCACTACATTGAAGCACTGATTTATACATTTTTTTTGAATGAAAACGCAAAATATTTTTAATTTATATGAAATAGAAAGAATTTGTTTGATCAGAACAGTAATTTTATTCTTTATTTAACATGAATAAGCTAAAAATACTTTCAGTGCTTCCATATTTGAAAAGCTTTTAAAAACATTTTATATTATTTATCTTCTTTCTAATTTTTTTGAAACTCACAATGCGATTTTTTTTTCATTATAGTTATGATATCAAAGTTGGTATTTAAGGTTTCGTTTTTAGTATAGAGTGTCTAGACTATCCATTTTTTGCTGCATAACACACGTTTTATAAAAAAATTTTAATGAAATCTTAAGTATAAAAAAATTTTAATTCAATAAGTTAAAACCACTATAAACTATTAATATTTAATGAAAAAATGCTTTACGGCTTTTTAAGATCGTAACAAGATGCTTTTCGTGTTATTATTCAACTCATGAGAGATTGTGTTGAGAGAAAACTCTTTTATGAAGTATTAAAGTTCTTTCTTCGGAAAATGTATTCGGAAGAAAAGTTTAGTAACTTATAATATCTCAGACTAAATTGATAAATTTAAAAATAAAAAAGCGCTGTTCTATAAGAAGTGAAAAGTTTCTCTGAGTAAGTTTTCTTTTCTTCTTTTAAATATATACAATGAAATCCCGCGACAGGAAACTTCAAGGGACAGCAAGTTTTCTCCGTTGTAACGGAAGTTTCGATATAATTAAAATCAAGCAAATGTAACGGAAACATAATTGGGACTTAAAATTCATTTTCTGGAAACATATATTGTGTTATATTAATATCCGTTGTACGGGATTTTACTGCATTTTTTTTAAATAATTCAACATGATTTTAGTTTTTTACTTGAATTGCTACGTAAAAATTGAAAATATGTAAGGTAAAAACCATTTAAAATCTTTAGAATCATGTTTTGTACTGTTATGAACGCTTAAAAAATGCATTGGAAATAAGAAACTGAAAAAAAATCTCATTGATATTTACCTCAAAAAATATCGGCCTTCATTACGAAGAAGTGTACAGAAATAAGTTATTTTCTTTTCTTTGATTTTCAAAAGACGTTGGGGAAGGTTTTTTCCTTCGCAATCAGCATAAAAGGTATACTCTCCTCCCAAAGTGCAAATGCAGAAATAAAGATGCAAAATTTTACTTAGAATCCTAAAAGGAGTTTTTCTTCGGGGTAGCTATTTCGAAGTTTTCAGTTTCGTAAATTATTCAAGGATAGGAAAGGCTCTTTCATTCGTAACTTACTTGTAGAAGAATATTTTTATATCTAAACTAAGTTCGTATGCTTAAAATTGGAAGAAAAAAAAATTCGTTTGGATATTATACATGCAGCTAGTGCATCATTACTTGTATCATAATTTTAAAAAAAAAATACTGTTATACTGTGCTTTTTTTATGTCTTACAATTTAAGAGCTTATTACGTTTTTTAAACTGTTTTAAAACCTGATATGAGGCCATGAAAAGCAAAGGGAAGCAATTAACAAAATTACAAAATTTGAAGATAATCGTACAAATAGTAGAAGAGCCTCTCTTCTGTTTTAGGGGAAAAGGTATTAGAGTAGGAATTAGTAAATGAAAGAAGCAAAGTCCATAATGTCCAATCATTTGCTTAGCAAAAGCTGAGACAGAGACCCAAGTCACGTGACTCAACAACGACAAATGGTTGACACGTTTTTCGTGAAACTAACGAAGGAAGCATGATTTATCCCAATGCTTTGCTTTAAAATCTGTCACGTGACTTAGGATCCCTACTTCTCGAATGAAAGTTTTCCCCCCCTCCATGTTATCTCTTCTTAATGCAAGAGATGGTACTAGTAGCTCTAGTGATTGCTGCTGTACAGAATGATATAGAAAAGAAAAATAACGAAAGTCTACCTAGAATCTGAACTTTAAACGTGTTTTACCCGAGTCCAGTTACATCCCTTTGCTTCTCGCTGCCTCCTATTTTATGGTTAATACCGGTACATTATTCTGAGTTAAATCATATTTGGAAATTTATTTGACGCATAGACTACTGAATGAATGCGTGGTATTTAGAGACAGTAGTAATCAGTAGAGAAAACTACACTGATTCATTAACTAAGTCAAATACTGATTGATCAGAAAAGAAAACCGAAAAATTGATTCTTAGACCGCTCATATTCTTGCGTGGTGTTTTAATGCTGAAATGCAACTATTTAAAAATGCTTTTATTATACTTCGGCTATTTGGTTTGGTTGGTGGGACAAGCTATATAATCTATCGCAACTCAAGTTGCATACTAGATGTTTAAACTTTTCCGAAACGTTTTAAAATGGTTATTAGCAAACATTTTTCTGCGTTTATACCACGAATTTTGTACTTCGGAACAAAAAAAGTAAGGAGTAACACGAATGTGGTCGTTTTCAAAATTTTAAAAGTATTTTTACTGAATAAGCATGCTTAAAACTATAGGATCTGACCATTTTTTAAATAATTTGTTTAAGTTTAAAAAAAAAAAAACTTAAATCGGTGTACTTTCATTGTTTACGCTTCTGCCTATGACATCACAAATGATGAAATGCCACTCAGTGTTGACATTCACATAAGAAAATATTCGCATCTTTACTCACGTGTATTGGCAACGATATGATTGATAGCAAGCGTAGAGCGCAATATTTCATTCGCTTCTTGATTATCATAACTTGGAAACGCGGTAGAAAGATGCGCCAAAGTGCATCATTTGTGACGTCATCAAGACCACGCTTTGTTTGAAAAATCGGACATTTTAAAGAATTAATTAAAAAATAACTGTTGAGAAAATAAAAGTATTTTCTAGGTCCATGGTTTTTTTCAGGCTTATTTTTATCAATTTCAGTGACTAAAAGTAGTACTTTTGACTGAAGGAAACAACCCCATTATAAATTTATTTGTTTGCTGCAGGTAAGAAATGAATATCAAGGCTGAACCAAAGCAAAAATATAGGGTTGTTTGGGGGAAGTGAGTCACCCCCCTCCCAAAAAAAATATGGATATGGCTTTTATACTTTTTTACAATGGTTATGTCATATTTCATCACAGAGAATAGTTTTGCATGTGTTTGGGTTTCGTATATTTTTTTTTCTAAATTATAGAATTTGCACAAAAAAAAAAAAAAAAAAGCGAGTTTAAGCAACAATTTTCAAAAAAAGTAGGTCTGTTTTCATTTTTTTTATGATAATTCAACTTTCGTGTATGGTTTTACTTGAAGTGCATATTGCAACAGGATTTTTTTTTTTAATTTTATTAATGAGTATTTAAGAGGAGGGGCCTCGTATATATACTTACCCCGTATAATAAAGTACCAAATATATCAAATATACTAAATATAATAAAATATCAAATAAAATACCAAAAATATACTTACCCCGTATATTTTTGCTTCGAGGGGTAAGTGAGGCCACCCATAATAGTAAGGATTGAAAAGTCAAAAGCAACTCAGATGAAATATTTGTATAAGAAAAATACTAGACAACTATAATGACCAAGTAGTCATTGATAGTTCAGCTACAAAACTACTAAAGCTGGTGATTATATATTTGTGAAACCTACATCAAAGAAAGGCATAAACTTGTATAGAGATCTAATGTTGGAAGTTGATGATACAAATGACAAAAAATACTGCTCAATTTGCAAGAACAAATAGAAGTAGTGACACTTTTTTCCGGCATGTTGCAGTGCAGATGATTTGGGAATAATTACTGAGGATGAAGTGATAATAGTTCTTCCTCAGTCAATTTTTAATTGGAAACTCCATTCAGTGTTTTCAATTTCTTTTTTAATCTTTTTAGGCTAATTTAAAAAATTGATCTTAATCAACTGCATTACGTTTGTTCAACACACCATTATCCATAAAAGTAAAACATGCACCTATAGGCTTTCAATAAATTTCACAGATTTAATTTTTTTTTTTGTTTTTTTCAAACATTTCGTCATACAGATTTAGAAGGTAGTAACTATCTCATAAATGGATGCATTTCCAAAAGATTAATACATACTAAAAATTTACTTACTTTATTAAGTAAACTCCCCTTGCCCCTTTTTTTAGATATGATTGATTTAAATTTCAATAAAAACGGGGTGACCCACTTACCCCTTATTATAGGGAAAGTGAGACACCAATCTGTTTTTTTAATACAATCGTTAAGCATATTTAAAGCATTTTAGAAAAAAATGATGAGCTTTTGTTTATTAATTACTAGCTGTACCCGACGCGCGTTGCTACGCCAACAAAAAAATACATCATTATACTGATTTTCATGACAATCGGTTGAACGGGGCAGAAGTTGCTACTCTGCAGTGCCACCTGGTGACGAGTGGCTTCAATGAGCATATTATGCACCTTCTCCGTGAAAAAATACAAATATATAGCAATTTTCATAATAATCGGTCCAGGTATCAAGTGAAGCCGTGACTATACTCAAATTTTGTACTCACGCAGTTTGCAAGATCAATCAATCGCTAAAAATATGAAATAGAAAAAGTTTTAAATCCCCCCGTTGCATGAAAAGCCATAAAACAATAAAGAAAGAATTTATTTGTTCAAACTCAAGAAAAATGGCAACAGCTAACTTCCTATCAATGAGATCTTTCACGCGAATTAATTTCTGCAGCCGATAATTTTATTTGTATTTATCCAATGGATTGTGACTTAAATTGGAATAAAAAAGGAACTATCGATCGGTTTTTTTTCGAACTGGTTTATAAACATTCCCAGTACCAAAAATAACAAACGGTGAAAGTTTCAGCCAAATCTGCCGGGAAGTTTTTGCGTTCATGGATGACATACAGACAAACATTCATTTATATGTATATATATATAGATGTTTAAGATAAAATAAGACAATAGGTTTAAATTTTTTCTTTAAAACTTTTGTATAAGGTTTCAAAAACGAACTGTTCTAAAAAAGGGATCCCACTTATCTCAACCAACCCTACTAATGGCTGGAAGATTTTGGAAATATTACAAACTTCGGAAGTAATCTTGGTTTTCGAGGCTTTCTCCGGTTCAAGTCCTCAATTAAAAAAAAAAAAAAAAAAAAACAAATCACTATATACTTGTTTTGTTTTAATTTCTCCCCAAAGATAGATTTGTTCTTCTGATTATGTTTGCTTTATAAAAATTAGTTATAACGTCTGTTTACAAGATGATACAAATAAAGTAATTTAGCGAAAAGTGCAAATGAGAAAAAAAAAATCATACTGTGCATTTCTTGTAAGGAATCGTGTGCAAAAAGAACAATAAACGCAAATTATTAAATGGCGTAGAACCTAAAAGAAAAAAAAACGTTAGTGACATCCTTGTTTTCCGAATTTTGTCTCCGAAGATAGGTTATTACTCACTAACTGATCGGACTATCAAAAGTGACAAATTTTGTAGTTCCTTGGGCGAACACGGATTTATTGGACTCAGCGTGGGTCTTTCGCTTTCGTCGGGTGGTAAATAGGGAAAAAGAAAAAATGAACTGAATTTGGCGTAATGCCAAGCCAGGTTTAACAAATCCAAAAGCAAATAGTAGCAAAGTTACACATTTTCTTCATGCTAATAAAAATCGTATGCTATCATTTTTCTTCAAGTGAATAGACGAATTTTGTTTCCATGTCTCTACAAAATACTTTATGCTATTTATTTTATCGATACTCTAAAATTTGAAAAGACTCATAATAAGAAATCCTAATAAATTTAATAAGGATCTATTCTGCTGCAGACAGGTAAGGTGCAGTAATTGTAAACTTTTCATCTTTTTTGTATTTTCGTTCTCTATTATACTTTAGCTTTATTGTACAGGTTTTTTTGGTTTTTGCTGAAAATAAGGACAAAAAAACGCAAATTGCAACATTTTTCTATTGTTTGTATGGAGTCCAAAACGCATTTCTTCGTATACCTAAAGCACTCATATTGTTGATACTGCTTTTAACCTTACCACGGCAGAATTAGCAGCTGAATTTGTATCTTTCGGCTAATAACATATTTTTCCCATGAATATTTCAAGTTACGTATTGCTTTTAAATCAGCTAACATATGAATATCGTTATTATTTAGAAAGCAACACATATGTAACGTCTTTTATTGATAAAAAATATTTAGCTTCCAATAAAAAGAAAAATGAATCTCTTTAACCTATTACAATCGCAGACGATCAATAAACAAATATATGTTATATCGACAAAAATTCAATTCTTGATTAGTAAATAACCTATTCATTCATCCATTCATCAAAACAAACTAGAAACTAGAAAGCATAATGATATTCTGATGAAGCACTCACCAATAAATTACTGAAATAATTTAAATGCCTTGTTTCGGACGCATTACTTAAAAGAGAGTGTTTCAACTTAACTTCTCATACTTCCTTTATTGCTTCAAATGAAAAAGAGCCGTTTTCAAGTGTTTGTTTTATAACTACAACTTCATACGAAGACGCGTCTGACTATGTCCAACTAAAAGGGGAAGATATTCCTTTATTCGTCTTCATTCGTTTTTTAAAATGAGTAAAATTGATATTTCAACGTTTTGAGTAGAAATATAATGTTTGTTTGCATTTCAAATTTCACAACTTTTAATGCATTAAGACGACGGAATTACTCAAAATGATATTTTTAATGACTCATTATTTGATCAAGACTGAACTGCACTATATAACATAAGCAAACCGACACACTAAGAAGTTTTGAGAACGAAACTAATTTTGCATACTTGACGACGATATTGATATAAAAAGATATTTACAAAATGGAAGCAGAATGGTTGTTTATTACAGGATCAATCTCAAAAGAATGAAGGATTAATTACCCTAATGGGTCACCTGCAGCGGGAATGTACGAGACAACACAGGTGTATATTGAGGCATAGGTCTCGTAACGATGTGCTACGTCATCTCGTGCAACAGATAATTTATGCTAAAAATTAATTCGATCAAACTCGGAGGCGGTCTAACTTACCGTCTCAAGAGTTCCCATGTATGCCAATTCAGCAGCCAGAGAAGGTGATACTTTGGAAAAGAAATTCCTCTGTCACCATTGCTCTGTGCGACCGAGTACTGTATTATTAATCCAGGCAGCCCTACAAGGAACATCAACTCCATGTGACTGAATCATGTCTTCTCTACACTACATTCCAGAGTCCCTCCGTACGTACAACGGCACGTGGATTAACCGATTGGATGAGGCCCTGAAGATAGCTGTTTTGATCCAGATCAGAAGCCGAGCAACCTCTGTTCCAGTAACCCCAGGGTATTGATTTGGAATTGGAACTTGGAGCAGTTTGCGACCTCGACTATATTTAACGTGCCTCAAACACCTTTAATGAACACAGAAGATCTTTGACCGGCTGGCATCGAACCCGGAACCCCCCGGTTACGAGTCTGTCGTATTACCACTCACACCACCATGACCTCGATGAATCATGCCACAAACTTACCTTTCGGCTTTCATAGTGTTATCGAACTTTCGAAAGTTCCCATTTTTACGGATTTCTCAAGAAATAAGAGACCAATTACTTTGTAACCATTGTCAAATAAAAGGTACACTTCAGCTGTTCTTTTCCAATAAATGTTACATCACCTTTGCGTTTCGAGTTAAGTAACAAATTGAGGAATACAAAAATGTGTTTTCATGATCATCCATCGTAAATAGCTGAGAATAAGCTGTAAATTTCAGAAATTAGTTAGCTTACTACGTAGAATTATTTTACATACTTTCGAGGAAGTATCACTGATATTCACGAAGATATCAGTTTTTCTTTCAAAACTACAAATTTTATTTGAAGGTTTTTGGCTTATAACACGCAAAGCTTTTCATCAAAGCTTACAAAACTTTCTGAAAACTTGACAGCATACATAAGTATAATACTAAAACTTGAAATTAAAATGTTGAAAATTCGCTAAAATATGGACATTTAAATCAATTAATTTTCACTGTGCATGCGTGAAAGATAGCAATTTATAGCTTCTATAATCTAAAACCATCATCAAAGCTTACCAAACTTTTTGAAAACTTGACAGCGTACAAGAGAAGTATAATACTAAAACTTGAAATTAAAATGTTGAAAATTTGCTAAAATATGCACATTTAAATCAATTAATTTTCACTGCGCATGCGTGAAAGATAGCAATTTATAACTTCTATAATCTAAAACCCAACTAGATTCCTTAACTCATGATAAAAAATCCAGTTGAGTACCTTCAAAATTTAAAAATTATCAGCGATCTTATGAGCCGAATTTCAATAATTTTTGAATATGTGACGTATCATAAGTAATTATTCGCAAATAATCTGTTTTTATCATGAATCGAACTGAACGATTGCAAGCAAGTGATGCAAACTTGCTATCGACCCCTCACGATGCGTCGCCTATCCAAGAAATGTTGAAATTATGCTCATTAGATCGCTGATAACTTTCTGAATTGTTTTTATATATTTAACTGGAGTTATATCGAGAATTAAGGAATGTAGTTGGATTTTAGATTATGGAAGTTATCTTTCGAGCATGCACAGTGAAAAATTAATTGCTTTAACCGTCCATATTTTATCAAATTTTCAACGTTTTAACCTCAAATTTTAGTAATTTACTTCACTCATATGCTGTCAAGTTTTCTGAAAGTTTGGCAAGCTTTAACGGAAAACTTTGCGTGTGCCCTATGAGCCAAAAACCTTCAAATAAAATTCATAAATTTGATAGAAGTAATTATATCCTCGTAAATATCAGTGATACTTTCTCGACAATTTGTAAAATAGGTGTACATACTAAGCTAACTAGTTTCTGAAATGTACAGCTTATTCTCAGCTATTTGTGATGAATTATAATCGAAAAACATTTTTTCCCTCAATTTCTTACTGATCTCCGAAATGCATAGGTGATATAACTTTTCTTGAAAAATTATAACTAGAGCACACTTTTTATGTAGCAAAAGTTACAACGCAATTGGTCTCTTGAGAAATCCTTAAAATGTGAATTTTTTAAAGTGTCCCAATACTTTTGGTCATATAGTGTATGTTTCGTATCCGTAGCACTGCATAACATCACCACAGTTGTGGATGGGGTGTGCTGCTGAAAAGTTAGGACGTTCACAATGAGGTATCCACAAGCATACACAATTGTCATCATTGTCCAAATTAAACCTGGATTTGTCGCTAAAGTCGACCTGAATCCGTTTTATGATGTTGAACGGGACACTACTCCAAATAGAGATGAGAAGCTGAAGGCCCTAATCTCTTAATTTAGATAACTCTTAATATTAATTAAGTATTTTGCTTTTTATAACAAGTATAGTGATGTTACATCAAGTGGGGCATTTAACCTGTTGCAGAGGGGCGAATTATCTTACTGTCTAGGTAATATGCTTCAAAGCAGTAATTTTGCTTTGTGTTTTCTTTTTTGTGATAAATAATAATTCGTAGTTTAGAGTCATGATAGATTTTACACAGCAACTGGACCTACATTAAAAGGAGAGGGCGTAATCTTTTATTTTTCATTAACATAAAAGTTTCAAAAAACGTTTCTTTTTAGGTGAGGCGTGATTCCCGACTTACTCTACCATCAATTTGTTCTTGTTGGACTTAGTCCAGCACTCACTCCCATATGTTACCATTGGTCGTAAAGGGTCTTCATAGATAGTAATTTTTGTACTTTGACTGAGAAGACTACTTTTCAATAGACTTTTTCAACCAAAGTAGCACTTCTTTGCCATAACCAAACGGTTATTGATTTCAGCACTAATGATATGTTTCTAGTGATAAACGCTTCGAAGAAACCCAAACTCTTCCACGGCTTCGGATGAATAATAATTAACGAGTGGGGAAGAGACGAAGCGCTTATTATATATATTTATCTCCACATGTTTGTTTTTATCTCCATTAATGATGATGCCCATTTCTTCGGATGCAGCTTCAAGAGAGTTGAAAGTTTCGACTAGAGCTCGATTAGATCTTTCTATAATATCGATGTCGTCGGAATAAGCCAGAATCTGAACGGAACTTCGGCGAGTGTTTATTCTAGATGATCTAATAACTCTCTCAAGGGCGATGTTTTATCAAATACAAGCAAGAGAGTCTCTTTGTCGCAGCCCTCTGTTGGTGTAGAAGGGTTCGGAAAACTCATTCTGCAACTTTAAACTGCATTTAACTCTTCTGAGGGTTTATTTTGTCAGGTTAACAAGCTTCAAAGGCTCCAAGTTCTGCCATTTGCTGCAAAGAGCAATTCTCTTTTGATGCTATCATGTGCAGTCCTGTAATCAAGAAAAAGATGTAATAATGCATCAATATTAAATTTATTTGTTTTCTCAATGATTTGTCTTAAGGCTTACTTTTTAAATGGTTGATTTTCCTGTGTAAAAACCACGCTGGTAGGATTCAATAATGTTTTCTACATGGGGCAAGATTCTATTAAACAACATGTAAGAAAATTTTGAATGCGGTGATTAGTAATGTGATTCATCTGTTATTTGCACAATCAAGCCTGTCGCTTATTCAAAGAGCATTAAGTGCACTCGGATCTCAATTTAACGAATCTCTATTTAACGAATTTCGCGATCTAGCGAGTTTTCTTTTCCCTCGACTAAAATGAAGGCAAAAACCTCTATTTACCGAATATTAAACCCCGTGTTACCATCTCGTAACACATTTTTAACTTTTTGAGCCAAATTGTCTACGCAGTACTATTAAAGTTCGTAACAAAAAAAGCTTGCATTAAGAAACACATTTATTGACACTATTTACATTTATCTAATTCAAATTGTTTCAATTAAAAATGGCCAAATTATTATATCCCCTTTATTTTAATAAA
This sequence comes from Uloborus diversus, assembly GCF_026930045.1. Lineage (NCBI taxonomy): Eukaryota > Metazoa > Arthropoda > Arachnida > Araneae > Uloboridae > Uloborus > Uloborus diversus. The sequence goes on along the minus strand of NC_072731.1, from coordinate 157,623,438 downwards.
CAAAATCTTATTATATTTCTTACACTGTTGCCACAAGTCAAAAGTAAATTTTTGTTGCCTCGATGCGGAAAGGATGATCATTGCTTGGTTTCAAGTCTTGTCTCCATCACCCCGAATTAGCGAATTATTTTAATAGCCTTTTTTTTTTTGTTGTTGTTAATTTAAGCTTGGAAACATTGGATTGTTTTCCGAATGTTGTTATGCATATTGTCCGAAGCAAAAAAAGACTTTTCCTGGAATCAACAAGTTTTGAAGGACGAGGGAGCATCCAATGAATAGCGATTCTAATGCAGAAAGCGAAGATGAAACTCCCATTAAAACTTAACTTTTAAAATGTTTTACATGGCCTGGAAACTAAAAAAGTATCTTGCGCTGCAGGCTGTAACTAACACAGTATTTTCTTCTCTTCAAATTGTCAAAAGTGAACTATTTCGGTTTAAATATCTAGGAAATCGTCGAACATCTACTACACAGTGCTTTAAAATTTCAAATGAACAAGTGTGTAATATGTTGCGGAATGCTGAGTAAAAAGGGTACACTTTCTAATTATGGATATTTTTACGCAGTTGCTTATTAGAACTTTTAGATGAAGTAAGAGCAATTCAAAAAAAAAAAAAAAATCACGCTTTGTATATGGAGAATGAAAACTGAAATTTATCAAAAACTACAGCCATTAAAACATGCAGTAGTTCACTATAGAGCATGAAGTCCCATAAAGGAAAGAAGAAAGTGCCGGCAAAAACAACAAAAAAATTGTTACAAAATCTTTCTACAGTCCTTGATAGCGGAAAGTTGAATTTGTCAGTAACAATTTGCTTATTTTTTGCTTTTTTTTAATCAATATTTTGTTTGCTTCTAGAAATGCTAGTGAGATCTTTCAAACCAGTGTCGTCGCTACGAGGGGCGGGCGGGGGGTGTATGAAGTAGTCCACCCAAGGGGTCACCCAGGGTGGGGCGTGAGATCCAAAGTGGACTTGCAAGTTTTTTTGTTTTTTTTTGTTATTATTAATATTCCAAATCAGAAAGTATCCTCCAATATTTTAAGTTACATGGACGGGGTGGGGGGGGGTGTGGAGGTGCTTGTGCTGGGAGACACCCTCTGGAGAGGGGCCGACGACAAATCGGCTTTAACAGTTCATGAAAAATATAGATACTTCAGTTCTGAAAATTTCTCCCAACATTTAAAATTAGATTCAATGTATCGAACAAAGTAGCATTACTGCGGCGGGGAGCGGGGCATTTGCGCCTGCTGACACCCTTCTGGGGGATAGAACGGAAAATGCATTTGAGAGTTTCTGAAAAATAAAATTCTAAAAACCTGATATATTTTAAACTACATTTAGTCTGCCGAAAAATTGTCCGTCCTCTAAACATTTCTAAAGTTGGTCAGCAAACGTATTTTGAGAGTTCAATTTAAGAAATTACCGTGGATGGGCCCCGAATAACTTAAAAAAAAGCCTAGAAGGACATTTTTCAAGCTATAAATTAGAAAATTTTTCGGCTAGAGTGTATTTTAAATGCTTTGCGCAGTCAATCAAGTGTGTGAGTGGCAAAGTGGATGGGTCAGGTGAAATAGTTCATTTCTCTCACTTATTCTTTCATTTACCAAATCACTTACGTATTAATTCGGTAATTAATCCATCTACATTCCTTCATTTAATAATTCCTCTGTGTATTCAATAGTTCACTAATTTTTCCTATTCATTTACTCATATTATTATTAACTCAGACTACTATTAACTCATAATGAGTTACTACTAACTCATAATGAGTTACTACTAACTCATAATGAGTTATTATTAACTCATTTTTTCTCTCATATATATTAAAAATTATTTTATTTATTTGTTAATTAATTTATTTTCTATTCGTTTATTCTTTCATTTTTTTATTTACTCATTTATTTGATCAAAAATATTTTTAATAATCGAACAAAAAATGCTTCATTGGAAAATTATTTTAGTTTTCACTTTGCCCTATGGAAAAAATGAAACATTTCCATTCTTTTTTTTTCTGAAGGTACAAATTTACTGCCAAAAATAAAAAATAATGTTTCCATGCAAGTTTTAGAATAATGTATTTTGCTCTTTCTTTATATACTGTGATTTTTAAAACAAATTTCTCATTTGTTCATTTTGAAAATTTTAAGTTATGTTAACTATTTTACTTTGTCTCACATTCCCCTATATATAAAGTTAAATTTCTTTAGCTCTGGATAAACTTTGCACTGTTACTTTTAATACTGAAATGAAGTATTTTGTTTCAAAAGCCTGAAATAGTTACAAAGTATTTGCTTTTCGAAAGAAAAACTCGTCATGATCGGCTTTAATACTCCGGAACAGAAGTGGAACTTCCAAAACATATTGCACAAATTCCCATGATGTCCATCTCATCAGAAAGCAGCAAATCTAACATCAATGAGTTCTTCGCTAGCTGCTTTCATTATTAGAATGTATTTCTCCCTTCTATAACTCTACTTGGTTCTCCTCGATCGTTTGCGAGTTGAAGGTTCTCGCTTGCAAAACAAAACTGCATTGATGGGGTAAAAGAAATGACATATTTTGTATCAAATCTGATGAAGTCAAATCTGAGTTGTATATTCTTCTTTTAAACTTTCTTCCGAAAGTATTTGATTGATTTTTTATTGTTTATATTTCTTCAACGCTTCATTATAAATTAGATGAAGGCAGTTCAAAGAATTAAACTCAAACATTGATAATAAGTTAGTTGAGCCATTTAGGACCATGGGACATATGTATGTGAAAAATGTATTTCCTAAATAATCATACAGAAAAATGCATACATTTTAATTTCTTCCAGTTATTGAAACAACAGAATCTTAATGCAGTGAAAACTGTGTATGCTCAACACTTTTGCACGAGCTCGCATTTTAATTGACGAAAAAGTTTTTTTTTTTTATTTGTAAGTGGGAAGAAAAATTTATATTTGAGCAAAGAGCTTCTTTTTTTTAAACTTTATAACACAAACATAACGGTGCGGGTACAGCTAGTACAGTCGGAGCCCGATTTAACGAAACGATATTCAACTAATATCGCAATTTGCTTTTTTTTTTTCTTTTTCTCCGACTAAAATGAAGGCAAAAACCCCTATTTACCGAATATCAAACCCTGAATAAACGAATTATTTTAAAAGCCATTTTTTTTATTAATTTGAGTTAGAAAATATTGGATTGTTTCCCAAATGATATTATCCATATTGTCCAGAGTCGAAAAGAGACTTTTCTTAAAATCAGCAATTTTTGACAAGCGAAGTAGCAACCAAAGAATAGCGATTCTGATGCAGAAAGCAAAAATGAGACTCCCATCGAAATTTATTTTTTCGAATGCTTTACATGGCCTGGAAACTGTAATATCGCATCTCATGCAGCTGCCTGTAAATATGACCCAGCATTTTCTCTTCCCCGTAAAGTCGAAAGTGAAGTATTTCGAGTTAAGTGTATCAAAGAAATTGTCAAACATGTATTACACAGTGCTTTAAAATTTCAAATTAACTAGTGTGTGATAAGTCGCGGAATGCTGAATAAAAAGTGTATGCTTTCTAATTATGGATGTTTTTGCTCAGTTGCTTATTCGGGCTTTTAGATAAAGTAAGTACAATTTTTTTTAAATTTTTTCACACCCCGATATAACGAATAATCCCGATTTAATGTACAAAAGTTTTAGTCTCGATGCATTTGCCAAATCGGGGTTCGACTGTATTAAAATTAATACAAAAAATGCTCAAAGTGAAATTTCTGTAAGAAACGAACTCGCCGAATTTGCTGCTCTTATTCATCCAGCCGCTGTTACATGACTTCTAGAGCCCTTAGTCAACCAAGCAAATTTGAAATTTCCCGAGTCCTTTTCGTTTCTTTTCTTTGAGAAATCTTATCACAACAATAATACAAAATTTGTTCATTATATTTTAGTGCATTTTCGTGATTAACAAGATAGTGCGAACAAAGTGACGAATTTCAAAATGTGTTGTTAGGTTTTTCAAAATAAAGGACTTCTAACGAAAGAAAATATAATTTATTTCATGGCATGCAACTTACGCAAATGTGAATTTCAAAATACTAAAAAAAAAAGTTATTTTTTAATAAACGACAGCTTTAAGTGGCCACTTGGGTTGTGCAAAAGGGCTTACGAATTGCTTATAGAGGTTTTAAAATCGTTTTTTAAGTTACGTTCTCTAATTGGTATATATGATTTTTATTCAGTTTAGCATTTTTATTAAAGAAAAAGCTAAAAAATAATAAAATTACCATATTGACAATTGTTCATTTTACAATAAGGTAATATAGAAGTATAGGTTTCTAAAAGGTAATATAGAAGACGAAAACTTAGCTTTTGCGATCCAAGAGTAGCAGTTAGGCAACTGAGCCATGTACAAGTGATTTAGATAATACATAAAAATACATACTGCTTTCATAGTTACATTTTCTATTCAAAAATTATTTTGCGGAAAAAGTAAACAAAAGGCATGAAAAATACACGCCTCCTTACACAAATAAAAATATTAATTCGGAATATCTTTCCTGAAATTTCATTTATACTGGAAAGAATTCTTTAAAACTCCAAGAAAAGATAACTCAGCCGAATTTAATTTCTTTACTTGTTACTTTAACTACTCCTGCGAACATTTTTCATTTTAACTAATTCCCCAGTATTCGCCTGTAAAAGGAGAGAAAAAAAAACTTTCAACTTAATAATGTCAGTTTTAATTGATTATTTACGTTCTCCAATTACAAAAGTCTTTACGCCAGCATCATTATAATTGATTCACTGTTATTACGTAAACTGAATTCACTCTGTTTTAAATCTACAGAATAAATAAAAACGGAAATCCCTTAAAAACTGAAATTTAAAAACCAATTAAATAATAAGAGAAAAACTGTTTGTAAGTTTAAAAAACAGCGATTTTGAAATGCAAATTGAATTTTTTCGTCTTTTGTAAATCCGAAAGATAAGTGTTTCTGAATTCTCAATCTACATAGAATACTTAATTTAAATGCTAGGTAATTAAAAAGGCCAGCATACAGAAAAATATTCCTGTTCCGGTCTCTTTAAATTTTTTTTATCAATTAAGATAAGATGCAATCTGGAAAGTTCCTTCATAAAAAAAAACTTTCAATGTTTCCTTAAGCTATAATTTATTTTATGTTAATATCACATAATTAAGCGTAATTTCGTCTCAGCTCTCAGAGATTTCATTAACTTTGTTTTAAAGCTTAAAATTGAAAAAATAAGGATTTTTATTTCGTTATAAAATGTATTGCACTCCTGAATTATTCGTTAGTTCTGACTATAATACAGAAATATCAATCATATAAACCAGTTTGCAAGAAGTAAAACAGAATAAATGATAACAAATAAACTGCTTACTGGTGAATAAAATAAATGCTAAAACAGATGCAACTAAAATGAAAATTGCTGAATTATTAAGCGTAAAAAAATTCGTAACATTTACAGTTTTATACACACAGCTAGAACGATTATGCTAAACCATAAAAGTTAGAAATTAAATCCGTAATCACAGACTTACGGAGAAAATTTATACCTCATTGCGAAAAACCATAGGATTTACATCATACCTGTTACGCTTTTTTGGACGCTTTACCGTTTTTCTTAAGTGCTGCGTTTAAGTTATTTTAGGTGCACCTTGAACCCCGAAAATTTACATGAAAATTACAACAGCCAAATGACTTGCGAGTCGAACCGCACCACGCTGAGATCACTCGCTCGTGAGATAAATTAACTTTTATCTGCCAGTTTGCTTGCGCTCTCGGCTTCAACGAGATGACATCTGCTTCCAGCTCGGTTGTTCACTATTCCAGACTGATGATTTCTAACAAAAACGAAACTGCAGTCTCTGTATATGACTATCGGGCTGTCTAGTATATTTCATGTAGTTCTTCTGCATTAGCCCTTGTTTTAGGAGCTCTACCTTACTGCTAAATATACAAACTTTGCTATCAATTTACGATTCGAACCGTACCATGCTGCTGACACTCGTTGGTGACATAAATTCACTTTATCTACCAGATTGTTTGCACCCTCAGATTCATTGAGATGACATCTGTCTCCAGCTCGGTTATTCAGTATTCCAAAATGATGAGTTCTAATAAGAACGAAACTACAGTCTATGGATGTGATAACCGGGCTGTCTGGTGTATTGCTAGTTTCCCAATTTTAAGACATGGGTTTTGCGCGTTTTATCAAATCCGAAACAATGCGGAAGTGAATTTCACGAAATTGTTCATCACCAACTGAGAATTTGAGAAACTCAAATTCTCCTTTTTTTCGACTTGATTTGATTCTTAACGTTTTTCACAACTGGGACTAATTTCCAACATTTTCATTTGCTGTTACATTTTTAGTTTTCCACTTTCTGTTGTAAAAACAGACAATCAGTCGACAAACTTACAAAAAAAGTGAATCATTTATGATTTCAACCTTTGAAATAAGCCATTAAAATTCAATTCTTCGAATATAGCTACAGTTGAATCAAAGCAGTATACATTTCGTTCTCAAAGAATAAGTTGTTTCTTTCCTTTTTAGGCCCAACTTTTCAATCGTTTTATACAACTGTAGCATTTTTTAAAATTAGTATTTACTGTTTTTATAACTTCATTTAAATTGTAGGAACAAAAGTGGACTATTTTATTTAACTGAGAAAATGCGTCTATGCTTCTTTCAAGTTCGAAACATTTTTCACAGATTTGTTTCTGTGCAGTTATGTCAACATTCAGTTTGGTTACATTCGAAACAATTATTTCAATTGTTTTAATGTTCATACAATCTTTACCTTATGCAGCTAGAATGTATTTATGAACATTTACCCAATTCAGGCGAAAATTTCTCCCAATTCAGAATGTCATAAGAATCTTTAAATGTTTTTTTCTTCCTAAAATTCAGCACAATACGTTCCTTATTAATGTATTGAAAATAACACACATAGACAAAGGATTTTAAAGAAATTCTTATTATCCACCTAAATTGAAAAACCTGGATTTCTTGAACACTTTACTCCACTTGATTATATATAAAAGAAACTTAATAATTCATTAGATGATTAGTGCAAATAAAGTTAATTTGTGCAGTATTTTGGAATACATCTATGTTTTCTTATTATCTTTCGTAATCGTAAAGCAGTAAAACATTGTGTATACTCAAACGGTATGCGTTCGTTTCAGTTTTCTAACAGGAAGTTAAAACTTCACTATTAATCATCGTGCTTTCTTGAAAACGCGTTAATTTAAGCAACTCTTACTTAATGGGGATATTTTAAAATACGAGGATAATTAGAAATATTCTTTAAGAAAGTTGAGATTCATTAATAATCTGAAGAAATTTTATAAAACACGAGTATTAATCATGCGTTTTAATCTGGCAGAAATTCTTCGATCGAGCCCATTTCTGAGTGCAAAATTAAGTATTTTTAATGATGTTGATAAAAATGGAATGTTAAAAAACGTATCTCTAAATTAGTACATATTTTCTTTTGGAAACAGCTGCGTTTTTGTCATGTTTAAAGTGTATAATTAAATTCAAATTCCTTGTTTTTGCAAGAATTTCCGAAAAATAAGTTAGTATTTTCCACCGGAAAAACGAGGTCTTTGTTCCAATTCCAATGTGCTGTGCACTTTTTGTGTCAATGAATCTGTGAATTTGACTTACAGTTACGAGGGAATGGGTCGTTCAAATTTCTAGAAATTTGGCTAACATATTTCAATTATTATAAACTATTTAAACAAATAGACGCATAAGAGTGTTTCATTTTCCATATAAATCAGAAAAATTACCCAAAACGTGAAGGCCTTAACTTTCTGGACTCTCGGCGAAGCATTTGAAGTTTTTCCAAGATTTAATGCGGTTTGTATAATTTTTATTTGATTTGAAGATTATATCATCACAATGCAGCTTCTGCCAACCGTTTCCTGCTTAAATCTTTTACATTATTTTCCTACATTTAATGTGATTGAAAATGTTCGTCATCAATTTAGCCTTCAATAGAAACCGTTAGATGATTCAACATTGTCAAAACAAAGGGTTTGCAAGCGATAAAACGAAGGGGTTTACTTCGAATTAATTATTGTGACTTGCTTGTTGCAATAATCAAACACTTTGTGTTAATGCAATCAAGTTAAAACGATGTAACAGGTTTCGAGTGTCTCTTTGATAGCAGATTAATCACTCAAAATAATTACTTAATAACTCATTGCGGTAAAATTTTTTAAATGGACTTGAATATGTGACCGTAGTTAAACGAGACTTATTAAATCATTAGAAATGTTATAATTCATAGAAACACGTGTTATCTATACGGAATTGGTTACCTTTTATTAAAGCTTGCATTGATTTTCAAAGTTCATGATGATAAGCATCAGACGTTTTTAATGCCTTAAAATACTATTAGCGTACAAAACATTCCTGTAGGGTAATAATAATTGCCTTTGAACTATTGTTGTGAATTAAATTTCGAGAGGCAAGTTCTTTAAGAAACATAAACTGAGGCAGTGAGAAGTAAAGGGATGTAAGAGGCAAAATTACTTTTTATTAAAATGTAAGGTACACGTATAGATTTTTAAACCGCAAAATTGTACAAAAACTAATTTTTTTTTCCTAACGAGTGAGTAAAAAAATTGAATGAGGAAAATAAGTGAACAGATGAATAACTCTCTCTCTCTCTCTAATTGAATTACTGAAATGATTAATGAAAATGAATTAACCACTAAATAATTACGTAAGTGATTTAGTAAATGATTTGAGTGAGTAAACAAAATAATTTATTCAACTTTGCCTCATCCACTATGCTCCGTATTAACTAATTGAACAAAGTATTTAAAATACGAATAAGCTTAATATTAACTATATAACTACGGCACCGAGTATTAGAAGGTCTCAATTATTATTTGAAATGTTAATAACAACTTTATCATTTTTTAATTACAAAAATAATTTTTGACTTCCTACAAAATATAACAATTTGAGTATTAGTTATTGAAAATGTTCTGTATTATCATGTGCTTTAATCCTCAGTGGTATTTTTTCCTTCCTTTTACTGCAGTAGACTACACAGTTGAAATATTACCAGATAGGTGGCGCTAAAAGCAAAGTAAATGTTTCTCTATTTCACTTTGCTCCGCTAGTTCACTTTGCTTCACATTCCCCTACTATACAAAAAAATGAGAAAAACACGGCGTCTATTGACTCATGTATAAAGCAAATGACAGTTTTGAGTAGTGTTATGTAAAAAGCGTTCATTTTCATAAAATAGCATGCATCAAGAAACTATCTTGCTTTACTATAAAATTCAGTAGACACACATGTATGTTAAGTATACTCATGAAACATGTTATGCTGTTTCAAAGCTTTAAAATTTCTTGTCAAAAAAACGTGTTTTCTTGTCCAACAAAAACAAGCATATGTGATTAAATTGAAAAACCAACGTAAATAAAACACAAATTCTTATGAAAATTCTGTATTTTCTTGATAATTTGTCCTTTATTTAGGTTGGTTTTTCAATTTAATCAAATTGTAGCACAAAACTTATTTGATTATTTTTCATTTAAGTATATCTTAGTCCTGGGAGATACAAACAACTGGATATTGAGAAACCTCCCTTGTGAATGCATTTTCGTCCCTAATGAAAGAGGATTCAATTCCTGCTTACTGTTAGTCTGGTGTACGTCTTCTAGAAAGAATCTTCGTATTGCAGATCAATCCAGTAGTTGAACCATAAAGAAAGACAGTCTGTGGTATCATGTAGCATCATATTGAGACAACTCCATTCACATCCATCCCACAACCCACTACCTAACAGAATCATGAAAAAGACTTCTAGTATAAGTAGTTCAACTCTCCTGGGTGTCCGAAAATTGCGAAAAATAGTTAAAGACGATCTATTATAAGCACAAAACGTGTGTAAGATCCTACAAAAGAATAATCGACTAACTCTTCACAAACACTTCCACACTGGTATACTCCAGGAAGATCTTTTGAAAAAGTAGGTAAACACATTTATGAATTCTTCTCTTTGTATTATGCTTTACCTTTCTTTTTAATGTTATCTTTACATGATTGAGGTACCGAATGCTTTCATGGTGTTCATTCAGCTACTACATGCTATTTTTCAAGACATGCTTTTTAGTTTTCAAGAAGAAGAAAATCAGCTCTTGTTTTCTTGGTTTTTAATCATCCACTAAAGCTTTAAATCTATTAGATGAAAAAGATAATTCAGAAGATATATATATAAAATAGTTTCCAAGTGTTTTACCTCACCACTAAATTCAACAATATATTGTACAGTTCATCCATTCTAAAAAAGAAAAAAAATACATTTTACGAATGATTTCTTTTGTGAAATTTTTAACACAAGGAGTTTTTTTTTCTTTCTCAGCACTTACATCAGATATTGCTCACATTATCAGAGAGATCATCTCCTCTGGAATCTCCGTGGGAAATCTATTAGTTACATACAGAACATTGTTCGTGATAACAAAGGCTACTTTAATAATATGTTACGTTTTCGTCTTATGGTAGGATGTTTTGGGGAACGCACTAACATATTGATTTTTGGATTACCATCATTTCATTCCAAATTTAGTGTTGATTTTGATATTTTTACTATGTCCCTTTTAATTATTTCTATCCTAGTTCAATAAACTTAAAGATTATTGTTTGTTTTATTCGTATAGCGAGCAACATCTTCAATACCAACTATAAAATTCATGAGTTTTACCGCACTAATACATCAAACTTAAACTTAAGTTTGTAGCTTCAAGTTCAAACTTGAAGTCACAATGGCCCTTGTGCAAAATCCCAATTTTTATGCAAATAAAGAACATTCACATACTATCAATTTTTCGGCTTTTATTTCTGCCTTTTTTGCCTGCTTTTTTTTTTTTTACTTTCCAATTTAGAAGCAAAAAAAGCTATAATGTTTTGCAAACAATTGTAATTCCCCGATATGGCATGCAATCTTTCATGAGCCACCTGAAAGGTGTGGATGTCAATGGCACGTACAATTTTGAGGCCGGTTTCTCACCAGAAGGATTTTTACTCTGACGATGCGCTGTGGCACTAGATATATACATTGTTTGAGAGTGTCTGAGCCAAATACGCATTTAAGGGTTCTTTACCACATTGCATGTGATTCACACATGCAATTTTTTTTCTATATTTTTGCTTACCTTTGATGCTTACCAACAATTTTCAAAATGTCATTTATGAGAAAAATCTCCTCACAAAAGTTTCCACTTTTGAAGCAAATATGCAAAAGATGCTTTTGACAACATGGGGCAAAATAATATTTGAAGCGACAAGACACTATTTTAAGCATTTTGGGTTCATATAAAAAAATTCTAAAAAATCGGCTGCGTTTAAGTATCAAAGTATGTTTCTGACAGTGATCAGAAAGTAAGATGAGGTTGAAAATTTATCTTTGTTAATAAATGTCAAGCACGTCAACCGAGTTGATATTTTACAAAAAAGCAATGCAATATTATCGCAAGTATAAAACCATAATTAAATTTCATCGTCATCATAACAGCGTTCTTTATCCTTGACACAAGGAAGTAGTGGTAATACATTGTAAATATTTAGTTTTATTTATTTATTTGTTTACTGCATCGTGTCAAGTGGTTATTATAATACATTAAACAAAACTTGCAAGTCATTTTTATGGATGCATTTTATGTTAACAATATTTGTTACAGTGAGGCGCAAAGGGATATAACTGACAAAGTCAAAGTTTTGAGTAAAACGCTCAAAATTCAGCGCAAAGCAGATTAAATTTTTTTATACCAGTTACACCACAATTTTGATTTTTGGTACTTACATTTTTTTTTTTTTTTTTTGCTTTTTAAAACTTCATTCATTTTCTTTTTCTTCATTTTTTTCTTAAGTCTAAAAAATCCTAAAAGTTAAGGCTAAAAAGTATTTTTAAGTCTGCATTCATTGTTTTACAACCGATTCATTACTTCCTTTAATTTTGTACCACCTTTTTAAAAAATAAAAATGTAATTATTTTGAGAACATGAAAAATATGTCTTTAACGATTGTTATTACAGCTAAATAACTGTTTTCATTAGTAATTTTTTACTTTAAAAGCATTTTCCATGGGTAAATTCTGTAAATAATATTAATATTGTGTATTTAAATCACAGGTTGTTACAAAACTGAACACATATTTTACGAAAAAAGGAACATTGGTATATTGTGAAAAGATACACCTTAGCTTATTTCAACTCTTAGGATTTTATTGAGACAATTTATGAGATGAAAGCAAAAGGTTTCACTATTAACCACAAATCTTGTGAAAGAAAAAAAATGATATGGACCTCACGCAACTTTTTTTTATATTTATTAAATAATCGATGATTTAAACAACTCATGAGAATATGTACTTACGTGTACACATAAGCGTGCAACAGATGCAACACTTCTTAAATTCGTAATGTTTTAAATATTTCTCTGCTCATACAAAAGTATGGTAAGCGTAGAAAATAACATCTTCAAGCTTAAGGAAATTAAATGCTTTTGCTGGCGTCTGGGACTTGAAATTGCAACCGCAGATATTGAAAGACGATTTGAAAGAGATGTAAAACTTTTTTATAATGATGCCTTAGAGATAACAAAAAACAGCATTTTTAAAGCTTAAACTATCATACGCACATACACACATATGTATATTTATATTATATATAGAGAAAATGATGTCTTCATAGAGTTTCTCCAAGTAAGATAAGTTTGAAATTTATTTTTTTTTTTTTTATAAATAAAGATTTTTTTAAAAAAAGCAACGATTTTTTTTAAATACAAATTTTAAAGTCTGCAAAAACTCGTTAAAAAAAAAAAAAACTACATGCTGAGATCTTCCATTAGTCATTAGCTTTAAAAAAAATCTCCCGGACACGCGCACATCTATTCTTTGATGTGTATTCCTTTCATTTAACATCAAAGAGCTTGAGTCAGAATACAAAATTAAATGCATTTCAAGTCGCGCAATAAAGTTCCCTCAACTATTTCGGAGTGATTTTTTTTTGCTCTGAAATTCGTTTTAAATTGGAGCAATTAAGTGCTCGCTAAAGCATAGATGTACGGACATACGGTTGAATTCATTTTACTTTTTAGATTTAATGAAACATTTCAGCTGTTCGCTTCATTTTGCAATTATATTTTGCCATTATATTATACTAACGTTATATATAATCAGTAACTTTAATAATAAAAATAATAAGTTATCAAGATATTTTTAGAGCATTGTGCCCGAAATGCGTGCTTTATCAGCAAAACTTTGGCACATAACACAGGGGATAACCACCTATATATGACCGCCTAAGAAAACCTTCGCTTTAATTTGCAATTCAATTTTGTCATTACATTACACTAACATTGTATATAAATAATCCGGTAACTATTTTAATACCAAACTAATTATATACCATTTCTTAATTTTTATTCATCCTTTGAAGTCGGTGCCTTCTATAAACTACTAACTAACGTAACTAAGTTTGGTTTTAAAAACTAATTTCGTGTTTGGTTGATCAGTGATTAACTTAGGATTCGATGGGTAGTCAGTTTAGATAAATAGTTTATAGGAGGCACCGACTCCAAAAGTTAAATAAAAATTTATAAATAATATATAATTAGTTAGGTATTAAAATAGTTTACCGTACAGTAATTAAAATCGGTGTTTATTTTATAATTGGGTGTTTAGTTTAGTTGATTTTTGTACTGGAATTGTGAAATAAACTTCATAGGTTTGGGTGGGAAATAGTATGAAAGTGTAACCAGGTATTTTTTGCTTTCTAGTTTCTAGGTGTTTTTTGAAGGCGTTTTTTTACTTAAAAGTAATTTATTTGGTAAGGGGAAAGAGGGCTCATGTGAACATTGTGTGTTTCACTAAGATCGCTTCAAGCAAAAAATCTGGAAAAAATCTCAAATAAGGACCGTACCAGAGTACCTCTTGGACAAACATTTAGAACAATGAGTCATTTTATGTGTTTGTGGTGGCAACTTCTTCGTTTTAACAGGTGTTGAAAAAAAATTATTCACTGTTTTCTTCATGTGAGAACATTTTCAAAACTAACTGTAATGCTAAACCCAAGTGTCACGAACTATTGTATGAACATTCATGTGAATTTATGACAATGTTTAAATTTTTTTATTGAATTAAAAATTCTTTATTTTTGCGAGTTAGCTCTAAAGCAGACGATGGGGCACTTGTAAACACAACACCTGGCAACACCTGGGGTCACAAATGAATAGTTCTCATAGCCGCTCTTCGTAATATTATTATTAGTGCGGGATATTGTAAGTGTTAAAAAATGTGTAAACATTTATAATTATTATTTTCCTATAATTAGTTTGTAAATTTATTGTTAATTGTTATTAATATTATTAAATTTGTGTTTATTCATGTTTATTTCTTTTATTTTTAATTTTTTTTGCACAAAATTAATTAATTAATTTAATTTTCAATTAAGTGAATAATTTAGTGAAATATAATATTTACAGGAAATAAAAAAACACAAAATATTTTCATTTAATTAAAAACTGAAGTTCAAAATCATTTTAAAATACATTATCAAACAATGTATGAAGCTTAAAAGCAAAAAATATATATGGTAACCCTTACATAATAAAAAGTGCTTTGTATTATGTCATCATATTAGTTTTATTCTAATCTATTCGGTGATCAGAACAGGCTAGGAGGTTTAAGAATTTGACAGTGAGCAGTGATATATTTGGAAAAAAATATTTTCTTAGTAGAACAAGTATTGTACAATTGAAATTAACGCGGTATAGGTTACAAACCCTTCAACTTATTTGTTATTTAGGTATGTGTTTCATAATATCGAAGAATTTTCCCTTAAAATATCATGCTTCTGTATTTTTACCCGTGTTCATATGTGCCTCAAGCATGTTCACATGTGCCCGGATATATGGGCACACATAAACGACTGAAGACGTTTCATAAAAATACCATAAAGTGTAAAATAATTTTTTAAAAATTCCCCAAGAAATCCATGACACAAAGAAAAGTTTATTCAATCATAGGGACACTTTTGCGTTGAGAAATTGATAGTATTTTTTGAAAAATCAAGAATCCAAAAAAAAAAAAAAATTTCCCTCGTCCCCCCTTTTCCTCTAATCGTTTTTCGCACATTTCATATTTTGATATCTTCTTTCATTTGAAAATTTCTTTATAAGTTGTGTAAGTGTTGATATTTTTAGCACATTTCAGTTTAATTGTTTTAGCATACTTTTTATAATATTTAGAAAAACTCTAAAATTACTCAATTATTTAAAAACTAAAATAGGATTTAGATTTTGTAAAATAAAAAATTGCAAAACTGGAAAAATACAATTATTAACCTCGCATTTAAGAAATTATAATATCATCTTCTTAATAATTCTAGAAACACATTTACTAGATTAAAAATAAATTTCTTTTCTTTTTTAAGATAAATAATGCGACGCTTTAATTTAAGGAAGAGAAAGTAAATAACTTTAAGTCAATGACTTTGATTTTCAAACAATTAAATAATACTTATATTCAAAACTAAGGAAACAGCAGCGTGATTGCTGAATACATAATTCGAAAACTTCCAGTGTCTAAATTCAGTGCGCTGTTCAAACTTCCTTAATTACTTATTCTTTGTATTCAAGGAATACTACAGCGATAACAGGAGTTCCAGAAAATGGGAATTGTTTAGAGAAAGTAATGGAAGGAAAGGTTTCGTTTCGAGACAGAGGCAGAATTAACTCATATAATAATAACTTTAGATAAGACAGAAAGCTAACTATCAATAATTCTGTAGATAGACATGCATGAAAGACATTCTGCAAGCATGTTCGTAGATTTTGAGACAAAGCGAATATGTTGTGAAACTATTTTCAACCTTTGAGTGAAGATCATGTGTGGAGATCTCTGTCTATTGTTAGGATGAAGACTCTTCACTTGCAGGAATATTGTAGTTGGCAAAGTTTATTTTGATCCAGTTGATAAAATCAGATGTGTTCGAAAGAAAGCGATCTTCAAACTCAAAATAGACAAAAATAATTTTTTGTTAATACTCAAAAAAAAAAAAAAAAGAATTAATAACTAAACACAATTTTTAAGGTTAATAGAATAAAAATAAAGTTTTCGAATTAAATTTCCAGAACAATGATTTAAGTCTTTAAATTAGAAGTATGTTTTTATATAACGAAGGTGTTATGACTGTAAAAAGTCGCAGTTACTACTAATATACTTAAAAGTTTTTTTTTTTTTTTGAGAGAGAGAGAGAGAGAAAGAGAAAGAATTTTTCGACTCAAGAGATCCCAACTGTATCTGATAGTTTCGTAGAAATAAAAGTGTAGTTGTTTTATCATGTGAATACTTATTATCCAAAAAAGTGGTCAGTAGTTCTTCTATTTTACTTCCATAATCGTGGGTCGGCAGCTGGCATGATGGTTAGGCACTCGCTGTAAAGAATCACTGATGTATTAGCTCTGAATCCGTAGTTCGAACCAGGAAGTACTTGGCATTAAAGACAACATTTATTGAAAGACTAGCACAATAAAACATTAAGAATATTTACAAACTTTAAATGAAACAATATTAACTCTCAAAACCTTAATATTATAATCATATCACTTTTTCCCGACTCAAAATGGAAAATGTAGTTCAAACTTTAAATGAAATTTTCTCCGCTCGCTTAAGTAACATTGAAATGCTTTGAAAAACAAAATTAAATTCTGCCGTTGCCAAAATGCGTAAGCAAAACTTTTGGCGGCTTAAAAGGGAGATATCAAAATATGGAGGCGTATCTCAACACTGCCCTTCTACGCCTGTGGACCCAGGTTCTGACCTGGGGTAAGCAGTCGGTGGATTTTCGAGATGCAGAAAATCATCAGCGCACGTGTCGTATGATTAAGCGGCATGTGAAAGATCCCTTGGGTATTCGTTTTTCATAGAATTACCTCGGTCAAATTTAATTCCTAGTGCAATTTCGCATCAAAGAGAGCTCAGGTGCCTCCATTTGGTGGGAACTGGTCGTCCAAATTATCCGTGCCGTTGACATCCGTGCCTTAATGGTGGCACATGAAACCCTTATGCCGTATCGGGTTATCGCATTAGGTCTGCTAAAAGGCTAAATAGCCAAATAAACACGGCCCCATCAAAAGAAAAAAAAAAACTTCCATCATCGTTAATAATGCCTTCAAACTAGAAAAATATAATTACGAACGATGAAAAAAAAAATGAGCATAAACCTGGAGTTTATATTTTTGCTCTCTATTTATATATTATTGCTAAAGCTAAAAACACAATTTTTTATTTGTTGGAAAGAGAGTTTCAAGTTTGAACCAAAGTTTGTAGATTTACAATTAGAAACTTACATTTTTAAATTCGGATATACCACACCCATTTACTGAAATGTATAAAAGAAAATTGTAGTTTCGTTAGAGGTTTTAACTAAATCTATAAAATTTCTTTTTAAGTATTTTTTAAAAAAGTTCATGAGACATAAATTGCCCCATTAACTATTGCCTTTATAGTTATAAAAAATTTTTGTCAAGTAAATATTTTATATCGTTCTATTGTGTAGAAAATACTAATTGATTTCACCTCTTCAATAAAATGCATTGCAGTGTCATTTTTCTTATAGATCATTGTAAGCACTGCCCATGTATAAGACATTGCATGAAAGGACGTGAGCCATAATTAATGTAAAGATATTTTTTATTTATGAGGTAATTTTCAGATGCGAATTTGAAATACTTATTGTCCAAGTCTTGATTTGCTAATCGTGTTTAAAGCTCTCCCCATTTCTTATGTATTCGATGTTCATGAGTTTTTCACCGAGCACCAACAAAGCTGAGGAGCACAATACTATGACACAAAATATTCTCAAGGACCTCTAGGGGACCAGCAAAACGTGAATTACAAACCACTAGGACATGCTTCAAAGAAATGCATTAAGTTATAATATCTATGGGATATGACTCCAAGCCACTGTTAATATAAAGTGTTTATTCTACGAAATAGATGACACAAAACTTAGATAACACATAATAAAACACATACAGTCAAGCTCGCTTATTAGAATATCGCTTAAAGAACATTCCGTTTAATATAATATATTTTCAATGCACCAAACCAATGTAATGTGTTTTTTGATTCCGTTTAATGGAATATTCCCCTTATAAAAATATTTTTTCGTGGCAAAATGGCTATTCCGTTCAGAGGGTTCGACTGCATATTCCTTTGGCGACCGTCTTCGCCCGTCTAGGTCTTACTCTATTCTGCCTTGTGCCACGACATCACGTGAGTCTGCAAGCCGAGGAAATTCCCAAGCATTACATCATCTGTTGATTACATATAGAAATTCCCAACCAACCTATAATTACACGAGGAAATACCATGGTCACATGATCCTACTTATCTGTACCTCAGAGTCTGGAGGACGAAAGTCACATTATGGTAGTTTTACAAGAGAGAGGATAAACTTTTTTTTTCTGGCGCATGCAAAGGATGGGACATGCACACTTTTAACCCTAGTATAAAATTAAAAATTTTTTTGAAATGAAACTGACCTTTTTAAGTGTTAAAGAAATTTTATTTCAGTGTAGGATAATTTTTATGATTTTATTAACAGTTATTTAAGCATAGATCTAGGACTTTCAGCTTGTCACAGTGAAAAAGTCCATTTTCACTTTTATCAGCTCAAATGTCATATAGGGTAAAGCCACTGGTTGGAGATTACGCATGTATTCTTAGTTTTGTAAAGTTTAAACCGGTTGTTGTAGTTTGCTTATTTATAACGAATGCTTCCGGTTTTATTATTTGAGGATGAAAAAAAGCCATTATCGCTGGTACAAAATTGAGTATGTAATAATTCTTCAAAAGCATTTGAAAAGGAACTTAAAAAGTAAACTTAATTATTTCTTGCCATTTTTGTATGTAACACAGGTGCGAAACATCATTTATTTACCAAAAGCAGAAATTTACCACTTACTAAATACGAATATCTATATCTCTTATCTCTTTTACTTTCGGATGAAATTTTTTTTAAATATTTTTTACCTGTTAAATGAGTGTAAATACCACTAAAATAAAACCCTGAACTACTTGTTCCAACTTCACTGCAAAAACCCGTATCGTCGAATCTACATGCCCCATAACAACCTTTTCTCAGTTATTAATGGCTATTAAAAATCCTCCCATTCGGTGTTATTCTGTAAAAAGTAAATGTGTTAGCAAAAAAACTCTGATCTAAACATAAAACTGGTGATCGCCATTTGTACCATTCATTGCAATATTGGTCTCTCTAAAAAGCAAAAAAAGTACGGGAAAGAAGTTATGGCAGTTCCCCAGGAGAAACATTTAGTCCAAACCATCTTAAAATTTTTGTCAAAAGTGTTGAAAGTAACATCTCAACATATTTTCGTCATCAGCGTTTTGAAAACAAGATTTTTTTCTCATCGAAAGTATTTTTCTTTCATCCTAAAAGTCTTTTAATTCTATGGACACCTCAATCGAGATTTAAATATTAAAAGATTAAAAGAGCTTCGCTCATCATACTAAAAATTATAATACTAATTATAATAACAATAATAATACTAATAATAACAATAGTAATAATAATAACAATAGCAATGATAATAATAAAAATAATAATAATTATTATTATTAAATATTATTATTATAGTAGTTCTGCATTGTTAACCTTATGAAACCTTAAGGTTATTAATATTCTCAAATATGAATAAATATATGTGTAGGTGAACGCGGTAGACAAACATTAGCAAATGTTTCTACTAAATTATACAAAGCTATCACTGCAAAATAAACAAGTACGAGCACACTCTGCTTCAAATTACAAATATATGCAACTAATTCACAGAACAGACTTTCAAGTTATTTAAAGCAGAAAGCTTCAATATTTGAAAAACATCGCGTCTATATATTTTCATGCACTTCATTCTGATTGAAATTCTCAATAGTGCGTTTCTATCCAAACTAAAACCAAGGTACAGTAATGAAGAGAAAATGCTATGACTGAAATTGAGATTATTGTATCATTGCATGAATGCAATATTGAAAAATATTTCTGAACATAACATAATTACTTATTTTCAACTCCTGAAAAGGAATCTAAAAATGAACACACACATAAGTACTATATATCTATATATATATAAATCTCGTGTCACGATGTTTGTTCGGGGTAAACTCCGAAACTACTGAACCGATTTTTATCAAATTTCATACCTATCTGTAATTTGGTCCAACTTAAAAGATAGGATGGTTTTTATAATTTTTTAGTCCAAATTAAATATTAATTATACAATAATAGTATGAATTAATTGTTTAGTTCTAAAAATTCTTAACAGATGGCGGTGTAAGTTAATTAATCGACACAACGTTATCATCGTTTGACATCTACACTGTAAAAAAATGCCGAAACGTTACTGAATATTCCCAAACAATGTTTCGGGATTTTACAGGTTTTTATCCGCTTCCTGTGAAAATCAAATATATTCATCAAAATTTCCTGAATCGCTACAAGTTTCACAAATGCCGACTTCTCACTGTTGTGAAAAATATTTTTCACCACCAGTATAAAGATTAGCTGGGCGTATTTAATACGTGTATCGGCTTCGTTTCGGTAACGATCCGCTCATATTTGCTAAACTCCCAATGTGGGCGAGAATGGTTTAGGTTCCATTGATTTGCAAGTACTTGCAGGCGAGTTACATTTATGGTACTTTCTGCTATTCAGCTTTAGATGTGGCCATGTGATAATGCTTTGAGAAGCTTTCTTGGCATAGCAGGAAGGTGCCAAGCAGTTATTATAAATCGGCTTAAGTTTTATATGAAACACGACTGGCATTAAGTGGGAAGATCATTGAATAATTCAGAAATATTCCAGGATGGTTTCTAGAAGATTACTGAAGTTAAGCGGTAATCATTAAGTATCATGTAAGTTAAATCACCCTTAAAAAAGTTTTATTTTTAAGTTGACTAAAATTTACAAATAATACTATGTTACGGATATCGATGGTTACCAATTGTATCGCCGTAGAAACGATGATAATAGATGCTACATTTTTAAATGCAAATGTCAAATTCTACAAATCAAGTTGAAATTGATAAGCGGCGGGTAGTTCCATACTCACCACTGCTTTTAAAAATGTATGACACTCATGTTAATGTCAAAATTTACAATTCCTTGAAATCAACTAAGCACTTTTTCAAATACGTTATTAAAGTTCCTTATTAGGTCGCATTTGAAGTACGGAAAAATAGGCTAAAATGACGAAATAACAGATAAAGAATGAGAAGATCTACACTGTAAAAACGATTCAGAAACGTTCCTGGAAAATGATGGGCAGCTGATGTGCCCAATTTCTGCCAGTATCATACCTTGCAAAAATCAGGAACGTCTTCCGCCAATATTCAGTAACCTTCCTGAAATTATTTCGGAAACATCCTTAAAAATTCAGAAATCTTCCCGTTTGAAGCCAATCGTGTCTCTGAAACTTCAGCGGAAACTTTGATAGGTATAATTTAATAGCTTGGTCCCTTCTCAATTTATTAAGAAAGTTCCGTAAGCAGCATTGCAGATATGGCAAGAGCTAAGTCAGAATTTCATTCGCCTGCAACTCTTGCAACGCAGCGTAGTTCAAACTTATTCGTTCCCTCTGGGAACTTTATCAACATGGACGGGCCGTAAGTAAGCCAAAGCCGATTAACTTTATAAATACGCAAAGTTAATCTTTAAACTGGTAGCTAAAATATTTTTTACACCAGTGAGAAATGTGCATTCGTGCAACTTGTAGCAATTCAGGAAACTTTTTGACAATGGTACTTGATTTTTCCAGGAAGTAGATAAAAACCATTGTAATCCCGACACGTTACACGGAAATACTCAGTAACGTTTCGAAATTTTTTTACAGTGTATAAGCAGCAACGAGAAACTATCGGACATAATTTAGCTTCCCTATCTACGAAAGAAAACCATCTGTCCAGTACACTTCGAAAACATCAACGAGTATATTTTTCCAAATATATCTTCTACACAGAGCACTTAAGCTACCAAAAACGACACTGATCTTTTTACATATTTTCAAAAATCTTATGTCGTCAGCCGATTCGCAAACATAAAGTTATATACCAGTGTTCCATGCTATTTTAAATGCACTCTAAAAAAATACGAAATGTCACTCCGCGGAGCATGTCGGTTTTCATAAGTTCTCAACAATTTCCTGCGAAAATCAAGTACCTGTGTCAAAACGTTTACTGAATTGCTACAAGTGTCATGAATGCAGACTTCTCACTGTTGTGAAAAATACTTTAACTCCCAGTTTAAAGATTTACTGAGCGTATTTATTAAGTGTATCAACTTCATTTTCATTACGTTCCGTCTGAATGGGATAAGCTCTTAGTGCAAGTGAATGAGCCTCGGGATTTTATAGCTTTGCAGACGAGTAAAGTACATGGTTTTTGCTTGCAATTCTGTCATAGCTTTCGCTGTGCTTGCGGAAATGCTTTCGAATCTTTCTCGCAAATGTAAGAAGGTGCTAAGCTGAACTTACCTAAAATTTTCACTGAAGGTTCAGAGACACGATTGGCTTTAACCGGAGATATTACTGAATTCTTGAAAAAGATTTCAGGAAGATTAATGAATTTTAATCATGAATTAACTTCACTACCGTTGTCGTATCCCGTCCAGAATGACTTAACTCCCAATGGGAGCAAGTGAGGCTCTAGATTCCGTAACTTTCCAAAAGTAACCAACAAGGAGAATACTTTGTGCATGCTAGCAAGTCCTTCTTACCAGTGGCTGTGGTTGCGATTATTATTTTGGTACTTTCTTGGTGAGTCGAAAAATGTGCCTTAGTTACTTACGTTACTTAAGTTATCACTTAAAGTCTTAGTGAAATGATTGTTTCGAATCGGAGAAGTTTCAGAATTCTTCAGAAATATTTCAGGATAATTTTAGGAAGATTTCTGATTGTAAGTGGAAAACGTTCCTTCATTTTCAAAGATATATTACTGGCTGAAATTGGGCCTATTGGCTGCCCATTATTTTTCAAGGCGTTTCTTAATTGTTTTTTTCAGTGTTGAATGAAATCAGAAAATCACGGAAGCCACGGGAACAAAGAATACAATGATCATCAATCTCGGGCATAATAGAAGCCAAGACATTGGGATTAAAACTCCATCCAAATCAAAACTTTGCATTCAAAACAATGTGAATATTTTTTTTTTGCATTTGTTTTCGGTAAACATTCCGGAAACCGACAGGAATATTTGTGGACCGTTAATTGTGGAGTGTTTAATACATAGGACGATGCATGTCACGAATTGTATTTATTAGTCGTACACAGTCATTGGGAGTTGACACTTTCTCATGCAGGTATGACATAACGAGAAACAGTATCCGTCTGTTTAAAACAATTTTGACGACATAATATCCAACACAACCATTATTTCTGTGGAGAAACTATATAACTTTTACGTTTGAAGACACATTTCATAAAGTTTTACAAACACACAAATGTCCAAATCCAGATTTTACACCAGATATGAATAAGAAGCTTTAGTTTTTAGTTTGACTGAAGGTTTTAGCATTTCAATTTCAAATTTGCCACTTAGTCATTATGGTATGTCGTCACTTGATCGTTGAGCCACAGACTTAGTTAACACTGATTTGGAACGAGAAAAACAGGGCAATGACGCTGTCTTAGCTACTATTATTGCGAATAATGACCCATTACTGACGGCTGGAAAAAAATGCTGACCGTTGATGCTGAACAAGGCTTTGTCGATGGACACAAAGCCGTAAACATTCCAAATGAATTTTTCAAATCCCTGGATACACTAGAAATGAGACTACACGATTTCTGGTTGAAAATTGGTTAGCCAATTTATTCTTTTTCGCGATTTAAACCCACCTAGATTATGCAACGGTACACGTTTCTTCATCGAAAGTCAACAATTTTGACGGGAAAGTTTATACGAGAAATGTTTGTGTTGTCACGTAACCTATTAATTGCGTCATAATTTTCAAACACATTTGGAAGGCTTCAATTTCCGATTCGTTTAGCTTTTTGCAAAGACCATAACAAGATCTCAAGACCAAACAATGTCTACTTTCGCTTTGGACTTGAAACATACATTTTTCCCTCAAGGGCAACCATATATCGCCTACTCACAAGTGGGAAAGCTATCATACCTTTTGTATTAGCAAAAGACAGCTTAAGAATGAACATTGTGCACAACTTAGTGCTTAGATAATTTTCAGTTTTCAAATAAGAGAAACAATAGTTCGAAGTCACTGTTATCTACCTCATTGATAAAATTTAATTTTTATATGTTTTTAATTTAGTTAGTGTATTTTGTAAAGAAGTTATTGATTACAAACTATAGAGAAAGTTGAGATGAATAAAATGTAGTGTAGATTTTAAAAGTGTATGGTGGTTTACGCTTAGTTTCAACATTTCAATGTTTTACAATCAGTTTCGATATTTACTTTTACTTTCATACCTGCAAAATTTGCTAATCGTAAGAATGGTGATTTTGCCATTGAAAATTTTGTTTTTACTTACTGAATTCATTAAGTATTTGGTTTAGTATGCACTGTAAAAAAAAACCTCCAATACGTTATTGAGTAAAAATCCTCGATACTTGCTTGCAATTCTGGCTAAGCTTTGGCTATGTTTGCATTACTGCTTATGCAAGTTCTTTAATAAATCAGAAAGGTGATAAGCTTTTTTTTATGCCTACCTATGTTTACACTACTAAAGTTCAAGAAACACGACTTGCTTCAAACGGGAATATGTATGAATTTTTCCAGGAGGCTTCCGAAATAATTTCAGGAAGGTTACTGAATTTCATCGGAAAGCGTTCCTGGTTTCGGCAAGACATGTTACTCGCAGAAATTGGCCACATCAGCTGTCCATTATTTTCCAGGAATATTTTTGAATCGTTTTACATTGAAACAGGCCCATTATCAATCTCATATATTTTAAAATCGGCTATACAATTTTAAGCTCTATTAAAAATATTATTTTAATTCTATCAAAATAATGAGTAAAAGATTATTTTAATCCAACTGCTTCGCCACAGCAACGCGTGGCTGGGTCAGCTAGTATATCTATATATATATCTATATACATACATATATATATATATATATATATATATATATACATGCATATATATATATATATATATATATATATATATATATATATATATATATATATATATATATATATATATATATATATATATATATATATATATATATATATATATATATATATATTAACAGCTTCTATCGATTTCAGTGACTAAAAGTTGTACTTTAGACTGATTAAATCACCCCATTGTTACACAGTACAACTACACAAAATCTGACAAATATTGTCAAAACATCTTTTCCAACAAATGTAATTGTTATGTACTTCTAAGAAATACCCTTTATGCAAACTCTTTTGTGCTGAAAATGCATTCGTTGCTTTTTGTAATCAAAAGTGTTGCTAGTTATTCTTTGTTCTGCTGGAATTGAGAAAACGATGACTCAATTCCATTGAATGATGATTCTGAGACAAAATAGCGGAAACGTTAGTTTTAGGACAGCCTTCTTGCGATAAAAAAATCAGCAAATATACACGACGTTTGAAGCTCTGGTAATTCGCATTTGGTAATTAGTTGCAACAAAGAAAGACACAGCTCCGGTATGAAAAAAAAGTCTCTTTTATGTTAAAACGATTTTTAACTGAGGTCTTTAAGAATGAGAATGTTTACCTTTGTCGTCTGTGGAAATAAAAATGCGTTCCTTGTTTCAGAAATGCTTCAGAATTGAGAAAGGCATCCATTTACATACAATTTGTCTCCGGAGATGAAATGAACAAATATATTGATGGTATGAAATGCACCACCAGCTCAGTCATTCCAGCCGAGGACTGCAGTTTCGATCTTATTAGCTTTCATCAGTCCGGCATAGGAGGTAACTGAGCTGGAGATAGAAAACAACGTAAGGAAGCTAAGATTGCCAAACAAACTGGTAGCTAATATAGAAATAGCACTGACCAGACGTGTGACCGAAGCAATGGTTCGGTTCAACACGAAGATTGAAAGCAAGGCATGGCCACCTTCAGCTCAGTCACTTCCTATGCCGGGCTGATGAGTGCTAATAAGCCCGAAACTGCAGTCCTCGGCTGGAATGAGTGAGCTGGCGATGTATTTCATATATTTCTGCCTTAGCTCTGGTTAAAGGGCGGTAACTTATTGAAAATATTGATAGCATTTGATAAATGCTAAGTGCACTTGCAATAACGTCAATACTGTTCGTTGATTCATAGAAGTGTTGATTTGAACCTAAGCCACAATACTGGATAATACCGGACCAAACCTTGTTCAATTGTTTTGAAGGTATTTTTGTTAACTTTTATTTTGCTCTTTTCTTAAAGTTCTGTTATTAAAATGGCACGATTACACGTATGATTTGTTACAGTACAATTTTTAAAGCAAGTACAGACAGTACATCATTCCTCTTGTTTTTCGAGGTCTTTGCTGACGTGTGTAACTTATTTTCATATTGAATCCCGTATAACACTTACGAAATCGCGAAAAGTGACTTCAACATTTTTGCATATATACAAGAAAATAACTCACAATTGTCCGCTTAAAATTTATTATATGGCATTAACAGTCACCTAGAACTTTTCTTCGATAAAGAAAAACGTGCACCCACGGTGGAGCCTCAGAACTGATGAGTTCGATAAATAGGTTCAATTAGTATTTAGTCGATCGGTAGCATAGTTAGAAGAGCAGAAGGTTCCCTAATTGAAGTCCTGGTTTCGGATTCTGGAAGGAACAGGGATGTTATTAATAGATTATAATGCATATTATGATGATTTGTATCCAGTTTCAAGCTGCAGTTTCCCCCAAAAAACCCAACACTGGTATCCATAATGGTTTTCCAACTATTAGTGCACAAAAGGGTCATTGTTTAGGTTTTCAAACAAAGTATCGTTTAGTACAACTGTGTTTATGGTAGGCATTAGTGCTTTAATTACAGTCGCACAACATTGTTAATGTTTACAATATATTTTTTCCATGTTTAATTAAAACTATAATAGCACATACAGAACAATAACCCTCAATATTCAACTGGTGAGACCATCTGCCCGACAGATAAATTCAATTTTCCCTTTCTGTGTAAAAATCTCGATCCCAGTGTCTTCGCGGTTAAAACTACATTTCAGCACTTAACGAGCATATTAAAAGTGAGTTTCGAACCGTATGTCATAACACGGAAAACTCAGCGTGTTAAGAGCCAAAAATACGAATACGTGAACAAAATTGAAATCGTGGAAAGAAATGATCATATCTCCGTAAATGTAAGTAATACTTTCATGATTCCCTATACAATTATTGTACGTAGTAAGTAAATTATTTCTGGAATTTACAGCTTATTCCCAGCTGCTTACGATGAAGGATAATCAAAAAACCTTAGTACTTTCCTCAATTCGTTACTGGTCGCCTGGGTCGCATGGATGATTTATTTATTTATTTATTTATTTATTTTATTTATTTAATTAATTGATTAATTAATTTATTTATTTATTTGTTTGGAAAATTACAGCAGGGTGTTACCTTTTATGTGACAAAAAAATAGATGAATTGGTCTCGAAAACTCTGAAAAAATGTTACTTTTTTTAAGTATTCCAATACTTTTGGTAATATAGCTTATACAATGGGGGAAATTTTCAGAGTTAAAATATCTTTATGTTTCATAAACTGTAAAGTTCACCTTAAGTGTATGGTACGGGTCTGATCCAGGGTGGATCGCCTCCTTGCAACACTCCTCGTAGTGACGTTATTGGTTCATATAATTTATTTTTTTACCTTTTTATTCTTAGCGATCTTTTTCTTTCATGTTTTTTACGCGTCTCACTTTTTTTGCTTTTGAACTTTTACGCGATAGTATGCAAAAAAAAAAATAATAAAAAAAGGAAAATATTTTTTTTTTGTTTAAATCATTTTTTTTCCTTTTTTTTTTTTTTTTTGAAAAGGGAAGAAGGAGAATGTTTTTATTGCTAAGAAGCAAAATCATCAGCCCAAACGCATTTTTTTTTTAAGTGAAATAGTTTTTGATTTAATATTTTCGGGAATTTTGTCTCAACGTTTGCAAACAGTTTAGGCCAGGCTTCTCCAACCTACTGCCCGCGGGCCAAATCCGTCAGAAACTGAAAAAAAAAAGTTTTTCCTTTATAAATTTGACTATATATTTTCTTTCAAACAATTTAAATGTAAACTAAGCACAGAAAATCTCAAAAACCACTACTGAGCTTAGCATAAGCGTAACTAGAGGCGAGGGAGGCAGCTGTCCGTCCTTTGAGGACTGAGAAGAGTCTCCAAATTTCCCTTTCCTCCATAAGGTCACCAAAGATAGTTCAAAATTGCATTTCTGGAATTTCAATTTAAAAAACTTTCTGGATAAATTCGAAACGATATCCCGTAATAGCCATTCCATCACCTTCCCGATAGTCTCAGCATACAAGCATATTGCTTAAAATTGTGTTTTTAAAACTTCAATATGAAGAAATTTCCGGGACAGGTCATAAATTCTGACAGTTCCCCTAACATCATTAAAGATATTCAGAAATGTGTTTCTAGAACTTCATTCCCAAAAATTTTCCGAAGAGAACATCTCAATTTTCATTTCTTTAAGATCACAAAAGATAGTCTAAAATTGAGTTTTTTAATCTAATTTGCAAGGAGAAATAATTTTGACGTCTCCAAAGGTAACCTAAAGTATATATCATTTTAGAAAAATAATTGGGGAAGTAAGTCGCTACCCCTCTTCATTTGAAAAAACTTGCTTAAAAATGCGAATTTTGATTCGAACTTGGGAAAACTTCTCTTTAAGTGGACTCTAAAACCTGTCCACCGACCATTTCTAACACCTGCTAAGATTGACTAAAACTGCGTTTGTAAAACTTTAGTTCGGTAAATTTTCTAGGAGATATTACTTGATCCGCCCACCTCCGCCCCTCTTCTGATTCAGAAACAGTCTATAACTTTTAAGGACTTATAAATTTTGATGTCTATCTTTTGGTATGTGGAGGGAGCTAAAAACCGCCATCTTGTAGATCCCTGGTTTGCTTCTCCTTAACATGAATGTTAGTTACGCCCATACTACTGAGAGCTTACTCAAAAAAGAGAAACTTGTGGGGGTGGGGCAAACACTGACAAAACTATTTGAACCAATATTGTTGGTTGCTGGCCCGCATTGCCTTTAAAAATTTACAATGTGGTCCTCGAGTAAAAAAGGTTGGAGACCCCTCGTTTATCTATAGGCAATGGACTTTTTTTTTGTCATTTACATTTTTGAAATTATTGAACTCACCTCTCAATTGTAACTGTTTTTTAAGCGTGCCTCTTGGTAAAACAAATAGTTAAAAATATTATAAAAGTAGATTAAAACGAAGAACTAGACATTTATTTCGTAAAATACGGGGAGAAAACTTACGCGACTTTTGACGGCATATTTTTTTCTAAAAGTACGTCTAGACATTGCACAACCCCATAAGATTAACATTTAAAAACAAAGTGCATGAAATGTGAACACATTTTTTTAATTTGGTTTGTTATTCCCCGTTATATGTCGCTTCCATCACTCAGAACTCGGAAATGACTGTCAGAATAAATTAAATATTTGCATGAAATAGGATTCTAAAAAATGGTTTTTCGTAAAAGATATACGGACAAATAATTCTCAAAGAAAAACATAGTAAAAGATATAAAATAAGTCATCAGAGTGGTATAGTGGTTAGATTCTAGTCTTTTACGCCATAAGGCGTAGATTTGAACCTGGCTTTATTCAATGGATTTTCAAGGTCCAGAAAATCGACAGCGTCCATGTCGTATGATTATGCGGCACGTAAAAGATTTCTCGAATACTGGTTTGACTAGGACTGCTCTTGGCAAAACTAAATTTCCAGGGCAGTTTCGCATCGAAGAGAGCCCAGATGTCTCCATCAAGTGAAAAAACTGGGCGTCAAAGTTCTAGTGATAATAGCACCCGCCGATAGCGGTGCCACGTGAAAGAATAGATGCTATATCGGGGAATAGCACTGGGTCTGCAATAGTGGTGCATTTAACGCAGGCCTATTAGAAAGAAAGATAAAGATAAAACTTTTCAAGTTAAGAGCTCTATCAAAAAGGCTTGAGATAGATACCACTTTCAGTTTTTATTTTGTGAAAATTCAATTTTATTTGAATGCATTCAGTCATTATTGAAAGCTTTATGGGGTTGTTTCCTTCAGTCAAAAGTACTATTTTAGTCACTGAAGTTGACAGAATAAGCAAAAAAAAAAAAGTAACGTGGACCCAGGAAATACTTCCATTTTCCCAACATTTAATTTTCAATTAATTTTTTAAAATGTCCGATTTTTCAAACAATGCGTAGTCTTTATGACATCACTTGTGATGTACTTCGGCGAGCATTCTACTGGCGTGCTAAATGTTTACGCTTGCTGTCTACCGCATTTGCAGGTTATTATAATTCCAAAGCGAATTGAATATTGCGTTCTATGCTTACTATCAACCATTACACATGAGTAAAGAAGCGAATTAAATATTTCGCTCTGCGCTAATGGCGTCAGAGAATGGATTTCATTACTTGTGATAACATGTGCATAAAAGTAAAAAATGAAATAGAATCTGCACACCGATTAAAATAATTGTTAAAAATTAGTAAACTTTGTCAAATTATTTTTTAAAATGGTCAAATCTTATGTTTTTAAGCATGTTTTTTCAGAAAAAAAATCTTTTAAAATTTCGGAAACGACAACATGGTCAAGTTTTTTTCCTTAGCTCATGAAAACCAGTCTTTATATTTTTTGCCAAAAATATATAAAAAAAGACCAAATTTCTTTGCTTTCGGAACGGATATGACCCTTGAAACATTAATGTATGTATTTAAATATTTTCAATGGAGTTTTACATTTAAAATTAGTTATTATTATGCTCTTAGCGTACCTAGATTTCCACTTGATTATGATTGTACCATTCAAAAAATATATTTTTTTCCCCGAGAACTTTTCTTTCTCTGAGAAAGCAAGAAAAAATAAATTTAAGTACTACATGTCGAAATGCAAAATGCGGAAAGCTCTCATTAAGAATCACACGTTGAACAGATGGAAAACCTTTTCCATCTTGTAAATTGCCAAAATGCTAAATGATTAAGATATGCTTTACTGCACGTAAAAACAAGAATTAAGTTCTCGGATCTTAAATATGACAACGTCAACCCCAATGCAGCAAAAGAGTAGTTTTCCACCAAACACTAGAGCTAGCGTTTCATGGGCAGTATTAACGCGTTTGCTATCACAAAGTATTAAGTCCACAAAATATCGTCAAAACTTAAAAGTCTCATTAGAATTCAAAACTTTTAAAACTGAATCAAACTTCTAGTCAAGAATTTCAAACATTTAGAGCTTAAAAAGAAATTAATTTGAATTTTGACATCTTGAATTCACATTATGTTTTTCGCAATCACGAGTGTGTGTATGTAAGCGTGTGTGTTCGTGTGTAGGGGGTATGTGTAGTGTGTGTACACTGTTATAACCAGAGGTTCCAGACGAGTGAATATATTCCCCCTAAGGTGAAAGCATGGTGACCAAGGGTGCCATACTGGCCAGGAAGTAAAGCAGAGGTGCGAAAGTAGCAGACAGTCGTAGACAGGGGTGCCAAAAGAGCAAGCAATCGCTAAATGACTTGCTGGCGCATGCGCTTCCGGCATACATTCACCATTCAACCATTTCAATATGGCGGACGAATGATAGGTTGCACTACGCGTGGCTTCTACGTCTTTCACATTGAATGAAGTACACTATTGGATTAAATCTCAACTTTTGTAGGATAATTCTTTAAAATAACAAGTAAGTACAGCTTTTGATCACTTTGTAGCTTTTAGGGCTTTCAAACATAGTTAAAAGTACGTTTAATGCTTTTCGGTTACCGTTAGTCCGTTACGATACCGTAGTACCGTTAGTTGTTTATTTTCAGGTTACCGTTACTATCGTGAAAATTCCATCATTCACACAAAACGCTACTAAATGTATCTATCATTATTTTCTTGAGTACTCGATAAGCAACATTTAATCACCGAAATAGTAACCGCAATGATATTTTCAATAACCAACAAGTGAGAACCTAAATAAAAATGATTCTTGTGCTTCCTGTAGCGAGCGCAAAAAATAAAAAAGAAATCTCTCTCCGCCTATCTTTTTCTTTTGCTTTTTCGTTCAAGTGTTTGAATCATTTCCTGTTAGCGGTTATTCGATAGTGTTAGGAGTTTCTTTAAATTTTTAACTGTCGAAAAATTTTATGCGCATTTTATTTTATTGTTATTTTGATTGAAATGTTGAACGTTTGAGAAACGATTTTGTTTTATCGTAGCTTTAATATCCCAGAATATTTTTGGCTGTTCACATGTAAATAATTCATAAGTACATCTACACTTTACTTTCGGTGCGGTTATTTCTCACAAATGATCATTAACTTAACTATGATTATTCAACTAATTACTCGTCTTTAACTTTAAATATATTTGTGACAACTCTTTGATACCAAATAAAGTCTGTAGATATTTATTGTTTTATTCATCTTTAATATTACTTTGTAAAACAAAAAAAAAAAAAAAAAACTCATCAGTACGCAGAATTTTTTCACAAGTTTTTTACCGCCCCGAGAGTTATTATAATTATTATTAATTATTTTATTTATTTTTAAGAAAAGGATAAAAATTTCACAGGTCCGCAATGTTTTTCATTTGTTTTTACCGACCCGTGGGTCAAAAGAGGTTGAGAAACACTGATGTAGAGAACGATCAGATGAATTAAAGCAATGAGCACTTCTTAACTATGTTGAAAACTCTGAAATATGGTCAAATGCTGTAATTACAAGTTTTAATCATTTCCAGTACTGAATTCATGCAATGTGAAAAGTGTGCAAAACGTAGACTCTCATGAATCAAAACAAAACTATTAAAAAAAGAAAAATACACAACTGTATTCAAAAACGCACACAATACGGGGGAGGGGGGAGGAGGATCTACAGTAAGGGTGCCATTTCTCTCTCCGAAGGTTCATTCTTTTCACCCCGGCTGCCTACTTTTTGAAAGGTGCCTGTTTTTCACCCTAGTTAGAGGTGAAATTTCGGCTCCGTATTGGGTGCCGCTGGTGAACAAGCGTTTCACCCCTGAAAGGTGCCGAATGCAACCTATAGTTTTAACAGTGTAGGCATGTGTGTTTGTGTCTGTCTGCTGGCATAAGTGTGTGGGTAGTTGTGCGTATGAAAATGTGTGTGGGGGGGGGGGTATGTGTATGTGTGTGTAGGCATATGTGTTTGTGTCTGTGTGCAGGCATGAATGTGTGGGTATAGTTGTGTGTATATTTTTGTGTGTGTGTGTCATGGAGCTATGAGTAATAAGGAGACGACATGAGCGAGATACGCTGAAGCCGTTTCGGAAGCTTAGTTAACTGTTCTTTTGACTGGCAGCCATCTTGTGTTGTTCAAAACATTGAAAGACTGCATTTCATAACATGGTGTGTTTCTGATGTTCTTTTGCACCAAAAGGGTTCACTTTTTGCAATTGCGATTTTTATAAATGGTTCGATTTCGCTGTTACGATTTTTTTACTTGATGCTTTTATTTTGATTTTATATCGACAAAATTTTATGCTGTAGCCATATTATATATTATTTTTTAAAAAAATGAGCAATAATTCGCGACTATTGGGAAAATTCGCGAAAACAGCGATCCCCGCACTTTTTGCGTAGTTACGGTAATTATTTATTCTTTATTCCCAGTCATACCATGTAAAATCATAGCAGAATGTTTAAGTATTCACTTCTTTAGCATCTGCTTAAAAGGGATGGACCAAAATCGGGAAAATGATCACGTTTTTGAGTGTTTTTTTCAAATAAAAAAATCGGTAAAATTTTTCGGAAATTCTGACCCGCGTATAAGTCGACCTCCAACTTTAAACATCATTTTTTGTAATAAATTTCTCGACTTATTCGCGAGTATATACGATAGTGGATTACTTGCTCAAGGTCTTTTGGGAGCTCTTTTATTACCATTTTTTTAACCTTCTCGTCTGTAATGTTTATATTCTTTTGCGTTATTTAATTTATAATTAACCGACATTTATTCAATTATTATTTTTTTTTTGTAATGGCAGCAACAGTGACAGTAGAAATTAGAATGATAAAAATGTTTTGATGGAATGAATGTTTTTCTCACCCGTTGCAGGCGCAATCTATCATTTTTTATTTTATGTCAATGTAATTGCCCTTAATTTATTTTTTGTATATTTAAAATTTTTCTCAGCAAAAATACTTCTGAAAGCTGATCAATATTATTCTATTATCCGAGGGCTTCTTAACGTTATCTATGGGTAAAAATTTGGTTCTAGGATTTTTTGTTCGTATAAGCGGAGCATTCGTTTATCCTTTACCTAATTAAGCAGGCTGACAGTATTTTCTTTAATCCTAAAGTACAAGTGCTGTCCAAGAAGTATCTGACCTTACTGTTTTTGTGTGAAAAGTGTAAATAAAACTATTTTTGTTTATAATATATTTAAACTCATTTCACAGCAATTGTTCAGTTTTTGTTATTGTTCTGAATCCTTTTATTTATACTTCTGTGGTACAATGCTTTTACGCAAGTCCTTTTTATGTCGAAGTGGAATATTATAAGGGTTTTATTTCCTGTACGTTTTCAAAAAGTAATGTTGTCCTTGATTCAAACATTGTAAAATATTGTACTCCCTTTATTTTTTGGAATAAATATTCAAAAACACATTTTGTTGCTCTGGAATGTGCTTTTCAAAACTGAAAAATATATTTTATATTGATACAAGTAATACCCAGAGTAAAAATTCCTGTTTTTTTTTTTTTTGGAAAATAATAAACAAAATTCGGATTTATTTGATTTAAATTTGATTTTTTTGATTCTATAGAAAAAAAATTAGAACATTTGTAAAATATAATTAAATTTAATATTGATATTTTTCTAAATTTACCACTATTATATTTTGAGTATTTCAGTAAAAAGCTTTCATGACATGATGAAAAATCTGTTTCATACAAAGCATATGATTCTTGTAAAATTTAATTAAAATGACATATTAGTGCACTTTAAATTGGTAAAAAAAGAGGAAAATAAACAAATTGGCCTTATAGCATATGCCTTTTTTTAATCTTCACTAGCTTTGTTATTTTTTTTTTTTTTTTGTATAAAAATTATATTTTACAATAGGAAAGAGCTGGCAATTTTTATTTGCCCACTTTCTGGTAAAGTATTTCGAAAACTGGTCCCGAGACCATCTACAATTATAGTTAACAAAAAATGTATAAACTTCAATCTCTTCGATTGATGATTTCTCAAAAATAAATTTATGAGCATACTCTAAATTTTTTAACAACAATTTATGCTTGGAGCAGTATTAATAAGTTTATCTTTTCCAATGTGTACAAAAATGCACACAATATAGCAACAAAGTATGGAATTTTTCTGCACACCCATTTTATATCTATGTGCAACAAAAT
Source organism: Uloborus diversus (assembly GCF_026930045.1). Taxonomy (NCBI): domain Eukaryota; kingdom Metazoa; phylum Arthropoda; class Arachnida; order Araneae; family Uloboridae; genus Uloborus; species Uloborus diversus. The sequence goes on along the minus strand of NC_072731.1, from coordinate 157,587,805 downwards.
CCCTCATTGTTTTCATAAAAAAAGTTCCTTAATCCAGTGACTACTTATTGAAAAAAATATTGTGCAGACACAAAAAAAAAGAAAAAAAAATGTGGTAAAAGAGAGATAATTTAAATAAAAATGGTCAAGTGAGGAAAAACACCTAGGACAAAATCAATATAATGAAAGAGGGTTAGACTAAAAAAATTCAGAACTAATAAAATTAAAAAAAATTCAGGGAGATTTCCAGGGTTTAAGTTAAAAAATGATTTAAATCATTGACACCCAGGTAATATTTTTGTTATGTAATCCTAAAGTATTCAGTAAATAAATATTTGTAATATTCATTTTGATTTGCATCTTCCCTTTTCAAAAAATAAGTTGGGAATAAGTAATTCAAATCAAGTGGAAAAGGCTCTATTCATTTTCTTATTCCCATCTTTCAATTATGTTTAAAGCTCTTTTTGAGAACATTTACTTAATGCAAATTATTTCGTTGGTTTTAGTTAATTTTACTTTACATAATACTTGATGAATAAAGTATTCAAATATCCAGTGGTTTAAATTTATTTCAAACACGATACGTAAAGGATTTGTTCGAAAAAAAGTCACCGTTCTTTATATAAGAGCCTTGAAATTATTACTAGACGGTTGGAAATAAATTTTATACCCTGCTTTTAGCATTATTTTTGATAAAACCTCCTTCGCTCTGAAAAAAAAAAAAAAAAACACACACACACCCTATACCAAAACAGAATATATGCACAGTAACAGCATTTTAATTCTTGAATTAATTGAAGAGCTCTTATTCTTAGAGCAACGATTTTCCACCATTTCTTTTCATTAAACTGACGGGAAAAAACCCTGGATTATTGCTCTTCAGAAAACCATAAATTATCTATTATTGTTCAAAAGCAAAGGCATTGAGTCAACCAGCGCATCGAGTCGAAAGCGTACGATGAAAGCCACAAGATGGCCGCGAATCTTCGCGGTTGCTTTACTTCCACTGCGGAGTTTCAGTGGTGATGTCCTCTCCTTATTACTCATAGCTCCATGGTGTGTGTATGTGTAGGTTTCTGTATGTATGCGTGTGTGTATGTGTTTGTGTGTGTGTGTAGATGTATGTGTGTGTAGGTGTATGAATGGTGTATGTGTGTGTGTTTGTGTGTGTGTGTGTAGTTGTGTATGTATGCGCGTGTGTGTAGGACATGGATGCAACCTGGAGACGGCTTTCGCTATAGGAGCAGCATCGTGAGGAGCCGGTCGACGGTGATGGAGCGGAGGGTGGCGGTGGGAAAAATAAAATGATAGCACGCCAAAAACAGTCAAATAAAAGCAATAAGCAATCGTGATTGCTCAAAACAAAAAAGAGTTGTCATAGCTATTCAGCTCTCAAACAATGTATCTTTCATTAAATGAATAATAAGGTCTTGATTAAAACTCATGTACTTTAGTTTTTGAAAAAAAAATTCCTGATTTTGCTCTTAATTTCTGACGTTGATGAAAAAAAATTTTATCATCTTTGCAAGTGAAAATAGTAGCTTGAATCCTCTTTTCCTCAAAAGATGACTGTTGCTTATTTCAGCAACCTAAGTATTTGATCTACATTTTTATACTTATGTTTGGTTCTTCATTGGAATGATTAACTTGGTTGTCTCATTATAACTAAAAATAATAATAATGAACGTTAGTGTTTTTCTTTATCTTTTTTTCATTTTGTGTGTGATAGATTGTGAAAAGCAATAACAGAGTCTCATTTTTTGAACTGAAGTTGTTCTTAGAAATAATCACCACCTTAACTGATATTTTTCAGGAAACAACTTAATAAGAAACAAATTTGAGCTGATTATAAGTAAACGGATATCTCTCAATTCAAAGAAAATGCAATCCATAAAACTTTATAAGGATAGCTGTATGACAAAACAATCAAATCAATACTTTCCGATACACCTTAATCTCATTTGCCGACTTTTAAAATTGGTGTATAGACCTCTCATAGCTTCCAGGTGCAAAACGTGGCACATTTTCATAAACGAACAATTGCGAAATTAAGCGGTAAAATTGTGAGAAATTTCAAAAAGGATGTGCATTTAACTTTACAAGGGGAATTTTTCATACTGATTAAACATCCATTCTTATAGATGTAAGGGAAATTTGCCATCAATGGACAACATAAGACTATTTTTATAGAAATTTGTTTCAACTCTAATTTTTCATTGAATATAGATATAATTACTCAGTAAATTTTTTTTTCAAATACAAGTATGTACGTTTATGAAAAATATATATAGAATAAGAACTTAAAATAATTTTTAGCATATAGTTCAGTAACGGCAACCGGTTGCTATGTATTGACCATCGAGTTTTCATCAATAGGTTTCCATCGAGTTTCTCTCTCAAGTAAGAAAATCAATCTTTTAAATACAAATGTTTATGACAGTAGATGAATCAGCCTACAAATAATAAAATGTATGCGGTGTTTTTCATGAATAAAATGATATTTAGAAAACAGAAAATTGAGTTTTTAAATTTACTTCTTTCAGTTGGAGGAGAGGAGCATAAAAAATCTCCAGCACACAACAAAGCACATGACTGTTTTCAACACACCTAGTTCACTAGTTGATATTGTCCCATATTAACCTGTGACTTATCCTTCTTACGTAACATCTTTTGAGGCCTCTTTTGAAGTGTTGGGAGTCCAGTTTCATCAATGTGGAAAATATTTGTTCCATCAATATTGTACTGGTCTACAGGGCTCTCGGAAATTTCAAAGAACATATTGACCTTTCCTCACTGAAACCAGAAACTCGAGATACTGAACCATTTTCTGGTAGATTGAGACCTTATTCGGGGTCGCATGAAACTATAATTAGTCCAGTCAATAGATACATTTTACCTTGCAAAAAATGGGGTCAAAGATTTTATTTTTTTAATTTGTACATATTGGTGCCGACATGGAAAAACCAAGTTATCCAACACGAAAGACCCCGGGAGAACTTTTGGGGGGCGAAAAACCACAAAAATGTATGACTTTTTTTGTTTTTTCCAAAATATCTCCGAAATGGTTCAAATTAGAAAAAAGTTTTAAATATAAAGTTTGAAGAACATAAAATTTCCTACAACTTTTGTATTTACAACTTTTTTGTAGCACAGATAACAAACTTGCTATAGCTCTTTGAAAATAGGCAGTTTTCCTCCACTCCGAAAAAATAAACCTTTCACACTGAAAGCAAGGCGTCATAATTATTAGAACTTCAATAGAAACTTTAGTTTCAGAGAGTTTATCGACAGTTAGAGTAGTTTGAGTTTCTTGCTCACCCCCCCCCCCCCCGCTGGACACAGTAGCAATTCTGGCTGACAGATTAGTTCCCACTAGACTCCAAAAACAAACGATGTATTATGAAACTGAAATACATATATACGCATTCATTTAAAGCACATACGACAATGCAATAATAATTTAAAAAAAAAAAAACCTTCCCCACTGCTCACGAACTAACTTTCCTGATCTGACAGAAGTAGTCTTCATCAGACTCCAATAATAGATGATATATTGTTGTTTGTAACTGGATTACACAATATATACATTCATTTGAGGGATATAATTCGTACATTCTAATCTAATTATTGCAAACAAAGATGCGATTTTTAAATATTAATGTGAAGGAATGAATATTAGGCAGCTAATAAGCAAACAATCAACACAGTCATGCATCCTATGCTCTGATACAATAATAATAATAAACCATCCCCCACCGCTCACGAACGAATATTTCTAGTCTGACAGAGGTAGTCTTCAGTCAGACTCCAATAACATATGATTTATATTGCAGTTTGTAATTGAATTACAAAATCTTCTCATTCATTTAAAGCACATAATTCGTACCATCTATTCTATTACAAGCGAAAATGCAATATTCGAATATAAATGTGAATGAATAAATATTAGGGTGATAATAATCAAACAATAGACATAAAAATGAATAAATAAAGGTACAATAGTAATACGTAATGAACACTTTGAAAAAATTCTGCAGAAACTGACTTTTTGAGGCATGAAAATCCAACTGTAGAAGATTAATACATACATCTAAATTACAGAGAGATTCATTCGACCTTAAAGCAAATAGAGACATAACAACAAAATATGCTGTTTATCTTCTTCGAAACCGTTTTGAAGGTCCAGGTTCTCCCAGTTCAGAATCTGTAGGGGGAAGAAAGAAGCTGTGGTCCTTTAATTGTTCATCTCCTTGTTGCGGTAATTCCAAAAGCTCCTGGAACAAATTATCTTCTTCAACAGTCTCATCCAAAGATGAAATTTCTGCAACATTTTCACAATTTGTGCCACTGCAGTGTTTGCACGTGCTGGAGCATTTTAAACCTGCCTTGTGACAAGAACAGGCTCCAGTACAATTTTTCTTGCAGGTACAAGGTACAATCTTCAAAAGATTCTGAGTAACTGAATCTCTTTTCGTGTCAACATGCATTAGACCTTGAGTCTTGCGTTCCCAACCCCACTTCTCTGGATCAATTATGTTGCCCAACCAACTTTGAATTTGGTGGTAGAACCGATATGAGTGATAACGTCCAGCATCCCCCCCCCCCTCCCCGCACGTTGGAGGTAGCTCTGCAAGATTTATCTTAGCCCTGTATACTAGTTTTATAAAAAGATTATATTGAAAAGTGTCCAAAAATAGGTTCAAATACTTTACGTCACCTGTGTATAATATTTGCAAAATATTTTCTCCAGCTGCAGCTAAGGAAGGCATCATGATGACAGATTGGGTCCATAAATACTTCAATAGCTTCCTTAATTTCAGGGGTTTTTTTTTTTTTTGGACTATTTTGTACAACTTAATTTTGCCTTGGCCAAAGATTACCGAAGTCGTATCACACCCACAAGACTCATGAATGAAAAGAATATTGCTGGGGTAAAACTTAAAAGATTTAGTGGGGAAAAAAACAAATCACAAGCATTCCCTCTTCCAGGTTTTATGAAGAACAAGTTGCTGAAAGGCTGTCTTAAAGCTGTCATCAGTCCTCTCGCTCACTATAACAACCTTTTCAATTTCTTTTGCCTTTGAAAGAGCAGTAAGTGAGTGAGTCGGCATCATCTTGTGTCTGTCTGACTTCAATGCCACACTCTTCGAAATATGTCTCAAGAAGTAGAATAAGACAATTCTTTTTGTTATAATTTGCCAGAAATCTTTCTTAAGGAACTTAGTTAACATGTTAGGTTCAACCATTACTTCAAGGGAAGAGATGGATTGCTCATTGATATAGCATTTGTGACAGGCAGTGTGAATTGTCACTTCTTTTAAAAACTTCAAAAAACGCTGATGTTCTTCATTTTGCCGTTTTGCGCTGCATCTGTGAAGATGTTCTGTTCCCATCTCCTTCACAATCTTTATTTCGCATTCATGCAAACTGATTTCGCAAATAATAATGATAATAAAAAAAAAAAAACCACCTTGGTCAGGCGTAATCATTTCTAGGAAAAAAATTGTAATTCAGAACACACAAATTGATAAAACATACTCTCGCTCAAACCCTGAAGTGACCAACATGAGTAGCTATTGAGTCGATTCATCTCATTTGGAGAAAAAAAAGGGGGGGGGGGGAATGGAATGGGGGTGTTTTGTTTAAATTAAAGGGAACGGAGGCATTTACCCTCAGCTGTGAAAGACAAATGATTTCCAAGGTCAGACTGCCGGCGTTTCTCCTTTTTTCCTCCGTTATCCGATGCGCTTTCACGCACTTCGCTGAAGGAGTTCAGAAAAAGTGTAACTTTCAAGAAGTTGTAACTCGCTTGCTTTTCATGCTACAAAAATGTTGTAATAACAAAAGTTGAAGGAAATTTAATCGTCTTTAACATTTGCATTGGAAGTTTTTTTGTAATTTTAACCATTTTTGAGATATTTTGAAAATACTACAAAAAGTCACAAATTTTTGGGGGTTTTCGGCCCCCAAAAGTTCTCCCGAGGTCTTTCGTGTTGGATAACTTGGTTTTTTCATATTGGCACTAGTATACACAAATTTAAAAAATAAAATCTTTGACCTCATTTTTTGTAAGGCAAGCCCGTTTTTTTCTACCTATTGACTGGACTAAATACTATTGATTCCTAGTAGATTTTTAGCTTTATCAAATCTGGGGAATATATATTTTTTCTCAGCTGTCTGAAATGCTAATTTCTGCAAATCCTTGGAAAAGATTCCAAAAACTGTCTCCTCTTGTTTCAAAACATGGTTATATGTCTGAAATGTCAGATAAGTTGTTTTCCATCTGCAGCAAAACGGTTTTTACCTTTCACTTCTCTCTTTAAAGTTGCCTACGGGACTCCGCCAGTAGATTACAAATTTCCCTTATTTCTTAAATAATACAATTTTCGTAGCATAACATAAGAATCTCTTTTTAGAAATTAATTATTTCTATAAACTTGGATTCAGTTTGTTATCGTCTTTAATAGTAAAAATTTTAAATTTCCGTAATATCTTAATTATAACTAAAATCACACTTATGATTTTTTAATAAAAATTCTTTTAACCAATAGAATTTTTTTTTGTTCGTTCTTGATTGAGAGTCGCTGCATAAAAAATACATTTTGCGATTATTTACAAACAATCTGATTAACAGTAAATAAATATTTTTTTTTTTAAATTAAACATCCAAGCGATCATTTTAGGTAAGAAAGAAATCATTATTTTCTTGTGATCTTTACTTGTTCATGAAATTTTCTTAAATGTTCATAAAATGGTGTGTAATAATTAAATTTAGCTCAGTTGTTAGCTTAAAATAGGTTTTTACGTGAAGAAGACAGTGATAAAATTACATCAGCATCTGCTAAAACAAAGAAGTTGTCCCCAAGCAAAGAAGTAAAAGCAGATATTTTGATTATTACAACTGTAGTTTTAAGTTATACGACTGATTTATAAAATTGGCCTTGCATGGATCCCTGTTCCCTGTAAGGCCGTTTGGAAGAACTTAACAAAAGTTAAGTTTAATAAGTAGTAAAAAAAAACTCATTTATATAATACACAAAAAAACAAAATGTTAATTAATAGTTAGAACTGATAGTCCTTTGAGGTATTTCCTTAAAAAATCCACAAATTGGTTTTAAAATTTGTGAGGATGGTATTTAAATGTTGAACGTAGCTTGTCTATGACAATTTCGGAGAGTGGGCAAATTCATAACGTCCTATGTTTTGCTTCGTAAGCCTGATTCTTGCAAAAAAGGCTGCAATTGGTTTTTCATTAAATTTAGATCGTAACCTTGTAATTGTAAATTGACCTCATTAAATTTTGAGAATAAATCTGTTAAATAAGAAATATCTGCTTTCCATTTAATGAAATTTACTTTTAAATCGGGATCATTTTCATCCAAAAACTCTAAACCAGTATTAAAACGAATAAAAAACCTTGTCAAGCATGCATACGATGGCGCCAATGGATAATGAATGGAAAAGATTTTTGCTGCGCAAAAAGAGAGAGAAAAAAGGATTTTTATTTTCCACAAATTTAAAATACAATTTTTAGGTTTATCTTGGCGGAGATAGTTTTACTATCTTGGATAATCTTGTATTATTATTACTTCTTATAAATTAACAATATGTAAGTACAAAGGAGTACAAGTAAAAACTGTTTGGTGCACTTTGAGATTTTTAGAGTCATAAAATGTCCAAATTTCAGTGCAAAATTTGCTTAAATAGGATCCAGGCTCGTGGACCTCTATTTAAATCTCATGGACTCTCAACTTTTTCTTCCGTTTGCATGGACCCCTTTTAGACTGCGACGCACCCCTGAGGGTCCCCGTGAACCACTGCTATACTTAGGTTGTTTTTTTTTTTTTTTTTTTTTTTTTGTTCAAGCTCCGTTTCACAGTAGGAAAGTCAGGTGGGCGGCCAGTGGCTGGTTTGCGTACTAGTGTACTGCTTATATTCCTGTTCAAACACTCAGTTACTGTCGAGTCCAATCTGCCATTTCCTGTTGAGCTACAACCACGAAAACATGGCTGTCTCTATCAAGTCTCCCGCCAAATGTGAATTGAGAAGTGTTATTCATTTCTTGCAAGCAAAGGGTAACTGGGCAGCGGGAATTCATCGAATTAGTCGTGTAGGGTCATTCCATAGAAATGTCAACCTCAACCTCAGATTTTTTTTCCCACAAAGCCTTAATTGTGACCTATCACTTCATTCAGCATACTTTCTAGTACATAAATCCAGTAACAGTTTGCAAAAATTTCATTCGGTGTTTTTCTTCTGGCTCTAAGCGTGCGAGGTTGTAGAAAAGGCTTAGCATGCGCAAAAAACATGCGTCTAAGTTCACTTGCGTAATGTAAAAACTTTTGCAAATTTTTAAAAAAACTATGTTTATTCTAAATAATCAGATGTTGGCCCAATAAAATTGACTGTTCTTTTTGCATACATTATAAGATAAGTATTTTAATTAGTGTGGTTATGTCACTGAAAATATTTACGTTACGTTAGTCACGAAAATGTACTATTTTCTGCTTAAAAACTAAACCAGATGATTGAGCCAAACAACACTTTTTATTTTCTTACATGTTTGTCATATCTACTTAAAAAGTGCAAAATATTTATTTTAGTATCAGTAGATATAAAATAACTAGTGTGACTAACGTAACATTTTAGCTGTGACTAACGCAACAGTTTGCATGTGACTAACGAACATTTATAAAATTACTGCTAATATTTAAAACTTATTTAATTTAATGTAAATTTTCATGAATAATTTTGAATATGTAGGTATTCTATATTGATTAAAAATATAAAGGGTGAAAAATACCAGTAATGTTACATTGTAGGTCTTCTGTTTACTTAGAAAAATACATTTTTAAAAGTCCTTATAAAGATACTTCCAATTTAAAGAATTATTAAAAAAGAAAAAAGGTGAGTAAAGCAAAATGAGTACTCTGCTGAATGTGCCATCAACACAAGAATCCAAGCTTAAGAATTAAGATAATAGAAATACAGTCTTAACAAAGGAGAACGTCTCTATTTTTTAGAAAATACATCTCCACCTATTATTAAAATGAAGTAATGACTGCTCGTTGGAAAACATTTGAAGATGTTACATGATATAGTGACAATAAGCGCTGCTGCCATATATTTCAGAAAATGCAAGAATGATCATTTAGAAATTCAAACATTTGCAGTGATATCTGGAATTAAAATGCATTCTGTAAAAACGTTCGAATTTTTTTTTTTTTCAATATTACATTTTAATTCAAAAAATGCACAACACTATTCGTTCGATGAATCAGTAAACCTTAAAATATAATATGCTACTGAAAAGTACTGCGGAGTTTCTTATGATGATAACTAGTATATCGGCAGAATACTAGAATTCGGTGAAACTATCAACTTGCATAAAGTTAATTTTTTAAAGGAGAGATATTTAGGATTTAATTAGCTCTCAAGAATGATGTTATTTACTTTGTAAAAGCTTTTTTTTTATTTGTTCATTTTTTCACACATTCAAATTGAGTTAATTGAACTGAATCCTTCCATTCAATTTCTTACACTAATATAGAAAAAAAGTAAAGAAAGAACCATAATGCAACACAAAGAAGGTTCCTAAAAAGTGTAAAAGTTATATAAGAGCAAGAAATCAATTATAAAAAGTTTTTTATATGCATCCGTTGCTAGCTATTCGATGGTTACGTTAGTCACGTTACGTTAGTCACACACAGTTTTTAGTAAAAGTACCATTAAGGGCCAAAAAAGATTCATCTATAACAAATCTGTTCTACATTTTTAAAAATAGATTCTTTACCTCTTACAAATATATCGGCCAATTTCGAATGCCTGTGTAAGTTTCAGAAAAATTTGTCTCGTAACATAAGCATTGTTTCTCAATGTTGCAAAAATGTTACGTTAGTCACGATAACTTTTTTGGTGAAAAAACACCTGCCAGCGCTTATTTTGCTTCAAATTCTTGGTAGAAATGAAAAATAGTCACCTTGTACATTTTAAATCTGCATATTAAACCAAAACACATTTATTTTTACTCCCGGTGTAAGTAAAAAGAGTTTGAAAATCAGCTGCGAATGTTACGTTAGTCACTATGGAATGACCCTGTATATGGAGACAACTTATTGAGTGCTGGGGTTGTTCGTAAGTGGTGCCGAAGATTTAAATAGTGCAGAACTAATGTGCATGATGAAGGGGGTCTGGGACGCCAGTCTGTGTCTACAGACGACCTTGTTCAACGAGTAGACAAAGCGGTTAAGGAAATTCGAAGATTGACGATAAGTGAATTATCGATGCAATTTTCAGAAGTTTCAAGATCGTCCCCACATTCTATAGTTATAGAACGATTGCACTACAGAACACTTTGTGCTCGCTGACTCCCAAAAACACCGTCAAAAATCACTTTCAATTATTGGCGGCAACGTTCTATGAGGAGGGTATAGAAAAGCTTGTGCACAGGTACGACAAATGACTAAAACGTCAAGGTGATTATGCGGAGAAACAATATGCATTGTACCTTACTTTTGATAGTAAAATCTTTTTTGTATATTCACTCTTTTTTTTTAATAGCCGAACGGAGCTTGAAAAAAAAAAAAAAAACTCTCGTAGATTTACCATAACTTACATTGGACAAAAAGAGGAGAGGTGGCATGAAGGAGAACATGCAAATACTTTTGATCACACTTAGCGTTGAACATATTTAACTATTTTTATATTTCATAGAGTTTTACATAGTTTTAAACAGTGCTTTATATAATTATACCGTTCAATTATATTGCTCTCAAAAGTATGTTTGATAACTCAGAATTAAAAAATAAGTCATATTTAATTTTTTATGCAATTAAATACCAAAACTAAAATATAACAGCTCTCTGCGCCTAAGAGAGCAGCTAAATTTAAGAAGTAAACTCTTAAGTTAAGTAAGAAATAAGAACGTCAGAAAATCACAAATTCGCAGATTACTGCAGACAAGTGTTTCGGCGTTACAGGGAAGGCCTTTAACGAAAACAATTTGTTGAAGCAACATTTTTTCTCCTTACGAATAAGTTTTTATAACTTTGAAACATATGTACATCGCAAAGTTTTCCTCCTAATTTATGATCATTTCGTAACTACATATTCGATAAAGGTAAGTATGAACCATAAGCGTGACTATTATCAAGTAATGTAAAACATTGGCTGAAATAGTTAGAGCTGAAAATTTAAACAATATTGACGAAGTAATCATTGAGTTGAAAATTTAAACAATATTGACAAAGTAATCATTCAGCTGAAAATTTAAGCAATATTGACGAAGTAATCATTCAACTGAAAATTTAAACAATATTAACGAAGTAATCACTGTCACATTTTTGCAATTTTTGAATACAACCTTAAAATACGGACATTTTTCACGTCCGGCTTCAATCTAGAATATCCGGACGAAGTATTGACACCTGTTAACCCTAGATATAAAACGGAATCAAAAAATTGAAACTGAATTACAAAGTGCTCTGCTTTCGACACATTTCAACTTGAGAATATAAGCGATTTTTTTTCGCTTTAACTACTTCAACTCATATGAATAAATTTTCCGAGAGCTGTAACCATTCACAAAGGTCATTTACCACTTTTTAAAAATTTGATTGGCACAAGTAAATTTCCTATTGTTCAAAACTTTTGAAGGTGCACTTAGCAACTTGGGATTTCTTGTAATTTGAATTTTATGAATTCCATTTTATCTGTTTCCTATTGCGAAGTTTAAGATAAAAATCGAACAAAAGAATGACGTAATTTAAAGATAACAAATAATTTTCGAAAACATCCTTTCTAGTGTGAGTTTAGTTTTGAAGCAAAATAGATTCTCCTTTAGAATTAATGCATTCATCTATATATCCGTGAAAAAAAAATTAAAGAAGAATTTTAAAAACACTGCAGAGGGGAAAAAACCTAATTTTCCCTTTTCTTTTTTTCAACTGATTTTGTTTTAAAAACGAGCAACAAGATTTTTTTCCCTTCGCGAATCAATCTTTTTCAGCATAATCTTGTTCCAAAAACAAAAAAGAAAATGATAAAGTGGGCTTTGAAGAACAAAAAACTGCCTATTATGAGATAAATGTGGTATAAATTAAATGTAGAATTACCGTAACAATTTATGGCTGCTTGAAAAACGTGAAGTGTTTTCAATCTATTCGTTTAAAATGTCATTTATTTTTTTTCTCTGCACTGATGATTGAAAATTGATTTTAAAGATTTTTTTAAAACTTTTTAAAATGAAAATATAAGAAGGATCTTTTTAAAAAAAGGTTTTGAATGTACATTATGATTTCCTCCTTTTTTTGGGAAACTGATTGTTGATTGCTTCAAGATACATCTCGATTATTCATTAAAAAAAGCATTCCGAAAAAAAAATGCGTAGATTTTTTTTAAAGCAAGTAAAATCATTACTGCAAGCAAATATTACTTTTTATTTATTTATTTACATATTGTTTGAGTAAAGGAGACTGCTGCCAGCTATGACATTTTTTTAAACAATCGATGTAATAACTGAGTATATATTTGTTTGCTCCAATTAGTATACGTATTTTGGTTCTTAATTTAAAAAGAATAATCGGCACTAGATTAATAGAAAGGACATGAACAAATGAATTCAGGGAAAATAGCAGTGTAATCTTTAATCTAGCAACCGGGGCTGGGTTTTTCATCAGCGGGGGTAAATTGCGGCAGCAAACAACGAAGCAACCAATTGAATCTAAGACTTTTTACTAACCGATCGTTAGTTGTTGTTAATACCTCTTAATTGTCTTTCTTTTTTAAATTAAATTTTCCTCTTTTATGACCTGTTCCTTGTTGCAACGGATAACCACGCTTATCTGGTGTATCAGTTAAAGCTCATGTTTTCCAAGTTTTCTTGTTTAATTTCCCAGTAACTTTTGGATAAGGGACTGGTCTTGAAAAAAATTTAATCTTTGTGAAAAAGATCTCTGCTAGAGCCAGTAACATCTTAAATTTTAATTAAGCGTTTGAACTCAATGAAGCCAGCTTTTTGAAAGAACTAAATTATAGCAGTCAGCAAGAAGCGCCACGGAGCAGCCAGTGGCGTGTCACAACTTGCCCCGAGAAAATCTCTGAAAACCTTTACGCCAAAATCGACTTTCTAAGGAGCAATAGAAAAAAAACCAAGGACACTGGATAAATGAAAATGTATCAAAAAAAGAAACAACTAGTGCATAAATGTCCAACCAACTGACAGCTTTGATTTCATCAAAACCAATATTACTAAAAATATTTAAACGTTAAACATTTGACTTTTTCTTTTTGCGTTGATTTTTTTTTTTTTTCGTTTTTTTGCGATATCTTTAAGATGGCATTAATCATTCTTCAATGCTTTCTTCTCTTTCTTTTATTTTTACGTTTAAATAGGGAAAAAATAAGCTTACTCCTGTAAAATCAAAATTTTAAGATCTATAACAAAAGTTTGGCGTATTTATAGTGATTGTCCCGCACATGATGGTGGAATAACCCAATGGAGCTTTTTGCAAATAGCTTTTACTATTTCGTCCATATTTCATCTTCTCTTAGATTTTAATTTGAATTTTACTAGCACCCTTAGCACAAACCTTAATATATAGACATTATTATTAATTGTAACTCTTGATTTTTGTAATCACAAAATCATATACTTATTTTATTTCAAATCGTTTCATGTGAACCAAAGTTATAGAATAGGTCTTCAGAGTTAAAAAGATAATTTTTAAATTCTTTTAAAACGATTTTTCCTGGTATCAATAGTAAATAATTAACCCTGGTGAATATATAATAAGCCAGGGTAAAATAATTTAACCGGGGAAAAATCTATTCTAAATTGTAGCAGGAAGGCATAAATACTGGTCTTATGAATAGCTAAATGCTAAATTTCACAAGTTATTTCAATTGAAAAATATAAAATGGTATTCATAACACTCGGTAATCTGCATACATATCACGAGAAATTAGTAAATTTCTTTTATCTACAAAACAATAAAATTACTGTATGAAAGTACATTTTGTCATGGTAAATGTAAAACTTTTGTAAGGAATAATGACTTATATTGAGTATAAATATAATCGATGTAGTAAGACAAACGGAGAAAATCTTATCTTTAAACTCCTTCAAAGGGCATTCCTCTACACTTGTAAAAACTCAGATTGTTCTAAATTTCATATTTTGTTCAAAGCGACATACTGTTTTGACGAATGTTTTAATTAATACTAAAAAATTTTTTAAAAAGTCAGCAATTATAAATTTAATTTGAAATTGAAGACTTCAGTTTTTCGTCACCAAGGAAGTTTATAAATCTGTCAATTCAAGAAAAACCTAATCTGTATAAAACTACAGAAAACAAAAACCCTTCAAAGCAATCAAAAAATTGCTTTGAAACATTAAATTTAATGTCTTTTTATTATTCGAGGTTTTAGGAGAAGTGGAACGTTCGAATATGTCAAGGGAAGGATATTTTTGCTTTATTTTTTACTTTTAATTAATTTGTGCGTGTGTATGTGTTTGGTTTTATTTGTCTATTTAGTTTTTTATGTTTCATCAATATGATTTTTTTCATTGAAAAGTAAAGTTTATCGATGCAAAATAACGCGTGGATCATGTCACACCGAATTTATCTTTAAAGACAATCTGGTAAAATTTTTTTACCATATATGGCACCAAAAGTTTTGTCCCCAGCTCCAAGCTTTTATAATAGTGTGTGATAAAGGACTACTGAAGATAAAAACTACTGATTATATTAATTATATAAAAGTCTGAATACCTGATAATTTAAGCACTATCTGAATAATTTTTAAATTTGTCAAAAAAAATGTTATCTTCCTCTAAGGTTTTTTTTTTTTTTTTTCAACTTTTCCAACTACGATAACTGGAGAAAATAAGGAAATACTACAGAGCTTTGCATTAAAAACGTACTGCGGACATGATGAGGTCTCTGGGTCTTTTTTTCTTCTTGGATTTGGCTTTTATTTCGCAGGAAGGATGTGATTAATTTCAAACGCTTCAGATGGCCGAACGAGTACGGGATCTCTTTCCTTCCTATGAAATCCAGCAACTTGAAATGATAAATAATAAGTGAAGAATAATAACTTTTGTCGTAACTCTTGCTTTTTTTCTACTTTCATGAGAAGTAATGAGCATTTTTGCGAAATCACACAACAATTGTCAAAAAATAGAAGTTCTTTCCTACAAATTCATTCAGTATATACTCCTACAATTAGGCTGCATTTTTTCGTGAGTAACTATCAAAATTTTCCTGTCGTTGGGAATTTAAACACGAAAGTTTTTCACTACTACGTTTAACTCCTATTGACAGTAATACATTTTCCACAATTCAAAACATCTTGGTTTGAGCTCTTAATTCCCTACATGTTAAAAATATCAAATTTTAAATTTTTATACCCCACCTCCCTCTTTTTTTATGTACTTATTATATCTTTTACATAAGCATAGAATTTTGCTGTAGGGGAGAGTGTTGTAGCTTCGGACACTTTTCATATTTTAATTTTTAAATCAATTATCAGGACCAAATTTAAAATCTAAAAGTCACATTAAAATACCCCCACATATTCCTATGCAATATATTTTTCTTAATTCAGAAAATTTGAAAATAAAATACTGCCAACATTTAAAGTGGTAGTTCCAAGCTGTTCCAAGGTACAACATCCTATTATCCCTTGGGGCACATTCTGTTGTACTGTGGGAAAGTCTTCATGATTCAGGAAAGAGCTTGAATCAACTTGAACCAATTTTGCCACAAAAAAAAAAAAAAAAAAGTCATGGTAATGAATTAAATCATAAATAATTAATAATGAGTTATGAATAATGAATTTTGAAATACTATCTAACATTAAATGTGTTTAAAAGACTACATAAGATTAGAACGTTATTCCATATTCCTAAACATATCTTAATTATTAAGAACCATGCATATATTTTACCTTGGAACGTGTCCTATGGTACAATATGTTTGGCTGTCCCAAGGTACAATCACCACGTGGTTTAAGAAAAACCAAAATGATGGTCAATCTAGATGAACTATCATTATTTTCTCAAAAACCAAAATATTTAAAGTACTTCTCTTTTATAACAAAATAAAATTCAGTTGATTAGTTTACAAAAACAAAGACAGAAAATAAAATAAAAATGAAGAAAATGTTTACTGTTGAGTCACAAAATTTTCTTTCTCTCACAAAATCGTCAATTTTACTCATTTGATAGTGAAGATTACTATTAGAGATTACAAAAACATGGCTTCTAAAAACAGATTCTTAAAATTTAGCAGTGTCCCAAGGTATAAACGTGCCAAGGTACAACACACTTCCTTATATCTCAAAAGTTTTGTAGTTGTAAAGTTATTTTACAGAGGAGAATGAGACTTGCATACTAAAGTCGTCCGATTTATTTGCTTAAATTAATTATAACTTTTAAACACTACTAAAACATTTAATATTTTTATTTACTTTTTTTAATTTCTGAGTACTATTGTAAATAAGAAAACAGCTTCGCTTAAGGTTCACCTGAAACAAAAAGTGAGACTTAAAGCGTCTATAAAACTGTTATTTCAAGCATCATTGCA
Source organism: Uloborus diversus (assembly GCF_026930045.1). Classification (NCBI taxonomy): domain Eukaryota; kingdom Metazoa; phylum Arthropoda; class Arachnida; order Araneae; family Uloboridae; genus Uloborus; species Uloborus diversus. The sequence goes on along the minus strand of NC_072731.1, from coordinate 157,571,240 downwards.
GGTAGTTTTTCTGTACTACAGCAAACATTTTGAAAGTTTTTGGCTTTGAACAGCTTCTTCCTATATTTTGATTGATTAAATGTAATACAATTACTTATTCAATAAAGAGGCGTCTACGTGCAATAAATTCCTGTGCGAAAGATTGAGATTTTATTCAGTTATATTGAATGTTTTTAATTTAAGGAGATGTTCATCTCTGGTCATGTACTTTTTTACTCATTAAAAGAAATGTGCTTGTTTTTTTTTTTTTTGAGACTGCGGATTCTGTTCTCACCGTTTGCAAACTTTATGTGGTACTACTATCGCTATCAGGTCATTGCCACTGGAGAATTTTGATGTCCAGTTCCTCATCAGATAGAAGCACATCCACTCTTACGATGCGGAATGTTACTAGGCATTTATCTTTACCAAGAATAGATACTCAAGGGATCTTAAATACGCCTCATCATCAATTATCATATGACACGAAAAAAGAGGATTTCATGCATCTTAAGAACACCCTAACTGAATGCCAGCTTTAAATCCATGATCATAAGCTTATAAGTCCGATGCATAACCACTACGCTACCATATCAGTAATTATCTTGAAAACCGAAATCCCCATACCATTAGGCTCTAAAAGCAAAACTAAATAAATCATGTGATATTTGATCCCTCTTTTCGTAACTGATTCTTCCGGGAGCTTACTGAAGGGCAATTTCTTTCGAGACTACATTTAGGCACTATTTTCAGACTTTCATTGTCAACGCAAGCAAGTAAGTTTTATATTTTAACGAAAGCCCTATTTTGTTCAAATCTCTTCTCGTTCAATTTATTTCAATTTAACTTCAGCAGCAGTTTTCCTTTACAACTACTTATCACTGATTATTATGGAGTTGTTTCCTGCAGTCAAAAGAGCTACGTTTAGTAACTGAAATTGATAGAGTAGGGTAGAGCGGGGCACATTTACGAGGATTTTTTTCAATGAACTTTCTAATTTTTATGTTTGAACTTAGGAAATTTTAGACATTGTGGTTTTATAAAGCAGTTAATGAAGTCAAAATATGTATATTCAGTTGTTGCTCAGCATTTGTTTTAACACTAAAAAAAAGTTTTCTGAGTCCGTTTCGGTTGCGTAAACTTGCCCCGAACGCAGGACAAGTTTACGCATCGAGTGGGACACGTTTACGCATAATAAAAATGATAACAGGGAATAAGTGATATAAATATTTAACCAAATTTAAATGCTTTATTTCTCTTAAAACACTTTCAAAATTCGAAAATTACAAATAATTAATTAAAGAACATTTTAAAGGCTAAACTAAAACCATAAGGCTTATTACTAATTAAAAACAGAAATTATTTAGTCATCTTCTTCATCACTGTTAGATTATACTAACAAAAATAAAGTATTCCTTTTCGCATACTTGTCATGGGATTGCATTTTGACATTAAACCCTGTCTTATCCTTTTTTTTCGATTGATTGTGTGATTTCAAACCAACAGATGCAAGCACAATTTTCTACTTCGTAAACAAAATCGTTCATTAATTTCCTTTTTTCAGAGTGAACTAACTTTTTCCCTGTCTCAGGTTTTGGTTTCATACTTTTTTCTTTGATGTCTTCTATTTCTGCTTCAATAGAAAATTGTAAATTTTAAAGTAATTTCTCCTTTTTTTTTTTTGTTCTGCCCATTTTGTGTTTTTCTTTGTAGCTTCTAACTGCTCTTGTCTGAGGGCTTCTTTATTTAGAGTATCAGTTAGGGAAAAAAAGAGGATGCTCACAATCCTTTTTTGCTTCCTAAGCTTTGGTCCTACTTTTTCAAACGGTCTCAGTTGGGATAGTCCATATGTGGCGATGTGGAAGGCCTAGTAGGATAAATACTTGGATTATCGATAAGCCTTTTCATTATTTTGACATCTAAAGTGGGTCCGTTAGTGTTTTGAACGCAATGTTTTACCATTTTTAAAATAAATCAAACATATTACAGGCTGAATAGTGCATAAAGTTAAAGTTGAACAGGTTTGAAGACAACATTATATAATTTTAAGCTATAAGATACGAATCTGCTACCTAATTAAAAATGAAAGGTGATTTTCAAACCTAAATAACCTGAAAGTACTAAAGGTTTAAAACAGTACAGAGCGAAAAAAGCGCCCGGGGTCCGTTTAGAAGCAAGACACAGTAAGAACGTAAGTTAATCTACTCCGATGAAAATACGTAAACGTGCCCCGTTAGCAAGTTTGGATTTATTTTTAACATGCAACAAAATTTCATAACTTTTCTGTCCATAGAAATACAACTCTCTCAAAAAAAAAGGATAAAATTCTGCTATTTTTTATATGTTCATTTGTTTTTAACAAAGTATTATTTATTCACAATAAGCTTCAAAACGTTCAACACAAAATTTACTCGGCTCGGTAGAAAACAGATTCTTCTATCCGGATAACAAACCGAAGCTCGACTGAAGCTAAAAAAGACGTGAGAATATATGCTAGGGAGTAGCATCAATCTGGTACGACTGTTGGCTCTCCATTTATAACTCGTTTTGAAAAAAATGCACTGCGTAAACGTATCCAATGCGTAAACGTGCCCCGGTCTACCCTAAGCCAAAAAAAAAAAAAAAAAAAACATGGAGCCAGAAAATTATCTTTTATTTTCCCCAGCAGTTTTTTTACTTATTTATTTATTATTATTATTATTATTATTATTATTACTTTTTTTTTTTTGAATGTCTGATTAAGGAAGCAAAAATGTGGTCTTTATGACATCATAAGTGATGTATTTTGGTGCGCTACTCCATTGGTACGCTAAATGTTTACGCTTTGCTGTCAATCGTGTTGCCAGGACATGATAATTTGAGCTGTGCGCTAATGGCATCAGTGAATGGCATTTCATCATTTGTGATGCCACATGCAAAAGCGTAAAAAATAAATTTGTATCTGAGCACTGATTAAAATAATTTTTAAAAAATAGCAAACTTTGTCAAATTATGTACAAAAAAAGAGTTAAATCCTACGTTTTTAAGCATGTTCTTTCAGAAAAAAAAACTTTTAAAATTTCGGACACAACCCAATTGATCCTAACGATTTAGTTATGCTTTGTGTTTTACATGTGTAGAAATACGCATTAAAATCACGCATTTTTTCCATCAAAACGGAGAACAAACACAATTTTTGTTCAACATATCAGTTTTACAATTGTTGAATTGTGATAAAATTGAACACTCTGTATTTTTAACCGGTATTCCAACACAGTAATACTTAATCTACGGAAACCGCATGGGACACCCTGTTTACAGGAATCCATTAAAGGCATTACAACAGCCATGAACTACCCTTTTAAGTATCAAAATACTTCAAATAGAATTAGAACTCATTAGGGAATACGATTTAAATAAACATTGATAATGCGGTTATTATTCATCATACGATTACATTCTACATAGCAAATAAATTCTGTTTACAACTCGAATTTTCATGTCATATGTGTATCTTCACGAAAAAGAATATCTCTAGAATTCAAATTGGATGTGATATAAATATCTTTTAAGGCTCCTTCGATCTCTCTCTCTCTCTCTCTCTCTCTCTCTCTCTCTCTCTCTCTCTCTCTCTCTCTCTATATATATATATATATATATATATATATATATATATATATATACTAGCTGACCCAGCCACGCGTTGCTGTGGCGAAGCAGTTGGATTAAAATAATCTTTTACTCATTATTTTGATAGAATTAAAATAATATTTTTAATAGAGCTTAAAATTGTATAGCCGATTTTAAAATATATGAGATTGATAATGGGCCTGTTTCAATGTAAAACGATTCAAAAATATTCCTGGAAAATAATGGACAGCTGATGTGGCCAATTTCTGCGAGTAACATGTCTTGCCGAAACCAGGAACGCTTTCCGATGAAATTCAGTAACCTTCCTGAAATTATTTCGGAAGCCTCCTGGAAAAATTCATACATATTCCCGTTTGAAGCAAGTCGTGTTTCTTGAACTTTAGTAGTGTAAACATAGGTAGGCATAAAAAAAAGCTTATCACCTTTCTGATTTATTAAAGAACTTGCATAAGCAGTAATGCAAACATAGCCAAAGCTTAGCCAGAATTGCAAGCAAGTATCGAGGATTTTTACTCAATAACGTATTGGAGGTTTTTTTTTACAGTGCATACTAAACCAAATACTTAATGAATTCAGTAAGTAAAAACAAAATTTTCAATGGCAAAATCACCATTCTTACGATTAGCAAATTTTGCAGGTATGAAAGTAAAAGTAAATATCGAAACTGATTGTAAAACATTGAAATGTTGAAACTAAGCGTAAACCACCATACACTTTTAAAATCTACACTACATTTTATTCATCTCAACTTTCTCTATAGTTTGTAATCAATAACTTCTTTACAAAATACACTAACTAAATTAAAAACATATAAAAATTAAATTTTATCAATGAGGTAGATAACAGTGACTTCGAACTATTGTTTCTCTTATTTGAAAACTGAAAATTATCTAAGCACTAAGTTGTGCACAATGTTCATTCTTAAGCTGTCTTTTGCTAATACAAAAGGTATGATAGCTTTCCCACTTGTGAGTAGGCGATATATGGTTGCCCTTGAGGGAAAAATGTATGTTTCAAGTCCAAAGCGAAAGTAGACATTGTTTGGTCTTGAGATCTTGTTATGGTCTTTGCAAAAAGCTAAACGAATCGGAAATTGAAGCCTTCCAAATGTGTTTGAAAATTATGACGCAATTAATAGGTTACGTGACAACACAAACATTTCTCGTATAAACTTTCCCGTCAAAATTGTTGACTTTCGATGAAGAAACGTGTACCGTTGCATAATCTAGGTGGGTTTAAATCGCGAAAAAGAATAAATTGGCTAACCAATTTTCAACCAGAAATCGTGTAGTCTCATTTCTAGTGTATCCAGGGATTTGAAAAATTCATTTGGAATGTTTACGGCTTTGTGTCCATCGACAAAGCCTTGTTCAGCATCAACGGTCAGCATTTTTTTCCAGCCGTCAGTAATGGGTCATTATTCGCAATAATAGTAGCTAAGACAGCGTCATTGCCCTGTTTTTCTCGTTCCAAATCAGTGTTAACTAAGTCTGTGGCTCAACGATCAAGTGACGACATACCATAATGACTAAGTGGCAAATTTGAAATTGAAATGCTAAAACCTTCAGTCAAACTAAAAACTAAAGCTTCTTATTCATATCTGGTGTAAAATCTGGATTTGGACATTTGTGTGTTTGTAAAACTTTATGAAATGTGTCTTCAAACGTAAAAGTTATATAGTTTCTCCACAGAAATAATGGTTGTGTTGGATATTATGTCGTCAAAATTGTTTTAAACAGACGGATACTGTTTCTCGTTATGTCATACCTGCATGAGAAAGTGTCAACTCCCAATGACTGTGTACGACTAATAAATACAATTCGTGACATGCATCGTCCTATGTATTAAACACTCCACAATTAACGGTCCACAAATATTCCTGTCGGTTTCCGGAATGTTTACCGAAAACAAATGCAAAAAAAAAATATTCACATTGTTTTGAATGCAAAGTTTTGATTTGGATGGAGTTTTAATCCCAATGTCTTGGCTTCTATTATGCCCGAGATTGATGATCATTGTATTCTTTGTTCCCGTGGCTTCCGTGATTTTCTGATTTCATTCAACACTGAAAAAAACAATTAAGAAACGCCTTGAAAAATAATGGGCAGCCAATAGGCCCAATTTCAGCCAGTAATATATCTTTGAAAATGAAGGAACGTTTTCCACTTACAATCAGAAATCTTCCTAAAATTATCCTGAAATATTTCTGAAGAATTCTGAAACTTCTCCGATTCGAAACAATCATTTCACTAAGACTTTAAGTGATAACTTAAGTAACGTAAGTAACTAAGGCACATTTTTCGACTCACCAAGAAAGTACCAAAATAATAATCGCAACCACAGCCACTGGTAAGAAGGACTTGCTAGCATGCACAAAGTATTCTCCTTGTTGGTTACTTTTGGAAAGTTACGGAATCTAGAGCCTCACTTGCTCCCATTGGGAGTTAAGTCATTCTGGACGGGATACGACAACGGTAGTGAAGTTAATTCATGATTAAAATTCATTAATCTTCCTGAAATCTTTTTCAAGAATTCAGTAATATCTCCGGTTAAAGCCAATCGTGTCTCTGAACCTTCAGTGAAAATTTTAGGTAAGTTCAGCTTAGCACCTTCTTACATTTGCGAGAAAGATTCGAAAGCATTTCCGCAAGCACAGCGAAAGCTATGACAGAATTGCAAGCAAAAACCATGTACTTTACTCGTCTGCAAAGCTATAAAATCCCGAGGCTCATTCACTTGCACTAAGAGCTTATCCCATTCAGACGGAACGTAATGAAAATGAAGTTGATACACTTAATAAATACGCTCAGTAAATCTTTAAACTGGGAGTTAAAGTATTTTTCACAACAGTGAGAAGTCTGCATTCATGACACTTGTAGCAATTCAGTAAACGTTTTGACACAGGTACTTGATTTTCGCAGGAAATTGTTGAGAACTTATGAAAACCGACATGCTCCGCGGAGTGACATTTCGTATTTTTTTAGAGTGCATTTAAAATAGCATGGAACACTGGTATATAACTTTATGTTTGCGAATCGGCTGACGACATAAGATTTTTGAAAATATGTAAAAAGATCAGTGTCGTTTTTGGTAGCTTAAGTGCTCTGTGTAGAAGATATATTTGGAAAAATATACTCGTTGATGTTTTCGAAGTGTACTGGACAGATGGTTTTCTTTCGTAGATAGGGAAGCTAAATTATGTCCGATAGTTTCTCGTTGCTGCTTATACACTGTAAAAAAATTTCGAAACGTTACTGAGTATTTCCGTGTAACGTGTCGGGATTACAATGGTTTTTATCTACTTCCTGGAAAAATCAAGTACCATTGTCAAAAAGTTTCCTGAATTGCTACAAGTTGCACGAATGCACATTTCTCACTGGTGTAAAAAATATTTTAGCTACCAGTTTAAAGATTAACTTTGCGTATTTATAAAGTTAATCGGCTTTGGCTTACTTACGGCCCGTCCATGTTGATAAAGTTCCCAGAGGGAACGAATAAGTTTGAACTACGCTGCGTTGCAAGAGTTGCAGGCGAATGAAATTCTGACTTAGCTCTTGCCATATCTGCAATGCTGCTTACGGAACTTTCTTAATAAATTGAGAAGGGACCAAGCTATTAAATTATACCTATCAAAGTTTCCGCTGAAGTTTCAGAGACACGATTGGCTTCAAACGGGAAGATTTCTGAATTTTTAAGGATGTTTCCGAAATAATTTCAGGAAGGTTACTGAATATTGGCGGAAGACGTTCCTGATTTTTGCAAGGTATGATACTGGCAGAAATTGGGCACATCAGCTGCCCATCATTTTCCAGGAACGTTTCTGAATCGTTTTTACAGTGTAGATCTTCTCATTCTTTATCTGTTATTTCGTCATTTTAGCCTATTTTTCCGTACTTCAAATGCGACCTAATAAGGAACTTTAATAACGTATTTGAAAAAGTGCTTAGTTGATTTCAAGGAATTGTAAATTTTGACATTAACATGAGTGTCATACATTTTTAAAAGCAGTGGTGAGTATGGAACTACCCGCCGCTTATCAATTTCAACTTGATTTGTAGAATTTGACATTTGCATTTAAAAATGTAGCATCTATTATCATCGTTTCTACGGCGATACAATTGGTAACCATCGATATCCGTAACATAGTATTATTTGTAAATTTTAGTCAACTTAAAAATAAAACTTTTTTAAGGGTGATTTAACTTACATGATACTTAATGATTACCGCTTAACTTCAGTAATCTTCTAGAAACCATCCTGGAATATTTCTGAATTATTCAATGATCTTCCCACTTAATGCCAGTCGTGTTTCATATAAAACTTAAGCCGATTTATAATAACTGCTTGGCACCTTCCTGCTATGCCAAGAAAGCTTCTCAAAGCATTATCACATGGCCACATCTAAAGCTGAATAGCAGAAAGTACCATAAATGTAACTCGCCTGCAAGTACTTGCAAATCAATGGAACCTAAACCATTCTCGCCCACATTGGGAGTTTAGCAAATATGAGCGGATCGTTACCGAAACGAAGCCGATACACGTATTAAATACGCCCAGCTAATCTTTATACTGGTGGTGAAAAATATTTTTCACAACAGTGAGAAGTCGGCATTTGTGAAACTTGTAGCGATTCAGGAAATTTTGATGAATATATTTGATTTTCACAGGAAGCGGATAAAAACCTGTAAAATCCCGAAACATTGTTTGGGAATATTCAGTAACGTTTCGGCATTTTTTTACAGTGTAGATGTCAAACGATGATAACGTTGTGTCGATTAATTAACTTACACCGCCATCTGTTAAGAATTTTTAGAACTAAACAATTAATTCATACTATTATTGTATAATTAATATTTAATTTGGACTAAAAAATTATAAAAACCATCCTATCTTTTAAGTTGGACCAAATTACAGATAGGTATGAAATTTGATAAAAATCGGTTCAGTAGTTTCGGAGTTTACCCCGAACAAACATCGTGACACGAGATTTATATATATATAGATATGTGTGTGTGTGTGTGTGTGTGTGTAGGTATATATATATATATATATATATATATATATATATATATATATATATATATATATATATATATATATATATATATATATATATATATATATATATATATATATATATATATATATACTAGCTGACCCAGCCACGCGTTGCTGTGGCGAAGCAGTTGGATTAAAATAATCTTTTACTCATTATTTGGATAGAATTAAAATAATATTTTTAATAGAGCTTAAAATTGTATAGCCGATTTTAAAATATATGAGATTGATAATGGGCCTGTTTCAATGTAAAACGATTCAAAAATATTCCTGGAAAATAATGGACAGCTGATGTGGCCAATTTCTGCGAGTAACATGTCTTGCCGAAACCAGGAACGCTTTCCGATGAAATTCAGTAACCTTCCTGAAATTATTTCGGAAGCCTCCTGGAAAAATTCATACATCTTCCCGTTTGAAGCTAGTCGTGTTTCTTGAACTTTAGTAGTGTAAACATAGGTAGGCATAAAAAAAAGCTTATCACCTTTCTGATTTATTAAAGAACTTGCATAAGCAGTAATGCAAACATAGCCAAAGCTTAGCCAGAATTGCAAGCAAGTATCGAGGATTTTTACTCAATAACGTATTGGAGGTTTTTTTTTTACAGTGCATACTAAAGCAAATACTTAATGAATTCAGTAAGTAAAAACAAAATTTTCAATGGCAAAATCACCATTCTTACGATTAGCAAATTTTGCAGGTATGAAAGTAAAAGTAAATATCGAAACTGATTGTAAAACATTGAAATGTTGAAACTAAGCGTAAACCACCATACACTTTTAAAATCTACACTACATTTTATTCATCTCAACTTTCTCTATAGTTTGTAATCAATAACTTCTTTGCAAAATGCACTAACTAAATTAAAAACATATAAAAATTAAATTTTATCAATGAGGTAGATAACAGTGACTTCGAACTATTGTTTCTCTTATTTGAAAACTGAAAATTATCTAAGCACTAAGTTGTGCACAATGTTCATGCTTAAGCTGTCTTTTGCTAATACAAAAGGTATGATAGCTTTCCCACTTGTGAGTAGGCGATATATGGTTGCCCTTGAGGGAAAAATGTATGTTTCAAGTCCAAAGCGAAAGTAGACATTGTTTGGTCTTGAGATCTTGTTATGGTGCATCAAAACAATATGCATCAAAACAATAAAGAAAAGGGATCACTGTGTGATTAGCAAATGGTCACGTCAAGGTTTTACACTAGAGAACAAATTCTAACTTAAAGTTCTACTGTTTTGATAAGATTGTATATTTTTCAATTATTGTAATTTAGTAAAGAAACTGTTCATTGTACAGTAAAGCAACGCGAGGTTTAGGGGTTCCAACTTTGGGTGGCCTACGGTGTTTGAGCACTAACAAATATTTGACGATGCTCTTTTTCTACAAGTAAGCAGAAGAAAGAAAATGAATAATTTGAATTCTGAAATTTTAAATTCAAATTATGTCTTTTGCAATCACGAGTTGCGACAGGACCCAACTCATTGGACATTGTTTGTAAAAACGTCTTCTGTACTCCAAGCCTGCACCTCCTCTTGAGCGGTTACGTTGTATAGTTGTGTATGTGTATGTGTAGGCTTGTGTGCGTAGCAAATTTTTATGTGTGTAAAGGCGTGTGTGTGTGTGTATGTGAGTGTGTATGTGTATAAGCGTGCATGTGTATGAGCGTGCGTGTGTGTATGTGAGTGTGTATGTGTATAAGCGTACATGTGTATGAGCGTGCGTGTGTGTAGGATATGGACGCCACCGACCAGGACAAGCGGATTCAGGGGGACAGTGTTCAGGACCAGAGGAGCCGTACCTGCATAAAACGATGGGCAATGGTGGCCCCTGGTCCAAGTTGAAAAAGGAACCACAACATTAATTACGGTCAAATGAAAACAATTAGCAATCGTCATTGATCAATAGAGGAATACAGACATTTGTAAATAAAGGAATTTTTAATTTTTCCAGCTCTTAAAAAATACAGTCGAGCCCGCTTATTAGAATATCGGTTAAAAGTATATTCTGCTTAATGTAATACATTTTCAATGTACCAAACCGTTGATGTCTATCATTTTAATCCCGTTTTGTGGAATATCCCGTTTATTAGAATAATTTTTCGTGGAAAATTGAATTTTCCATTAAGCGGGCTCGACTGCATAGTGATGAAATTTGTTCATCGAGATGAGAGGAAGAATGTAAAGTTTGGTTTCAGCGGAGATGTAAAACCGAAACAAAAATCCGATTTGTTTTATACTTTTAAGAAGGAACTAGATTGTTTGTATTTAAATTGCTTAATATTATCTCTTATATTTTCACTATTAAAAGTTTTAATTTTCTTTTTTCTTGTTCAATCATTAGTTATGGTAGAAAAGAGGTACAAACGGACCGTTGTACCTGATATTTTCCTCTACCAAGCATTTTTAATCACAGAAAATACCCACATTTTTTATAAGAGTTAAATTTTGAAACTGAACCTTTCTCTTTCAGTCCCGCTACCAGTTTGGATCTAAACTTAAGCAAGATTAATGCCTTTCCAATTTTCCAATTTGCATTAGCAAATTTTATAGACTTGAATTACAGTAATCTTTAGAAATATTATCTCTGAAAATTTCTAAATTACATTTCTGTTTCGTTGATAAAAATTGTATATGTTTTTACTAATATGCTTTCTTAAGGGGGTCCGGGACACATTTTGAAAAATTTTTTATTATGTACTTTAGAGTTTTGAAATTTTTTGAACTGATTCATCATTTACTTAATAAGCAAAATCATAACATAAATATGAAAAAAAAAATTTTTTATTTAAATTTAATTAGTTTTTTCAAAAAAATGGGGTTCCTTTAAATTGCTATAACTCAAAATATTGTTGGTCAATTTTCAATTTTTTTTCAAAAAAGTATGCACAAATATCTAAGCTTTAATTTTTATTCGGCGATTTTAAAAATATTGATTCAATAAAAAATAAAAAATATTTGAAGAAAAATTTCGAAAAATTCAAAGATACTTTTTTTAAAAAAAATCATAATTTTTGCAGTAAACGTTTTTTTCAAATTCGCCGAATAAAAATTAAAGTAAATTGCTTGAAAAAGATATGTTCCAAGTTTCATTACTTTATCTCTATCGGTTCCTGACTTATAAGAGTTTGAATGCAAGAAATCGGGAAAAATTGCATCATGGAGAAAAACGCGTTTAAAGTTTTAAAGTTATGTACACATTCGTTAGATGCATGCAACAAAAATAACTATAACTTTCGTTCTATTTAAAGTAGAAACAAGATTCAAACGTCTTCTTAAGCAGAAAAAAACGGAGCAATTTTTCAAATTAAAAAAAAAAAAATTGCAAAATTTGAGGATTTTTGTGTCCCGGACCCCCTTAAACGAAATTCAAAGGAGAAACCCTTCTTAATTTTTCATGATTTTTTAAAAAGTTTTCTTAAACAAAAGGCTTTCATTAAATTTAAGTTTTAATTCTAAAATTTATTTGCTCTGACTGTAGGAGAGACTGTGACTGATTGTGACATTTTTTTTAACAAACCGTCACAACTTTGGATGTTGGAATTATTTTACTTTAGTATTAGTTTTTTGATTAAGTAACTGTTTAAGTTATATGCTTAAAAATAATATTGCAGGTAGATACCAGTGTACTAGATAATATATGAACAAATCAATTCTGATAATACATCAGTGTAACTTTTAATTCCGAGACAGGAATTGATTGTTACACCATCGGAGACAGGTTGTGACAGTAAAACAAACTGAAACTAAGACTAAAAATCGAACTGCAGCTAAGACTTAAGTATGAGCATACAGTTTCTTCTCTTAATTTGTATTAAAAGCACAATTGAGACAGTGATAAGCAAAGGGATTAAGTGAAAAAGTTTAAAATTTGGAGACAACTAGTGCAATGGTAGATGAACCTCTCCTCTGTCTTGGGGAAAGATCTAGTACTAGTAGCCCTGTTATGTTCTGCTACACAGCATGATTTAGAAAAACTTTTCAATGAAAGCTTACGTAGAACTTTATCTTTAAACGGGTTTTTATTCAAAACTAAAAATCTCCACTTACATCTCTTTGTTTCTCACTGCTCAGTTGTACTTTTAAAGAAAAGTAAGAAGAGATACTGGTTGTTGGTCTAAAAAAATGAATAGGACACAATATTTGTTTAAATCGAGTTGCATCTTAATGTATAAAAATCTTCTGTGTGGACGTTTGTCACCTTAAGGCTTTTAAACGGCTGGACCGATTTTCATAAAATTTTTTGTGTGTAATTAAGTTGTGGCAAGCATGGTTTTGAAGCGCGATGGATCGAATCGGAAACGTTTTTGTTAATTAATTAATTAATTTAGTTAAACATATTGGTGGATGGTTATTTCCCAAATGATTAATATTTATTTTAATCCATTGTTGAGCGAAACCTTAAATAAATATTTAACCCGTTGCCAAAGGACGATTAGAATGCCAGCTCTGCTTTTTGTAATGAAATTTCCTACTGTGAATGTCAATTGAGAATAGATAAAACGTAGAGAGAGTGAAGCCTTCACACATACACACATTTATTGAAAGCAACGGTTTTAGGTCCCGTGACATAATTTAAAGTAAAGTACTAGAAGGTTCACGCAAAACATGTGTTCTGTCGTCGTAGTTGAACCATGTGACCGAATTGGTGCTTTAGGTTTTCCTAAACAAATGATCATAAGGCACCGTACCTAACAACATTTGTTTCTTTGCTGAAATCCATCTGAATTTGGACACCCACGTTAAGAATACTTTAAGGATTATCTAACTAATCAGTACATTATTAAAGAGAAAGATGATGGAATTTAAAGACGAAACAAATTTTATTTTCGTCCAGATAAATTACAACAGGGTTGTTCTGGACACAAAAGATCAGTGCAGTGGAAGATCTTTATCTTTGGTGGAAAGAACAAACTAGGCAATATATGAAGTATTAAAAGTTTTCGTTCAAAAGATCAGACGGAGATGGCTTCGCTCACTGATCGGTTTGATTACACTAACGTGGTGGCTTGGCGACTTTGGCTATAAAAAATAGAGTTGCGTGATCATTTGTTTACATTTTAAAGCTACTGTTAATGTAATTTATTGTATTTTTTGTTTATTTTGCGAAATATTTCAAATTGTAAAGAATTGCTTTTCGCTTTTAAAGAGTTTTTTGTCATTTAGTTGAAGAATGTGTTTATTTTACATCGGGAGCAGGGGGGGGGGGGGATGAGGGATTTTTGCTTATTCAGAGAACTGTTTTTACCTTTATCATTTTTTTAAACGATATCCTTTCGATTGTTTTATTCTTTAACATATGGAGGATGTTGCAGCGGGATTTCCCGTTTGTTCTAGATGGGTAGTTAGTTTTTTACACTTAATATCTGAGGACACTTTTTATCCTTTGAGTATGCCTGAAGGAACAAACCGTCAAGTACAGGAGAAAAAATAGTTAATGAAAAAACTGCTCAGTGGGAATTAGATAAATCAAGTTGTAATAAATATACGCATTCTGACAAAAAGCAGCTTAAAATATTTTCTTTTTACTTATTTTTTTCAACAAAACGGTTCAAACACTTGATAGTTTATTATATTTTTTAACTTTTCAATTTACAAAGTTTAAACAGAACAACGTCTGTCGGGTCCTCTAGTTCTTTATAAATTATTTTTACCACATTATTCACGACATTTGGTTGTTGAAAATATGCATCGAGTTCCTTAACGCTTTTGCTAAATCTATCGAATATCTTCGTCAGTTATTCCTCATCTTCTTTACCTGAAGAGTTTTCCTTTCATTTTAATATTAATCATATTTCTTCTCCTCCGTCTGTACTCAGCCATCGCATGATTCATGAAACTTAGTGTACATGCGTCTCAAATGATGTTTTCCAACTTCATTCACGAAGACAAAATGAATATATTTAGTATCAAGAAAAGAAAATCCACGAAGTCAAATAGTTACCTTATTATAATATTATAAACTGCTTCAATACATTATAATGAGAAATTATATAGTCCTCAGTAATAACTACCAAAACTTACACGCACATACGTAAAATATCCTTACAGATAATTATTTTTTTGTTCACCGTTCGTACCATAAGATAGGATTATCAAAAAAAAAAAAAAAAAGACGTTGTTATACAGTTGTGAATACATACAACACCCTAAACAAACATCAATATTATTTCAATTACACGAGAAAATAGATAAAAAAAAAACTAATTGAATTTTATTACTGTCAAAGTCACTTCTTTAAGCTGAGACTATGCGTGCTACGTTTCATTAGGCAATTGGATTTTGGAAGCAATTTCAGGAGCTCAATGTTTGAGTCTATATAATGAATAATTCAGTTGGAAATGGAAAGTAGCAAAGACATTTCTCAGATAACAAAGTCGCTTTGTAAAATGCTATGATGCGCTTTAAAAAAATTGAAGAATTGGACTGTAATTTGTCTGTGAATGGGTTAAACTTTTGCCTTTTATCATTTTTTACGTACTTATGTTTCCTCTAAATTCAATATATAAAAACCTCTAAATGAAAGACAAAATAATTATATTTAATACCACACGTGACGTAATTATAAAAAAAGGAGAATCACACTACCTCAAACAAGTATAAAATTTAATAAATTACATTAAAAATATCATCAGTGACATAACGGCTTGCTGTAAGTGACATTAGACGCAAATGCCAATATATGCGATTCTTGCATCAGTTATGAAAAAAAAAGAGGTAGAATAAATAATTTTAACATCAGCATTGCTTTAGTTAACATATTTTGCAGTAGATAAAACTGTACACTTATCTTTTCGTATGTGTTTACTGTAAAATTGTAAGCTGTATGTATACACTTTTTCCGTTTCTATTGATCGAACTATCACTGGTGGATTAAGGGAACTTTGAGTTTTAGTTATGTCTTAAGATTTAAACTTATTTGTAAGAAAAAATTTTGTTCAGAAAATGTAAATGTAAAATAAACATTAAACAATACTTACGTTAAGCAGTAAGTTACCTCCAATATGGCAAGTCTTAGGCACTCTCAGCTTCAATGAGATGGCATATGCCTTCAGCTCGGTTATTGTTTATCCCAGACTGATAAGTCCATAACAAGGACGAAATTGCGGTCGCTGAATGGCATAACCAGGCTGTTGGTATGGGGGAAGGTTGCCGTCAATGAACCGGTTCCATACACACACACACACATGACTGAACTTCGAAGATATTCACCCCACCAGAGTTTTCTTAGGCACGAAATCAGTTTTAAGTCCTTCTTTTGTCTCAAAACTGTCCAATGAAGAATTATTAAGGAGCTTGAATCATATTATCATATTATTAATCGTCCAAATAAGATTTCTACTATTCACTTACTAATGATTGACATTTACATTTTGTTTTACCTGCTTACTGAACAATAGGGTGGAGTGAAAAAAATCAAAATATGATAAACTCTAAGTAATAGTGCGAAAAGTTGCCTTTTGTAGATATATTTGGTCATGATAAAGGATTAACATCAAAAAATATCTTGAGGTGCCGCCCGTGTGCCTTGAAGTTGACCATTAACCATTATTTCTTAAAATCTGGAAAAAGTTACAATGATTGTTTCAAAAATATAAATTTGATAATTTTTGTATAATATCATTTAGGAGTAGACTTTTTGTGTAGATTACACACAGCATAAGATCATTCTAATAATAAGCTATATTTTAAAGTTCCACACATGCTTTGTATTTGACCAATGTAACGTCAAAATTGCCCACCATCGTAAGTCTCCGTACTTCGATAAAAAGTACCAGTATCATTTGTAAAAATTTGCTCTCAGATTAATTAATCATTACACAGATACCGAATAAATAAATAATAGAAGCATTTTTTGCATAGGAAAAGAAAAAGTTAATTTTCCACTAAGCATCTTGGGTGCAAAATGTAAAATTTACGCGTGATACGGAACTAAGGTTAAGTACAAAAGTTTAAAAATAAATAGGTAGCTTGCAACAGCCCATATAAGTCACACCTCGAATCAAAAGCAGTTTCTTAATAAATTGTAATGAATTTCGTGACTTCAAACTGTAACCACATTTCATACAGTAAAACATAGTTTGACTGGCGAGTGGCACTATTATCTTGACTCCTGACAATGTTTGGCTCTATAGATATATTTTACGGGGTAAGATTTCTGAATTCTAATCGTGTTCTAAAGAATCCTTCTCTCTTGGATAGACAACAAACTGTGGGTGACGCTTCTTTCTCTAATTTTGCGCGTCGTCTGAATGCTTTAGTATAACTTCAGGTTTTGGAAATCATATAATTCAGTAGGTATGCCATCAAGCACCATTTCTTAAAAATAATTGTCTGAAATTCCTTTTTTAAGTGAATGATTCGAGTTTTCCCATTTCACCTATCAAAGAACTCATGGTATTCTCTGAGCATCGAAATTGAAATCTGGAATTGTAAATTTTCGTTATCCAATCGAATCTTTCAAACTTTTCATCATACTCCGGCGGAAACCAAGCTCTATGATGATGTTTGGATCATCAGCATTACTGTTGTTCTGCACACTGGTTACTTTGAGAGTATAAAAAAATAACACTGGGGTTTGCAGATGACCGTCTTCATAGAACTTGTTTCTGACGGATTACGACGACCAGTTCGATAAATTCGACTGGGAAATGAAAATTTATAATTCCAGATTTCAATTTCGAAGCTGAGAGACTCTACCATTAGCTCATGGATAAGCAGAAATCGGAAAACTTGTTCCCCCATTCAAAAAAGGAATTTTAAACCTTTGAAGGAAATGGTGCTTGATGGCGTACCTACTGAGTTGAATGGTGTTCAAAACCTCACATGTCATACTAAAACAGTAAGATGATAGGTAAAATGAGAATATGAAGCGTTAGCTACAAATTTTTGGTCTAACCAAGAGGGATGGATTTATTCGAATCAAATCAGAACCCAGAAATATTAAGCCACAGTGTATCACTAAGAGAGAAAATTATGAGATGTCAAATAGTTCAACTCGCAAGCCAAACTATATTTTATTGTAATCAGTGTGGCTACAGTTAAATGACTCAAAAAACCATTAAAATTTATTCAGCAACTTTTTTTTTGTTTTTGTTTTGAGGTGTGACTTAATGTGGGCCGTTACATTTATATTAAAAAAGCTACATTTATATAAAAAAAAATTTTATACTAAACCTTTGTTCTCTGCCAAAAGTAAATTTTACATTTTTAAACCAAAGCTATAGGCTAAGTGGAGAATTAACTTTTTTTTCACTATATAAGAAGTACTTCCATTGCTTATTTTTTCGGTATCTATTCAAGGATTAATTAACATGAAAGTAAACTTTGATAAATAATGATTTCTATTACTTTTCCTCAACGTAACGGAGCATCACGATGCTATACAATTTTGACGCTATATTGGTCAAATTCAAAGCAAGTATGAAACTTTAAAATATAGTTTATTATTAAAATGATCGAATGCGATGTTTAATCTGCACAAAAAGCCTACTCTTAAATTATATTTCATCAAAATTATCAAATTTATATTTTTGATGAAATAATTGTAACTTTTTCCAGTTTTTATGCAATAATGGTCAATTTCAAGGTGCGGGCGGCACTTCAAGATATTTTTTGCTGTCGAAATCCTTTTGCATGTCCAGATATATCCACAAAAGGCAACTTTTCCACACTATTACTTAGCCTTTATCAGATTTTGATTTTTTTCACTCCAAACAACTGAACAACTAAATGGGAACATTGACTTGAAAGAGTGGTTTTTCAAGTACAATTTTCCACATTTAAAATTTCATCATGAATCGTCACTGTAGTAACAAACTATGAGAACATTCAAAATGACGCAGTTGCTATCGTTGAACCGCTAGGTGTTTCTATGAATAAAACAGCTAACAAAGTTGTTCATTCATGGCATCTTACAAATATTATTAAAGTTTCAGCTCAATTATCTTTAATAATCGATCACTCTTTTAAAATAAGAGTGATAATGATGAAAAAATACGTTTAAAATAAGTTTTGGAAACACCCCTCAATTATTATATTTTCAACTTAAAGATTTGTGTAGTCGATTCAGTATTTAAGAAAGTAAACATTAATAGTTTTAAGTATGTTTGTTGTTCGGGAAAATTACCAAAATATGTTAAATAAAGCCGGTGGATAATTGAGGGCATGCAACGTGCGATAGCAGCTAGGTTTTTCGTGCTGCCATCTGATGCTCGTAATTTCTATCAAAAGTAAAACATTTGTATTCAGTACGAAATATTTTTATTTCTGGAAATTTTAAGCAAATGTTGTGCATATGAAAAATATTTTCTGCACGTACGAAGATTAAAAATATGTTCAGGATCGAAAAATATGTTATATACAGGATCGATGCTGAAAAATGTACTTATTTTTCACTTTGCTTTTATTGTTACTATTATTAATTACGTTGATAAAAATTTATACAAGTTTCATTTTCCTACAAGCTATCTCGAATCATTCTGAATCATAAGTGTTTATATGATATAAAATTATTTTTTTGAGCTCTCGGCTGTAACGGTAAAAGTAGAGAAAATGTTTTCAGACTGATACGCGCAGCAACTTTAAATTATTTCCCTTATCTGTTGTAAATTCCATTATAAATCATTCTGAATTACAAGCATTTATACAAATCAACTCCGAAATCTTAAGACTCTTAAATAAAACAGAAAAATCAGAACAAATGATTTTACACTAGTATGCACTGTCGCCGCAGAGACATGCGATTAATTTAATTTTCTGTTAACATAAAACTATTTTCGATTTTCTGATAAATTTTGTTTATCCAGATCACATTCTATAATCATGTGGCCAACTTCTTCTGGCGTTACAGAGAGGATGATAAGAAGCAAGAATCATATGTGAGCGTATAGTTACTGACGCACTACATGCACATAAAGCAAGAAAACGACGGGTGCGAAACATATCGCAAAAATACTCCCGAAAGATGATTTTAAGTAATATTTCTGTTTTTCAGTAAGTTTTAAAGCAGTTCTTTGAAGCTGGAGCCTTTAGTTCTAAACACACGCGCCTCAATGACAACGTAATATACACTCGACAACAATATAATACTCGAATTTCAGGTAACAATACAAAGTTATAAAAACAAATAAAACGATTATTAAAAGGCAGTTCCTTCTCTTGGCACCACGGCTGTTTAATGAAGTTACAAAAGATTTTAGGAATGAAAAGAACTTCAAAAAATATAAACAACAGTCTATCAATAATAAACTTTTAGCTGATAAAATATACTGACTCGCCAACTGGGGGAAGGGGGGAGCATTTAGTATTGTGATTTTATAATATAGAATGTTCAATGCTAGTTATTATTATTATTATTATTATTATTATTATTATTATTATTATTATTATTTATTTATTTATTTATTTATTTATTTATTTATTTTTATTTATTTATTTATTTATTTTTTTTTTTTTTTTTTGAGTCAAACTGACAAATTATTTTGCCGTGCGCAGGTAATAGGCAGTATCTTCAGAAATGAGTTTTCGAGATATTTAAAGAAATGTGTGCTGGATTCAATACTAACAATAGAAAAATGTTGAATTAGACGTTTTTTTTTTTTTTTTCCCAGTTGAAGCCAACTAAGCGAGCTTGTATAAAAAAGACAACGTACACTAGATGACAAAAATAAAAAAAATTAAAATGAAAAAATTGCAGTTATTGTACTTTTCCTGCACACGGCAGTATTGTTTTATGTTAAATATTTACTACTTGTGTATATTATGATATTTTTTAACATAAATATTATGTAGTTTAATACATATTTATGTGTTTGTACTCCAAATTATACTGATTTAACAACACTGTGGACAGTGCCTTTGGCGTTCTTTAGTGTTGGCGTCTTACTACTAAAGCCCTGGTTTCCTAGAAGCGAAATCAGCGAGCTTTGGTGTCGCTACTCGGCGTGACGCTGAAATCAAAGTCAAGTGATTCCGGCGTGGCCACTCAGAACGTCGATTTAGCTCAGGCGCGCATGCGCAGAAGAATCAAGTTTTCCTCTCGGCGAGAAGCGACGCCGAAGGTCGGCAATTCAATCCAAGGACACCAATGCTTGACTCATGTATGTTTGTGATTGTCTTTTGTTATTTACGTTGTATGTGTAACTTTATTCAATTTTTGCTTAGTTTGTTATGTATGTGTGTGTGTTTTTTCGTTAATAAATCCTATCTTATCTGATGTGTAATACAACTGTAGACCGCTAAAATCAACAACTGCTTTAAAAGTTTCTTAAAAATTATAATGTTGTGAAAAATTGTTTTTTTTTTTTTTTTTTTTCGATTAGTTTGTGACCTGTTTCGTCTCTATCAGATAGAATTTCAAAAGGAAAAATAGAAAAGCAACAACTTACCCGAGCTTCTGACAGGTTCGATCGCCCTGGTTTCCCTGTACCCTATAACCCCTGTAAATACTCCCCCAGAGTATTTACAGTCACAGGTAACAGCCTGGATTCCACCTTAGTGGCGCAGTCAGGGGTGGTAGAAGTAGAAAAGAATTTTCCACTTTTCGCTAAAGAAACTACTTTAACGTCAAATAGTGTAATGTCGAATTGAATAATCGTTTTTTCTGTCGTAAATAAATGGAACTTTATTACATTGTTTGAAGAAAAAAAACTGGATTAAAAATAATTACGGTCAAACTCGCTTACAGTCAAACTAGCGAACGCTGTTTTAACAAGAACTCGGATTTAGCAAGGAAATCAAAAAGATTCGGTTGGTACAATGTTAAGTCTATGGGAACAAAACTTGCTTTTAACGAGCAAACCCTGCTTAAAGCGAGCAATATATTTGGAACTCATAAAATGTCTGTTGATTTCCTCCTCAGAAAATATTATTCTAGTGGACAAAATCTGTTAACAATTTGAATTCAACCGAAAATTAAAGATAAGACATAGATTTTGAGAACAAGTGATCAATATTGTATCAATATGTTATCTCAGCTGTATCATGGCTTTAAGAACAAATCAGCAACTGTTTTGAAATTCACACAAAAATAGTTTCTGAATCCTTCAGTAAAACTTATACGTTATGAAATAATGATTTTCTTTATAAATTAATTTAAAAAAAAACTCAAGTGAGGTGTGGGTTTATTTAATAACCTTGCTCTCGTGTTATAACCATTATGACAATGTTCCTAATTAAAGCCGCTCCTAGTCTAGCATCTCTTGGACATTATATTGGGTTTAGTATTTAAATGGCTTGAAATGTTAAAGTTGTTTTCCGTCCACATTCAAAGTTTTTTCGTGCATAATATTCATGTACTTAGAAGTAGACACATTGACCTAAAGGAATCCTAAAAAACATGAAATAAAAAAACACGCACATTTAAAAATGAAGTCATTAAAACTTTATTATGAAACATCGAAGGCGGCAAGGGGAGAGGCATTCAATTTCCCGTGCCCCCTCTGAAAGATTTTTCTGTATCCGACTCAGTTTTACTGCAATATTCATAATGCATAAATATAGATATTTATGAGGTTAATTAATGAGTATTCGATATAATTTTTTTCCAAAATGTTCATTTAAAAAATATTTTACTTCAAAAAATTGCCAAATTGCATAAAAACTTCCTTATGTAACAGTTGGTAGAGTTATGAAAGGAAATTCACAACACTACCAAGACAGCTAATTTCAGTTCCATTATAATTCAAAGAAACGGTAATAAATGTGCAATATTTAGATGCAAAAAAAAAGAAAAAGCTTAATTTTTTAATGGTTTTTGTAAATAAGTTTTACATGATGTTTTAAGAAAATTATTTTTTAAATAATAGATTAAAGAACAAGAAATTGATGTTTAAGCACTTATGTTAAAACTGCTGCTCTCTTTTTTTGGTTCATATTTTAAATATAATACATTCTGTAACTATAAAGAATTGTAATTTATTGCATTTAAGTCAATTATTGCTCTATATTTTGAACACTTTCTTTTGCACACATGCATAAATATCGAAAATATTGGAATGTGGGGGAAAAAAACTCCTGCATACAAATTGAAATTTATACTAAAGAATTTAATTTCTACGTAACTAGTTTAAAATCAGCTGCACAAAAAAGTTTCAGATGTATTTATACTTGAATGTTCCCATTGAATAAATATATTAAATTTTCAAAGAAATAATTTTGACATATTTTGTTCTGTTTTTGATATTTTCTCATAAAATATAGTTTCTCAAAAAGTAGTTTTGGACACTTTTGGCCGCAACACAAGGGTTTTGAACAAGATGGTAAAAACCTTGCCAACCCTTCTTTCATTTGCACACATGCATAAACATAGGGAAGTTTGGTTACTAATATCAAAAAAAAAAAAAAAAAATTAAATAAACTCATGCATACAAATTGAATTTTTAGTCAAAAATTCAACTTCTATGTAACACTAAAACCAGCTGCATAAATAAGTTGAATGTTCTCATTGAATAAATGTTCAATATAAAACATTATTTTGATACATTTTATTCTGTTTTTGATGTTTCTCACAGAATGCAATTTTTCTAAAGTTTAAGCAATTTCTCTAGTTTTAGACACTTTCGGACAGTTTTGGACATAAGGATTTTGGACAGGACGGTAACCAGGGTTTTTACCGTAGCTTTTACCATAGTATTCAAACCCTGCTAACCCTGTTCTTTCGTAAATAAATGGAAGTTTATTTTATTGTTTGCAAAAAAAAAAAGACTGGACAAAAAATAATTTCATACTTTTTCCTGATAAAGACGATTAATTCCTACACAAAAACATACTCGAACAGTTTTAGAAAGTACAATCTGCGATAGCCCCATTTACTATGAAGAACACTTTGTTGCAAGGATTGCTGCTGGTTGCGGCGTTGTTAAAAAAAAAAAAAAAAAACCTGATGTTTTTCATCTACGTTTTCTACATCGCACGTGTATGGCATGCATTACTACAAAGGGTAGTTATTTTCAACAACTTCTGTAACCTGATGCATCTTTCTTTTCATTGAACTCATTTATATGCATAGTGGTTTTAGCATCTATTATGCATAGTGGTTTTAGAAACTTCAGAAAGTAGAGTTCTTTAAGATCTAGATGTTTTTCGGCAGAAGGACTTGAGAGCCATTGGAGATGATGGACCATTGTATCCAGTATCTAATCTACGTTGATTTGTGCTCTGTATGAGCTTTTATGTCACCCCTTACAGTATTTACCACGAGTTTTGAAACATTTTGTATGTATAAAAAACTTCAAAAGAAATTTCAGCTTAAAACATGTTTAAGTGACATTCAAAAGATATTTACCTAGTTGAGGCCCATGAAAATAACAATAATAATAATGCGTGAACATTTAAATTAACTGTTCTCACAAATTTTATTCTCCTTCACTCCCCGTTCACTGAAAGAAAATAACAAAAAAGACAATATACTAATTGCTAAATTGAATGGAAAAACTTTTCGTTGACTATTTTATCTATTCAAAAGATGGCGCCACAACTGTATTTACTACTTTGTGTTCATGAACTCCTAAGTGCTGAAAAATAAAAATTATGAACCCAGACCTTTGAAAGCGCAAAATGTACATACACATACATCGGGAGAAGACGGAACTCAAAAAAAAAATAAGTGTTTTCAGATGCAAAAAAAAAAAAAAAAAACAAAAAAAAACGGAGTAAAACAAATCTTACTTGTGGATGGATGTTGTCCAGGAGATTTTGTCAGATCCGAATCCCCCCCCCTGCCCACTTTTTTGGCTCCTTTTGGTTAAAACTTTTATTTTTACACCCCTTTCAGAGATACGTTTTGGATAACCTATAGAAGAGGGAGATGTGTCGCTTTTTG
Organism: Uloborus diversus; assembly: GCF_026930045.1. Classification (NCBI taxonomy): domain Eukaryota; kingdom Metazoa; phylum Arthropoda; class Arachnida; order Araneae; family Uloboridae; genus Uloborus; species Uloborus diversus. The sequence continues at coordinate 157,546,749 of NC_072731.1, read as the reverse complement.
AAACTTTTGAATAACGAGTTGAAAAAAGGGCGGTCCAAAGGGTGCAAAGAAAAAAAATGCAAAAATAAAGATGCAAAAAGAAAAAAAAAAGGTACGAAAACAAGGGAACAAAAAAAAGAAAGAAAAAACTGTGGTACACACAGGTTTACGCGGGTTTAAAGAAAAGGAAAAAAAGCGAAGTGAAGTCGCACATGTTTGAAAGTGCAAAAGAAAAAAAAAAGAAAGAAAGTTGTACCAATATGAGAAAATAAAATACATTTTTAAAAAAAATTAAAAAAAAGGTGTTCAGCCTTGAGTGCGCAAGGACACATAGGCGGGAGGGCGCATCGGCCCAGTCCCCCCTGGGATATAGTTTTTGATTTTACAGACTGCCGCTGTTTAAATATCACACAAGTCCGCGTGGAAGGGGGGGGGGGGGGTTATAAGCATAAGGCTGGTGCACCTAAAAATCGGAGGGTCAAAAGAAATGTGTGGGGTTAGAAGGCATAGCCCCTGAAGCTCTTTTCTTTTTCTTTTTTCTTTTCTTTCCTTTTTTCTTTTTTTTTTTTTTTTTCGCTGTAAAATTGAGCTATATTATTTAAAGGCTTTTAACGTTACTGATTCTCTCACCTCCAAAAAGTATGGAACGTGGCCTCAAAAGTCGGGACGGATATCCACTGTAGACTTGCCCCTTCCAATTTAAAGCTCCATTTTTAAGAAATAAGATGAGAAAAGTCCATTTATTTGGAATGTTCAGTTTTTACTTTCGTGAAATAGATCAATTCACCCTATAAAAAAATCATTTTTCAACCAATCATTAATTTTTCATTGAAAGTGAGGGGGCAGTATCCTTCTCAATTTCAAGAAAAATGAAAGACCGGTTCAAACTTGAAAATTCTCGGTTCTTAAAGAACACGATATTTTTCTTTAAAAAAAATTCTAGTTTCATATTTGGTTGCACATTATTATCACAAATCGAACTAATTGAGCTGATGCAAGAGCAGAAAAAAAGTATATAAATAAGAAAAAAGACAGACGATGCAAACTTGTCATTCAATGACTCCAATTTATGAAGTAGCTCATGTTTCATTACTTCCGTTATGGGAAATCTTCAGAGCAAAAGAAATATACCTTGGAAAAGACAAAGAAACAGAAAAAAAGGAATTAGAGTTTCAATAACCAAAGTAGAAAACTGTGTGTGTTTCAGTTTATTAAAATTCAGTATTTTTATTCCAATTAGGTTATATAAACGAGCATTAGAATAAAAAACATATAACCTTTGATGCATGTTTTGTATGTAATTTGTAACAATGAGAAATCTACTAACAAAATAGATATAACCAAAGTAACATCTGAATGTATTTGAGTCAGTGGCTGGAAGTAGCGCGGTACAAGTAGTGATGCTATTGTAGTAGCTACATTTTTTAGTAGTTTGTTGCGTTTTTTTTTTTTAAAAAGTAGTGTAGTGAGTAGTTTGTTAGTGGTGATTTCTGGAAACTACTTTTAAATAAACTTAAAAAAACAATCAAGGTTCAAACGAATTTGGCTTGCGCAAATTTTACACAAGCAAATCAGCGGATGCAATGAGAAATACAGGCAAGTCTTCATAAAATTAGGAGATGACCTCAGGTATATCATTTTGACGCCATACGTTCTGTCAGTTGATTTCGCGAACTGAGGATTTCATGAATTTTGAATGAACAGACCGAAAGTCGAAAAACAGAAATATTTCGCGCGGCTTAAATTTTTGTGATTACGACGGGCACGCGAAAATTGCGGAAATTGAAGTCTCGCAAAAATAAGTGATTTTACAGTATTCACCAGATAAAGAAGCTACTGTAAATATTATAGAAGAGGATGATATTGAATTGCCCTAGCCGGCTTACAGCAAATACGAGCATTATAGTGTTATATAAGAGTATGATAATGAACATTTTCGGGAAAAAAAGGAGAAAAGAAAAAAATAATAATTCTAAGCAAAATTCCATGTTCAGATGAGCTAATTTATCAATCTAAACCTTTGTTCGTTCAATCCTCTTACGGCGTGTGTGTATTAGGGCGTCAAAAAAAAAAAAAAAAAAGAAAAAAAAATCGGAAGTTGATTTTTCAAGTCGTACACCCTCTTATATTTTACTTTTTACGTAAAAACAATTGTAAAAAAAAGTTTCATTTTATTTGAACAACGGCAACAAGTGCCAACTTGCTCTGAAAGTGTGAACCAGCTGCGACAGACTGAAAAAAAAACTTTTTTAGAAACTCGAAATTTCTGTTGATAAAACGTTGCTCCTATATACACTACATGCACCACAAAGACAGTGATTCAAATAAAAAAAAACATTTAGGTACCCCACACTTGGCCTAAACGTTATAATTTTCTTCGAAAAATTGATTTTTTTCGATACATATTTTTTTAAAATGTAAGGTAAATTTTACGAAATTATCAAGCTGAAAAATACTAACAATAAAGTTAAATAGCGTTGAATAGAAATTTTTTCTCTCTTGTAATATTTAAGTCTCCCACATAGTACTCAAAATATGAATTTTTTGAAGGTTAAGCTAAATTTTTCATTTTAAATATATATTTTTTTATTTTTCGTTTGCAAGTGCTCATCTGAAAATGTGTTCGCAAATAATTTTTGAACTTGATTATTTATTTAAATTTATATGTAATTTTTTAAAAGATAAATCGAAAAAAAATAAATTTTATGAAGATAATTATAAGTTTTTGGCCAATTGAGGGATAGTTAAATGTTTTTTAATTTCAATATTTTTTTTTTTTTGGTACATGTCGGGTGTGCGGTATAAGGGCAACGTTTTATCAACAGAAATTTTTGGTTTGGCGTAGCATACAAGTGCTGGTATACACTCTCAGACGCAAGTCGGCACGGGTTGTCGTTCTTTAAATTATATGGAAAAAAAAAATCACAATTGCTTTGACATAAGAGGAAAAATATAAAAGGGTATACGACTTGAAAAATCGACTTTCATTTTTTGTGGGACACCTTACTGTGTATGCTTTTTATTTAACTTATTTTTGAAAAGTAGCGAAGTAGTGACTTTCAAAAGCAGTGTGTAGTTGCTACATTTTAAAAAAGTAGTTGCAGTTGTAGTTCGCTACAAAAAAAAATACAGTTTTTCCAACCACTGATTTGAGTTAGGTTATTTTGTAATAAGTTTAAGTGATACTAACAAAGTAAAAGCTACATGGAGTTTTTTTTAGATTGAATGCGCACATTTAGCACAGACGGCAGACGGGTATGGAATTGTTGGTCAACCGTGGCAATCTCGTTGGGAGATGGTGGGCTGGCAACGCAACACTGAGGCAACAATGGCCCAGCCGCTTTTGTGCATCTTTGGGCACACCGAGAATATTTTAGAAGACCAAACTTTTTCGGAAATTTGTAGGGCTAACCAAAAGTGACCTTGTTGGACCATGAAACGGGAAATCAGCCATTTTTTTTTTAATAATTTCTTTTTTTTTTTTTTTCTTACTGTAAAAGTAACAATAAAAAGTTTTCCAAAGGTTTAATTGATTTTGTAATGCGTAATTTATTTCTTTTTCAGCTAAATTTAGATATGCGATATTGAAATTTTACTGAAGATTCCTGTATGCATTGAGTCTTGACTCTTTTTGCAGTCTTTAATTTCTGAGTGAATAAAGTCGAAATGAAATTTCTTTTCTTCTGCAATCAAAAGTCTTTTGACGTCAGTTTTAAACTTTTGATGTTTATACTTGCGGTTAAAAGTACCATCAAAATTCATTTTCATTATCTTTTTTGGCTGTAATTATTTATCTGAAAATGCAAAGTGAGAAAGTATTTTACTACGGTTTGAATGCATGGTGCATTGACACATAAAACGTTAGGAAAGGCACAAAACGCATGACGAAGAGTATTTTTAAGAAAATCGTCATTGCAAATTGTCTATCACTTTCAGAAAATGATTACATAGCTTGTGTTTATGGCCAAATTTAGATAATTTGTTATACGTATACTTGGCCCTGGTACAGTTACAAAATAACAAATTATGAATGTGCTTAGGTAAAGTGTTCCAGTGCGCAACTTACTGTGTCACCATTAGAACTGTAATACTACTGGGTGACTTTGTTTTTTAATTATGTGTATAATAATTTTGCATATGATTTGGTCAAGTTACGTAAGTAACTTGACCAAATCCTCTGTATATGTTTACGTAAGTAAACATATACAGAGAGCATGTTTATACGTATTGCAATGGTTTGTGTGTAATATACAGGGGTTGTTCAAAATAATAGAAAAACCTCGTTGAAAATCATGACTTCCGTATGTACTGGTACAAAACTAAATGAAATATTCAGTTTCGAGGTTTTTTTTTTTTTTTTTTTTGTACGACATTGTTGCTTTTAGTTTTTCATCGTTGTTTATTTAATTGTGTCCCATGTGAAGCCAAAATGAGTGACTTGTCTGAGTTCCCAAGAGGGAGATAGTGGGGTCCCGTCTGGTCGGTGCATCTGTAACCACACTGACACAACTAGTGGGGATATCGATAGGTTACGTGTTGAAGATCATGATAGCACAATATTCACTTCAAAACAACTTCTGCGAGACCGAACTGGGAAAGAAAAACCAAACTCACTGCGAGAGACAGACGATTGGAAGGACAGGAAGGATTCGGACCGGAAGATTGTGACCAAAACAGGGATGACCACGGCATAGAAAGTGACAATTGAGCCTGGATTGAGGGAAACCCGGACTGCGGATCAGTGGAAACATGTATTGCATTCTGATGAATAGTATCTTTATATTCCCCACCTCAGGACAGATTTACGCGTGGTGAATCCCTGAAAAAGCCTACAACTCAGACCTACAGTAAAGAATTAAGGTGGTTCCGTAATGGTTTCTGGCCTACTCTCATAGTTTGGAGCACGTTCCTTTGTCATCTTATTCATATATAAATAGATCACTAGTGCTCAGTTTTTTAGCCGACAATATGCATTCCAGACATTGTTTCCGTCAGGGGTTTGGACTTATCAAGACGACAATGGCCCAAATTCACCATAGCAAAACAATTCATTCATGGTTTCGGGAACATTAGGGATGCTGTTGCACACCTCCCGTAGCCATCCCAATCAATTGACCCCGTAGGGAGGCTCACCTCCCACCGTCATCCCACACTTGATGAGATCACTTGATCCCGTAGGAGGCATCGTAGAGACCCCGTGGAGAATAAGTAGGAAAATTATAAAACGTTATGTAATTTTCCTGCTTACTGTATTAAGCCTTATAAGTAGCTACACATATAAGTTCGTTAATTCAAATACATTACTTCTAATTAATTTTTGCTGCCTGTATGATACTGACCCGCACAGAAACCTTGCAGAATATTTAATATGCCAGCTGCTCCAGCTCTTCGTAAACGTAGCAGCAGTTTAATACCCATGATTTCATTAATTCTTGTTTTCAATGTTCCTAGTTTATTTTTTAACGTTCCATGTTCATTTTTGTTGTTGTTATTGTTGTTTATCTTCGTTGTTACATACACTTATTTCTGTGCTACCCGTGTATGTGAAACTACATACTTTACTATATATATATATTTATATAGTATAAAGTGAATAATATACATAGTAGAAGAATGCGCAATGATGTTTTCATACTTTTTATAATCTGTTTTTTGCGTGTGCGTTAACTAGTAAAACTTCCTAATTTCAAACTTTATCTTTTTTTTTACAAACCAAACACACAGACCAATATACACAACATGCGTAGTACTTGAATATACTTAATAAGCTAAGAAATTGTGTTTGTAGTTCCACACCTTTTGGTTTACTAGGATCTAAAGATGTCATTTTTGTAAATTTTCTGATTTTGAGAAGCTGTAAACTATAAAAACATGCGTAACACACAGGTTAAAAAACACGCGATTACAGTTAGATTTTTCCATTAGTGGGATTTTAGTGATTAGGTTTTGCCATTTTTCAATTTGTGCTTTTAAGCCCTCAGAGAGTTATCACTCTTTGAAATGAGTAAAAAGTTCACATTGGACCTTGAAGCTATTGCCATTGTTTTAATTATAAGTAACTACTACATAACTTAGCATTTGAGAATAATATCTTATGTACTTTAACACCAAGATGTAAAATTAACAGCCATAAATGCAATTTAAATAGATTTCACCAAAAGTTTTTAAAAGTCCCCTTTTAGACTGCGAAAACGACTTTTGAGTGCCTCTAAAAAATCAAAGGTTAATAATAGAAAAAAAATAAAATTGGATTAAAAGTTTCCTATACAGCTTTTTCATATTCTGGGATTTGAGCTGTCTAGAACCTCTTATATTCAGTACAGAAAATACTAAACTTACAACGGGTTGTGTGGGGACTTTTTTTTTTTTTTAAAGTGCAACAATAGTTTTTTTAGTTACCATGATACAAAAGTTCACGAATTGCAACCTCGTGGAGTTAAAAAAATTTCAAGTAATAACCTACCGGTCGCGTTAATTTAAACAAGTAAGGATTATTGATTATGTTGCAAAAACGGAAGTTTTCGCGTGCGGCGTCGACAACAAAATTGTCTAAGATCCCACTGACAATTTCTACCCCTCATCTCTTTCAACAATAACATTTTTGCAACTTAAAACTCAATTGAAACAAAACACAAGTTTTATACATGATTACGATTATAGGTAGGCGGGAGCATACGTTTCTGCCGTGTTGCGCATCAAAATGATCTTTTAACCCGACTTCGAGCTTAAAACAGTAAAGTGATTTGCAGGCCATTTTTCAAATCCCAAAACTAAAACAAGGAGGAAAAATGGTCAGTTTAAAAAAATAATTACGAAATTTAAAATTAAATATCTCCGTACATTTTACAGTAACATTAAAAAAAAATATATTTAAAAAGGTGATTTTATGCTCTTTATTTTATAATCTAATGATTTTACTAGCAGTTAAAAAGATTTTGGGACATGAAAAGAAAACTGAAAAAAAAAACGCATCTAAAATCTATCATGGTGACAGGGGTTCCCCTGACACTCGGTCATACTTTGATAGGCAGCCTGACAGAAACATATTCATTTAATCATGATTGTGTATAAAAATTGTATTTTGTTTAAAAAACCGGCGGAGCAGAAATTTACCGTGAAATCTTAAACTATAAATACTGTTCGACGTGCAAGCCGTGGTCCTTCCAGAACATTACTCGCTAACGCTTCTCCTGACATGCTTTTGCCAACTACTAAAAACGTTTCTCCCTAAACTCAACTCATAAAACCCCTAAAAACCCTAAATGCTATTGGATACGTTCATGTGACGTCACACATGGCAAAATAAAAGGTCACGTGATCATTGCTATTATCAATGCTGAGTAGTTAAAGCTTTTTTTTTTCATTTTTATGTCATTTCTGATCAAAACAAATAGTTCAAAAAGCTTCAAAAAATGTATGAAAGTAAAAAAATAAAATAAAACAGTCGAACATTGCATTCCCAAAGGTTAAGAAAAAACATTTTTACCTGGTAAAATCCTAAAATTTAAACCTCCCAATTTACCCCTAAAAATGTTATCCCCCTAAAAAATCCATTCTAAAATTTCCCCCTAAATCTAATGAGAAAACCCGTAATTTGGAAACCCTGGCATATGCATCATTACTCTTTGGAGCATAAACAGTCGAACTCGTTCAAAACAAGCCCTGATTCAATGAGAAACCGGTTTCAGCGAGGAAGGCAGAAATATTTTGTTAGTACAATGTAAATCTACGGGAGTACAACTCACTTTTATCGAGCAGACCTCGCTAAAAGCGAACAATATTTTTGTGATTCCTAGAATTTCTATTTACTTCCAGCTGAGCTTATCTTTTTTATTGGAAAAATTCCTTCCACATTCCGAAATCAACTTAAAGTTATAAATGAGTCCTAAATCCTGAGAACAAGTGAAGAAAACCCATGTTTCAAAATTTGTTGCAGAGAAGGATTTGAAAATTATATACACTACTGGCCATTAAAATTGCTGCACCAAGAAGGCGACATGGTACAGACATGAAATTTAAACGACAGGAAGAAGATGATGTGATATGCAAATGATTAGCTTTTCAGCGCAGGCGCCAGCAGCGGCACCTACAATGTGTTTAAATGAGGAATTTGTGAAGCCAATTTTCCACGTGCAAATTCAATTTGAACGTTGTTGCGTGGTGGAAAATTGTTATGAAGCGTCGTGCAAGAAGAAAAAATTCGTACCAGCACGTTTCTGCCTTTGATAGAGGTCGAATTGCAGCCTACCGGGGTTGTGGTTTATTCTGTCGCAGTATTGCTGCTCGCCGTCGGTCGAGATCCAATGGCAGTTGGCAGAGTATAGATTCGATGGGTTCAGGATGGTAATACAGATCGCCGAGCTGGTTCTCAACGGCCAGTAATCACTAGCAGACGAGAGGACAGGCATGTTATTCGCATGACCTTAATGGATCGAACAGCCACGTCACGAGCCCTGAGTCAAGAAATAGGGTCATTTGCAAGACAAGAAGTGTCTGCACGAACAGTTCGGCGACGTTTACAGTAGCATGGACTGTCAGCTCGGAGACTATGACTGCGGCTACCATTGACACTGCATCACAGACAAGAGCGCCTTCGATGGTGTGATCAGCGACAAACCTGGGTGTACAAATGGCGAGACGTCATTTTCTCTGCTAAATCTAGTTTCTGCTTACAGCATCATGATGGTCGCATCCGTGTTTGGCGAAATCGTGGTGAACGCACACTGGCAGCGTGCATTCTCCATCATCATACTGGTCCATCCTCTGGCGTGATGGTATGAAGTGCCATTGGATACACATCTCGGTCACCTCCTGTTCCATTGACGGCACTATGAACAGTCGGCATTACATTTCTGATGTGCTACGACCCGTGGCACTACCCTTTATTCGTGCCTGCGAAACTTTATGTTTCAGCAAGATAATGCATGACCGCATGTGACCGGTATTGTGCAGACTTTCCTTGTTACGGAAAATGATCGACTGATGCCCTGGCCAACACGTTCTCCAGATCTCTCACCAATAGAAAATGTCTGGTCAATGGTTGCTGAACAACTGGCTAGTCAGCTAACGCCAGCCACTACGGTCGATGAACTGTGACATCGTATTGAAGCTGCATGGGTGTCTGTACCTGTACATGCCATCTCTCTGCATGACTCGATGCCCTGGCGTATAAACGCTGTTATTGCTGCCAGATGTGGTAGCTCTGGGTACTAATTTCTCGGGATCTGTTCACCCAAATTTCTTGAAAATTTAATCATTTGTTATTTCTAACATAATATAAGTGTCCAATAAATATCATTTTGTTATCTGCATTTTTCCTGGTGTAGCAATTTTAATGGCCAGTAGTGTACCATTGACGCTGGTACACTACTATGCCACTTCTGAGGATACTATAACTCAAATTCAAGTTAATGCAAATGTTAAAAAAAAAACCGAACGCAGAACAATTTGAAGTTGAGATGCCCTCTACGAACTTGTTATCGTTACTGATCAAACTGAATGATCAAATGATCTACTGATGTTTATCAAACTGAAATTATGCACTCCTGTTTGTGAAAATTGCAACAACACGAAGGACTTACGCGTGCGAGCTGAAAATTGCAGGAAATGTAAAGGAGGGCATGATATGCAAATGATTAGAATTGCAGACCGGTAACGCATGAGTATGCTGAGCAGCGCTCTCTGAACGGTAGATCGAACCGAATCTAAATAGACGACTGTAGTGAGGCGTGTATGATTATCGGTGGTTATATGCAAGAGTAAACGTTAACTGAATTTTTACTATGCCTCTTCGACGAAAGAAAGCAAAATTTGAGCAAATTTCGGAGTTTGAATGGGGCAGAATCGTCGGTTTTCGTGAAGCTGAATTGTCTTATCGTGCAGTAGCCGCTCGTGTGCAGCGTAACAGCAGCACAATCATGCGTGTTTGGAAGCAGTGGATGGACGAGGGTCGGACAGCTCGGAAATCCGGGAGTGAACCCCGAAATGTGACGTCAGCTCGCGACGACAGACACCTGGTGCGTATGGCGCTGATGGACCGCACAGCTTCTTCTAGACAATCGGCAGCACAGTGGTCAACAGCTACAGGTGTTTCATTGTGTGCTTCATCAATTCGGAGACGTCTGCTGCAGCGCTGGCTGAGCGCAAGGATTCCTTTATACAGGATTCCTCTCACGCAAATCCATCGCCGCCAGCGGCTACAATGGGCATATATGCATAGGAGCTGGCGTGCTGATTGGCAGCAGGTCATGTTTTCTGACGAATCCCGCTTCAATTTGTGGCATCATGATGGACGAATTCGTGTCAGGCGCTATGCCGGTGAACGGCACATTCCGGAGTGCATTATCGAACGCCACAGTGGACGAACACCCGGAGTTATGGTCTGGAAAGCCATAGCATATCATGGACGACCACTATTGCTACGAATTGTGGGCAATTTGAACAGTACCCGATACAAAAACGAAGTTTTACAACCCCAAGCTATTCTTTTCCTTCAAGGATTGACAGGGGCTGTATTCCAGCAGGATAATTCCCGTCCACATGTCGCCAGGAATGTCAAATCCTACCTTGATTCGCAGCAGTTACAGCTTCTTCCGTGCCCTGCATATTCCCCGCATATGTCACCGATTGAACATGTGTGGGATTTCGTTTGGCGGCGTCTCCCTCGTGATCCTCGTCCTGTTGCTTCGACAGACGAACTTTGGTTGCGCATACAAACAATATGGAATACTCTTCCGCAGGCGGATATACAAACTTTGTTTCACTCCATGCCGAGTCGTGTAGCAACTCTTATTGCTCCGCTCCGCGTCGTGGCCACACAAAATACTAATTTCTATCTCTTTTTTATTGTTTGTTTGGTTTGAAAATGTAATCATTTATTTGTACCATTACCACTCAACTGCGTATTAAATTTCATTCAACTATGATGCTTCCTTCATGGTGTGTTGCAATTTTCACAAACAGGAGTGTATGTATATATATTTTGCTCTTGTTAGAACTTCTGATTAGCTTATCCTTTTTGGACTTTGGAGAACTTCCATTGGTGCATTCAGTGGCGTAGCCAATGGGTTGTGTTGAAAACAAGCATTTTAATCAAGTACGAAAATGGGACATGAAAAATATATGCTTCTCTTGTGCCATGAAACATACAAAAGAAAGCTTTGAAGGGAAAATTGGTACAGTAAAATGAACTATACGGGGTGGGGACGAAATCAGGGTGTGACGTAAGGCGTATAGCTTTATTGCAATGATTCTCAATTTTTCCCTAGTGTGCGAAAATGTTTCTCTCTTCAGTCTCCAAAACATTGGTTTCCGTCGTATCGTTGGAGTAGATGCAAATTCTGAGAGTATAATCTAACAAAAGGCACTTTTTCTTTGTCTAGTTCCCTGCAAACTTCTTGAAATTTTATCCCTGCTTGGGCTTTCTGGGGAAGTGATGAATCTAGCTTGGGGACAAGATAGAACCGGTGACGTCAAGAAAAAAATACTTTCAGTGCACCCTTGTCGCCGTCGAAGCAAAGGAACCAGTTTGCTAGTGAGCCGATTGGCTTAATTTGTATTTTTTAGCGTAGTGCTTCATGATAATAGGATAACGATATTAAAAATTTAATTTCGGCTTCATTCTTCTTGTAGAACAAGTAATTATTCCGTCTTATTATTATGAATTAAAAATACTGAACACACTTCCTATTACACCGTGATCTGCCGAAAAAAGTTTCTCGTGCTTTGAGAGAATTAAAACATATCTAACCAGAGAACCACACGACTTCAATAATCATGAAAAAAGTTGAAAATGGTCGCATTCGAAAGAGCATATTTAGACATTTTTTTTGACCTATGAACTGTGTGCCCTCGTCCTCTCGTTTTCGAGATACGGGGTCTTAAACTCTGCCGAAATCCACAAGAAAAGTCACCAAATTTAAAGACTTGGCACGAAATTGAAAACACCGCGTGATTTCATTGTCTGCATCTTGCAAGGCGCCTCGTTTCCATTTTGGGTCATCTGCAAAATGCGTGTGAAAGATCTTTTGCATTAACCCTTTACTTGTGCGTGTTAAATAAAAGAATCATCATCAAGCCAATGAAGTGGAGAGTAGAAAGATTCATCCAAAAGAACGACAACTTTACAACGAAATTAAACCTAAATTTTGAAATTCCATTCGTGATAATAATACATTTCAGAATATTACTGTATTTTAAGTGCGTTAAGTGTTAACTCTTATTAATGAAATATGTGGTATTTCTTAATAATCTAAGGGAATTATTATGAATAAGTACAAAAAACAGGGTAATTTGAACTCATACAGTATATAGATAGTAAAATGGATATAGTCTTCGATGTTGAAATAATATGGTCATGGATTATCAGTTCTTTTTTTTTTTTAAGTTATTATCAATATATGAATTTTTATTGTCTGATCACTGTGAGGAAAAATATTTAATTTTTAATTTAAAATGGAAAGAAAAATTAAACTCTTAAGTGAAAATAACGGATAGTAAGTTGTAAATATTTTTTCGATAATTTTGAATTGTAATATGAAATTCAAAATTATCTATATCGGAAAGTACGTCATGGATAGATGGAAATAGATATTTTTATTATTAAAAACTATTAATGTAGTCGACGTTCGTTAGTCGTCCAAACAAAACCTGTCACTTGGCAATAACGTTAATCCACAACATATTGCATGTTAGTTATTCATTTTAAAAAATACTGAATAACTTTTACAAGTTTAGTTTCAACCAAACTACAATCACTTATTCATTTCCAGATTAGTGCACCACAACACTCAGGCATGATACAATATACCTGGTACAAGTTTGCGTTATTACAAACTCGGCCACCTCCATTTGAAACTACTTTGCAATTTTGCTTTTCGAAGCAGTTTGACCGCTGCAATATCAGTACAAAATTAAATTGTGAAATAATGTTCCTGGTGCCACACTTTTCTACCTTTTAAGCATTATTTTGTTCAGTATTATATTTGTCAGATTCAGTAGCATATTTTTTTCCCTTTCAACAGGCTTCTTTCATTTTTATTTTCTTTTTCTTTAATTTGTATTTCTGGAGTCGTGGAATTATTTTTCTGTGTGAAATATTTATTACTTGTGTAAAATTAATTTGTAAATATTACTGCTTAATACATATTTGTGTTTGTACTCCATACTAAACCAATTAAATAACACTGCGGACAGTGCCTTTGGCGCTCTTTAGTGTTTAATTTACCACTAACTCATGTTGAACTATAGTCAAGATTTTCTTAATATTTTGTTATGACGTTTGTATTTTATGTTTTATAATTTTTAAGTTTTAACTTAACTTTATTTTATTTTACTTACTGTTATGTATGTGTATTTTGTTAATAAATCTTAATAATAATAAAAAAATAATTTGTATTTCATTAATCTGCTAATTACAATTTCTCAATAAGAAGTTTTTTTTTTTCAATTCATATTGCCTAAAGTAAACAAATTAGTTTTCTACAGAAACTAAAAGAAATACTCATAATTAATACTTATAAGAACAATAATAAGAAATTACTTAAAATATATTGCATCAATCAGGTGTGTCTCTTCAAAGTGTTGCTGGTGAAAGGGTTAGCTCTTCCGCGAGAAGTTAAAGTGCAGTATCAGCAGAAATGAATTTTTGATATACTTGAAGAACCGCGTTTCGGATTCCATAAAGAACGTTAGAATATAACGTTCTTTTCGTGCTTAATTTTAAGTGAAAACCAAATAAGTAAGCTTGTACCCTAAAGCTGAATCACAGAAAGTGACAAAAAGGCAAAAAGGGGGGGGGGGAATGAAAAATTTGCAGACGTTACGCTTTACCTTCCCACGGCAAATGCTTATTATACCGAAAAGCAACATAAACATACACTCACCTTAGGTTTTAGGGGATTCGCCAAAAGAGAAAGAATGAGAGAGGGGAAAAAAGGTGGTTTAAAATCAATTTCATAATATTTGCATTGTTTTCAAAAAAAAAAAAAAAAAATCGGGTGATGACGTTCCCCCGTGTTCCCCTCCCATATTATACTACTTTTGTAAGTACATATAACTACTCTTTTTTTGAATACCAGGGGGGTCAACTGCCACCTCCTGATCCCTTAAGGGGTGGACCTGCTTTCATCACTAATAATAAGATAAAACTTAAGTTTAATCTTATTTTAAAGTTTTCTTTTCTCTGGGAAAACTTTCCCCTTGATAAGCTTGATAGTGGTTCTAAACTTTAACACACACATGTAAAGCGGGGGTGCCTGTTTCCTCCAAGAGCGATAGTGCTATCCCCCCCCCCAATACCTGAAAGGCCTCAAAAAAGCAAAAGCCACCCCCCTCCCAGACGAGAAAAGAAGACCCCTAGAAACAACCCCCTGTGCTGTAACTCCCCCCCCCCCGGTAGTTACCCTTGAGTAAAGAATTTACTTAAAACATCTTTCACGCACTTTGTTCAAAAAAGATCAAAACTGGCAATGAGATGTCTTGTCCTGTCTACGCTTCTGATTGGACGCCCTCCCAAATGAAATCCTGGTTACGTCACTGGGTGCATTCTGAAGCATCGGAAACCATATTTGATAAACATTAAAATTTGCACTTTTTTAAAGTTTCTCTGTAGAGACGGCAAAAGCAATGAACATTTGTAGAAAGTACTGCTTTTAAGAAGAGAGTGGTGCTGAGTAGCAATCGGTGCGCAGCAAAATAGCAGCCTTTTGAGAACGTTAATGTGGTATTAGTAACTCTGTAGCTTTTTTATTCGGGAATTAATATTTCCTGTTGGGGTATCAATGTAAACTTGGCCAAAATTGTGAGAAAAATATCATTTAAAGTATTCAAATTTTACTATAGATTATATTAAATGATTTTCAAGGAAAAATTCTCCTTACTTATACTAAAGTGAACGTGCGCTTGTCGGATGTTTTTTCATCCGTTAGTTCACTTCGTTTTCATTAAAAAAAGGCGTTCCTTATAACGCTGAAACACTCGTAAACATCTACATATCGATCTATACATTTTTAACCTAGTTTCCCAATAAAAGTTAGAGAAAGAAGAAAAAAGCATGAAAGAAGGCTTAGTGCATCTTAAAAGTATCGCAAAAACAAAAAAAGTCAAAAATAAATAAAATAATTAAATAAAAATTGAAAAATTAAAAATTGGAAAGTAGGTCATTGAGATAGGGAAAAATGTCTGTCGGTCTGTCTGTCCCCGCCTAATAACTTTTGAGTGAATAGTCCGATTCGAACAAATTTTCTTTTGTTCGAAAGATTTTGACAAGGACACCTCAGTCCTGTATTTTACTTTTTGGTTTGAACAATTTTTCTTTCAATTTTGAACAGTTCAAAAAATTTAACATTGGCGCCTACGGGGAAATTCAAGGCAATCTCGAACTGAGAGGCGAATTTGCTTCAAAAAACTTGATTAGAAAAATCCTTTGATGAAGAACATGTATAGAAAATGTCTTTTTGATTTGACCAATTTTTCGTTCAACTTTGAACAGTTCAAATCCCTTAAAATTACCGCCTACGGGAAAACTGAAAGTCAATATAGATTCCGAACTTAAAGGCGGATTTACTTCCAACAAATTTCGTTGGAAATATCTCTCGAGGAACAACTCTTGACTCCAACTCCGACAGTTTCGAGGCACTTGACTCCGACTCCAGCTCTTGTGCCCGAAAATTAGTCGGACTCCGACTTCCAGACTTCGACTCTGACTTCGTAGTTTTGGCAAAAAATTTATACATGGATAAAAATGACTGACTCTCGAGAATTTGACTCCGACTCCGACTCCTTTATCCCAAAATAAGTCCGACTCCACAAATATTGACAGAGTAGCGGACTTAAAGGGAAAATGACCGATTATAACTCCAAGCCTTTGAATTAATAACCTTTGGCCTCCCGAATCTAACTCTTTTGTCCCAAAATGAGATTGACTCCGACTCCGACGGCATGGTTTTTACATTGAAATAATTATTGCTGATATGATTTTTTTTTCACGCTAAAGTATTAATTTATGTATTCGGTGTTTGGCGGAGAAATTCCGAGTCCTTTATATTTCTATATAAAGATATGCGCAGACGTTTTTTATTTAATTATTTTTTTGATAATGAAAATTATTTCTTTAAATTGACATTTTGTAGTTTTTTATTTATTTATTTTTTAAGTACATTAATTGTTTTTTGACAACAAGGGGAAAGCAAACGATTCTTTTCTTTTCTTTTTTGAAGTGACAAAGTTATTTTATAAGCTTATTAATTTTAATTCTTTTTTTTGTGTTGAAAGCGGTTAAAGATTCTTTTTAATAGAAAACTCGCAACTCCAATAAACTATAGGGGGCGCTGCAGCCACTGTCTAATGGCGGATGAAAAAGGTAAAACAAACGAATGCCGTAACTTATAACTTGCTTTGACGCTTAGTGAATGACAGTAATTTTTCATCGTGTTTGTGGGAAGCTTTCTTTTCTATTCTTCTGAAATTACATTGCATCACAAACTGTTTGAAACCTGTAATTTACCCCCCAAAAAAAACACGTAGAATGGAATATGTTTTACCTTTTCCTTTGGTATTGTTAATCTCCACAAAGTAGCGTATTCGAGCTGTGGAGTTACAAATAGTGTTTTATCTGTTTTGTTTAAAAAGTGCTGCTATTTTTTTTTTACTCATGTAATTTTTTAGATGAGTGACGCATATTTTATTCCTAGAAATCAGTTTTAAATATTTAAAAATTTGCTTTAAATAATTTGCGATTCTAGCTAATATTGATTAGATACAAGAAAGTTGATATTGGTATACAGGAAAGTAGGCTCGTAGAGTTCTGGACGGAACTTCTTGTTTAATTTGGTGTTTCAATAAGTTTTTTTTTATTATTATCTCTTGTGAACAAATATTAATTTTTTTTTAAACATGTCATAGGTTTCATTTGCCACCAAAGCTCAATCTATTCTTCACTTTAGGAACATAAAATATAACTATATAATAAATATTCTATTCAAGGAATTTAAATTGAACAATAAATTTAACGCAGTGTTTTATTCAGGAAACTAGAACAACTTTTGATACAGACAATTTTTATTTCTAATAAGTGGAGTCTAATTATTTATACGAAAGTATTATATCTTATAGAATGATATGTTTCAATTGCTACACAAGTAGAGATATGTCATTTTCATTATTTAAAGATAAATTTACTTTGCAAACTATATCAACAAGAAAATTTTCTTTTTACAATTTTGAACTTGTAACAAATGATAAAATTCTTTGCAAAATAGACAGCATTTTCGAAACTGTATGCATAAAATTTAACACACAAAACAAATTTCAATTTTACACAAACTCGTATTTGTTGGACTTAAATTTCAGCTATATATATTTACAGATACTAAGATAATTTGATCTTGACGTGGAATTTTCAACATTTTTCATCATAGAAGCTTATTAACAAATACGCTGTAATTTGTAAAGTACCGACTTGTTTTCATACGTTGGTATTTATTTAAATAACCTCAATCAAAAAAAAAAAAGTTTTGCGTTCTTGAGATTTGTGCCTAAAACTGTACATTTTTATGGTTAAAGTCATCTTTTTTACATATTTAAGTCCATTGTTGAGAAAATCGAATGTTTGGTGTGAGGTAACGAGACATTTTTTGACCCCTATATGGGGGACCTCTTAAATATATGAATTACAAGTTTTCTTTTTATTTTCACAGAACAAAATAATAATAATAATAATAAATAACAGTAATAAATACGCCAAAATATTAATTTTAAGGACTTTAAAGTTTCATTGGAGAGTTTTTAATGTACAAATTACAAGGTTTTTTCCCCTCACAAAATAAAATTGAAAAAAAAAAAGAAGAAGAAGAAGAAATACGCCAAAACATTAATTTCAGACATTCAAATTTCTGGTGTAAAGTAAATTGAAAATTAATGAGGTTTCGTGGGTGATTTTTTAAATATGTAAATGACTTTTTTTTGTCGAAGAAAATACATAAATAAATCAATACATAAACAACAATAATAACAATATGTACGCCCAAAAATGTATTTAAAGAATTTGTTTTTGTGGTTCTTATTCAGAATTAGGAGACAAAACTGAAAGATGTATTTATTTGTGAATCAAATTTTTAAGTTGAGCAGTTTCTCAGATTATTTACTTTTTTTTTCACATAAAAACTTGACTTGTGAAAAACAGTTACAAATTCATTCGCATTTAAAATTGTTCTGTTATAATAAGTGACAAGTTTTTCTTTTTACTCTAAGGGTTTTGAATGTGTTTCTTTTTAGGATAGATTATTTCTTTTTATCAACACCATTTTAGGTTTTAAAGACTCGTTAACGTCGACAAAAATCGTTAAATACATTGCATATGCTACTGGGTCACGAGCAATGGTATTGTCTGATTTTCAGCAAATGACTTTTTATTTTGTTTCAGTACATATTCCTACTTGTCTGGGCATTTTTTTTTAGATTAAATTATTTTAAATGTGTACAAAATAATAATGTTGTCCAAAAATAGCTGCATTAAAGTAAAACACTTGCAAAGTTATATCTACTTTGACAACACGAATGCGCTTCATGCGCTTTTTCTTTCAATGAATAATCCAACAATACAAGAGTTTACTCCCACACACATTTTGTACATTCTCATTAATGAACATTTCGAAGACAATATACAACAATTTTGCTTAAATAAAATAAACTTGAATTCAATTACGTTAAAAAACATGGTAAATGAATTGAAGGAAATGATTTGTGAAGTCTAAGAAAAATATAACAATAATGATGATAATAAAATGCAGCAATGTGAATGATATATTCATGGAAGAAACTATGACGAATGAAAAACAGAATGGAAAACTGAAAACCTCTGTTTATAATAACTTTATTTATAAGGATTGTCTTCGTAAATTATAGCATAACATTTGAGAAACTTGTTTCTGTATTATATTTAATTTAATAGTTGACAAATATTTCTAAAAAAATTTTGCTATCCTCTCTTTACCTGTAGATTAGTAACGGGTTTTCCAAGAAATATTCTAATGTTGAATATGCAATTTAATCCATTTAAAATTATGCAACAGAACTTCTTTATGAAGAAAAGGAAATCTCAATGCAAATAAAGCACAAGTTGTCAAAAAATTTCTTGAAATATTTTTTTGAAAATTGGTGTTTCTTAATTTGCTTCTTTATTCTATTTATGTTTAGTATTTTTTTCAAATAAATTAAAATCTCCTCATTTTAGACTGGTCCAAACCGGCCTGAAAGAAGATCTTACATTTTAACATTTATCTAATTTTTAGAAATCTTAATGATAATTAGAAACTTGTTAGCATTAAATGTTTTACCAATTATGGCACTAATGTAAAAATTGTTAAACATTAATTAATAGCACTTAATAAAATGTCTATCTTGTGGTTATACAAAAAAGTTACTAAGTTCATTAATTTTATGCGAATCAAATTGAATGATTTCGTTATCCTGGTGTTTAATTAGCATGATATAGATTAACAAACCTAAAGGTTAGCTAAAAATTGGTTAAAATAAAATAAATTAAACAATGAATTAATTCACTGATAAAGAATGACCACTTGAAAAGCAGTTCCATAATAATGTATCTACATTTTACAGTAAAATGTTCTAATTGCTATATTGATTTATCAAATGCAACTGTTGTAAACGTGAACCAACGTAATAGCTTCATCGACTACAATAGCCGATAATTTTTAATGAAAAAATATGTGTTTGTCGTTTGAGGAAATCATTCGGATAATTCCTAATTTTTAAACTTTCTTCTCAAATCTGAATTCAGATATTTACGAAAGCAAGATTCATATTAAAGAGGCTCAGATTAAGAAAATTCATTCAGTTATGAAGTGTAAAAAAATTAAGAATTTATTTTAGTTCAAAAAATTTTTCTTTCGCAATTAAATTTAATTTAATGCAAGTGTAAAAATGAAAGCTGCAATGTGCATAGATTGTGAGAATGAAAATAAATAAGAAAAAATTAAAAACCATTTTCAGCTGAAAGTTATGCTTAGTTTTCTGAAAAGTAACAATAAGACGTTCTGAACGTTGTGATACAAAATCCGTTTTTTCTTGTAATGCGATTTAATGCTTTATTTAACACATGAAGTTACCTACTTAAAGATTGTTACAGCACTGTGCGAAAACAAAGTTCTAAGGATATACGACTGCCTTAGGAATTTTAGTTGGATTACACCTTATATGAATGAAAATTAAAAATAGGCCTTAAACAGTATGCTGTTTATAATTAGCACCAAATATACATTACAAATATGCAGTTTACTAAATAGACATGATATTTTAATAGAATAGGAAAAATTGTAAGTACCATGGTCACATAATAGTAAAACACATCTCCTATTTGTTGTTAGAACATTTAAAATTACTTAAGTGACAAAGTTAAAGTATTACTGGTTAAGCAAATAAGTCAGGTACATAAATCTTAACATTTTAAAGAAATTGCTTACTATGCTGTTGCATTTTGAGCAATAAATGCACATAATTGTTTAAGACGTAAAATATTTGTTTCATCCTCAGTAAGATGCAGTTTCACATAAAAAAATAAATTGTGGCTTTTGTCAACTTGTTTTAAAATGCTTAATTTTTGAAGCCAAATAGGAACAGGGTAAAAAGGGGCATTTGTGCTTTTGGCAGCTGTCAAACATTTGCTTTGTACTAAGCGGACTAAATTGTACCGAAATATTTAATGAACAAGTAAAATAACGACAATTGATGCGGTAAATAATATTGCCATTAAGTGTAAGACAGCAGATGAGCCTGAATATCTATTTTATGCGAAAGGGTTAATGTTTGTTTTATTTTAATTTTTGGAAAAGCTTAACCATCTCATCTGAAAAAAATCCTGTGAGCACCTATTTTATTTTTCGCATTTTTATACAGTTTACGCAGTTATTTGATTCTATTTCTTTGTTGTAAGCATTTACATGAACTTCAGTGATAACAATTTGTTTTTAAAAAAATAATGAACAAAGTTCGGAAATATATTTCCTGCATTGGATCTGAAATTATTTTTAAAAATAAATCTCAACCTTGGAACATTAGGCAGTATGTTTTTCAAAAGCTTTAGCATGCTAGCAAAGTTTGTTGTCTTCTTTGAACACATGAACACTTCTTTGTAGGTATTACGCACTAAACATTGTACTACTTGGCTTAGCGAACGTCAAAGGGCAATGAAGTGGAAGTAGCTACATGTGGTTGCTATTATATTTCCCAAAGTATAAAATATAGCATGTCATTTCTATTCTTTAATATTATCTAAACAAGAAAATCGGAAATTCACGACATTCAGGTCTTGTAACATTGAATGCAAGTTCACCACATGTATTGACTTGTTAAAAGCTTGTAATACATACAGCTATGTGCTCAATTAAAGAAAAGAATCCTATAAATGGTTTCAATCACAGAAAAAGCATTTGAGTCTTTCACCTTTATGCAACATTGAGTCTAAATTCAAAGAAAATTGATTCAATATATAAACAGGAAAGTTGTGCTAGACAAGAGCAGTGTATTGACATTTTAAAAGTTCTGTATACATCCAACTGATGAAAATGAAACTAAAATGTAAGTCAAGGATTCAAACGTTGAAATTATACTCATTCCATTGGTAAGTTGAAAATCATTTTTTGTAAGTAGTTGATGTTCAATAGTGTTGGAGATGAAAGAGGATATGTTGTAAATTTGAAACTTTGATTTGGAATAAAAGTGGCAAATCATGCTACTTGATTGATTTGTTAAGTTTGATTGATCAAAGAATTTGTACAAGGTAAGATTTACAGATTTCAACACTTTGTGGAAATACATTGAAACAGATTTACTGCAAACGTTTTTCCCCTTAAAGAATAACTTAACATCCACAGCGCTGAATGTCAACACAGGGCCGAATTAGAAGAGATATGTTTAGTCAACAAGTGAAGAATCACCAGATCTTTCACATTGTCCGATATGAGTGAGTGCTTCCTGCATCTGTATGAAGGCCAGTTCATTTCCTCCGAGTTCTAATTCAGTTCAAGGACCCAAGCAGTCCAATGCACGTGAGAAAAAAAATGGTGAACTGTACCCGTAATCCGGACCTGCGTCAACAGACATCAACTGAATCACAGCCGCAATGACAATTTTCCATTTAGACATTTGTTGAGTTCCATCGCTTTCACTGGTGCAAACCTTCCGTTGCCGAGGCAATCCCTTTTTGACTGTTCACACTTCCCGTTGTCTATGCACACTTGCAGCAACTTGAAGGTGTTTACGTTAGCCTCAGTAGTAAGACGATCAGCGCATTCATCCAGACAAAGAAGCAGACACCACTGATCGAGTGGTGGAAAGAGGACGCTTGGCTGATGCCCGTGCAGTGAGGGTTGTGCTCAGCTACAAAATAATGGTCATAACAGTGCATTAGGTTATGAAAACAAACAAAATCTCCATTTTCTAAATCAATAAAGTCACAGAACCTAAAATACTATAAGAACTGATGGTTAAATGGTTTCTAAAAAACGAGGGATGTTTCTGAAAGTAGGGCCACTAAGTCACCTAATTTAATATAAGATTTAACATTAAAAATGATGTTTATAAAAAATTCCGAAGAGAGGATTACACCGACAGATTAAAATACAGTAAGGGACTGTCCATAAATGACGTCACACTTTTTTAGAACATTTTCGACCCTCCCCCCCCCTTTGTCACGAAGTGTCAAATCTCATCTTACCCCTCCCCCTCTTGTCATATAACATGCTATTTTTCATAAACATATTCTTATAAAAAAAGCGCGATGTCACACTTTTGTCACCCCTGCCTCCCCCTTGTCACAAACAATTTCACGATCCCCCCCTCCCCCCTCATAACGTTACGTCAGATATGGACAGCCCCTAAGGACAAACAATTTAAATAATGTTTCAGAAAAGAGGGTCACAGAGTCATATAATTTAAATATAGTAAGACTCAATATTTTAAATGATTCGTCAAAAAATAGAATCGTTTCTGAAAAGAAAGGTGATTTCGTTTCAATGAAACTTGCTTTAATAAAATACGTGATTCAACAAATCTTTTTTCCATGACATTAATAATTAGCATAAAATAATAAAAACTAAAGAGGAAGACTTGAAATGAGGGGGGAAAAAACGAGATTTGTCAGGGAAATCCTGAATTTACGGAAAGTTGGAAATTTTTAATCGAAAAAAACTTTTGAATAGTTTTTAATGCGATTGCTTGTACTTTTTTACAAGGGGAAAACGGCCTTTCAAGTTGAGAGAAATGAATTTCAAACTGTATAGTAGACACAAAAAGGATTTTTATACAGCAAATTTTCTGATTTTCCTTGAAGATACTAAACCTTTTTCAACATTCTCTTAAGTAATTTTTCAAGTTAATTATGTCTGGTTGATTTCATATTACTGTATACACACCATATGTGCGTACAAGTTTACGGACAAAAATTTAAATTTCATTAATTAAGATGATTCATATCACAATCATATTATACTCAATTCAATTCCACCTGTGTGACTATATTTGAATTTTATTCCCGAGGTTTTAAACTTTGTCTTTTAATTGCGATATATTCAAATATAAGGAACCATTATGTAGCATAATATGAAGCATTAATTGCTTTCTATAAATAAATTCTTATGTTTAAAAATAATGATTTGTGCTTGCCGTGGGTGTGATGGTACTGTCACTCTAGGAATAAAGTTAAATACATGCGTTGAAATCGTCATACCCGTGCAAATGAATTGAACCACTTTAAGGACATTTCCATGAGCAAATGGATTGAGCAGTTATAAGGAGAGTTCTATGTACGAATCGATTGAGCAATTAAAAGGAAATTTCCATCTTTCTTTACTACTAAAACTCAAAAGGTCAGTACAACTACGAAAATTAAACTTAAAAAGAGCATTAAAAATATTTTGTATCAATGAAAATATTTGAATATCAATATACGAGAGAGAGACTTGGCATCTGAGGAATGTTCAAAATATACTGCTTAATATACTTTAATGCAAAATGTACTTTTAAAATAAAAAAAAATAATAAACTGCATCTAATGAACATTAAAAAAATATATAAACACGTATAAATGTAGTTCATGCATTTATTTCGGAAAATTTGCCTTCATGCATATATGCATATAAATTCACCTAGCTATGTAATCGAAGCTGTAATTATAACATGACAGTGAACATGCGCATGCACATTGAAATAAAAAATAAAAACGTTTACAGTTAACAAGAAAAATGAAAAATTCTTTTAATGCCGTAATTTATGGTAGGTATTCTTTTGTAACTCTTCCTAAGCTAGAAATGCTGCTAAGCTGCTTATTTATGACTAATTCAATTGCTGTGCGTAAATGGGAGAAAGGTACAAATTTATTTCGCACACACACAAAAGATTACTTTAAATACTAGTTCCGAAATTCTCTCATACAAATTAAGTTAAAAAAAATTTTACTTGTAGTTTTAATATATTAGTGGATCATTTTCACAGAAACGAACATTTTCATGTCCTAGTGATAATTTACAAATGTTTTAACTCATAAATATTATTAGGGGTTTAAATATAGGTGATTTAAGCAATTAATCAAAGAGGCAAAACATTTAAATTTTTTGCACAGACAAGGCAAGTGTCTCATTGAACAGATGTGGGTGGGTGGATCTTTGTTTTATCTCTTTCAGCAGCCGTTGGCAAGACTCTGCTGCGCCCCCTACAATTCATTTGAATTGCGAATAGAAAAAGTTTAAGGTATGTTTTTAAACCGATAATGTGAATTGAGGAAAGCCTCAAAACCCTATATAATTAGAAAAGCTTAAAAAGTGCCATTCGGAACTCCAGCGCTCGAATACGCTACCTTGCGGTGATTTACTAAACTGCAAATGAAACTAAAACATTGCCACGTTGCGTTCCACGTGTGTCTGTTGACATAAACGCAGGCAGTTTGTTCTGAGTATTTATTAACGCAATTGTCTTAGTTGTGTCTTAGTTTGCTTTCAGCTACAGAAATTAATTCGTCTCTTAGTAGTATTCTCGAGCTTCTCAAAATAATGTTAATTTTCATTATTTCCTTAATAATTGGTGAAAGAGAAAATTCTGGATTAACAAACTTGGATAACGTTATACAAGGTAAAAAATTTTATTGTTTTGTATGAATTTGTAAGAATATGGTTTTTTTTTAAATCTTAAATTAATTAAACTTAAAATATTTTACAGCAGCATTTATTTGGAATGGACAGTATGCAAAATATTTTCTTGAATATATTATCGTAGAACAAAATGAATAACCGAGAAAGAATTTACTTTATTCCTTTTATTCTCAGCTGAAAGGTTTCGCCAAATTTGTTTAGGGTTAGTTTTAGTATAGTGCGAGGAAAGTAGCCTTGGCGAGATTTTGCGTTTTTAGTTAAACCATTTTTAATTTTTATCATGAGTGGAATAAAATGGTAGTAAGATTACAAAATTCGATAAGTGAAAAGAAATAATGGTCAATCAACTGAAAAGAAAACTACCACCATATATCCGTGAGAATTTTGTTGATGATTTGCATAACATGACACAATTAAATCGTAACTCAGAAATTAGAAAATCGAAACAGAAAATTTTTTAATTAACCGATTCGGGAATTCGAGAGAAATAACTCGGCTACAAATGGAAAACAATAAGCGCTAGCCAAGCAAGGCAAAAAAGTATCATCTTCTTTCGATAACAATTTGTAATGTCATATTGAATTTTCTAGCATTAATTGTTATTCTTGTCAGGCCACAATTATTATTTAGTTTTATCAAGAATTGATAAATATCGAATTCATCATCGTGGAAATAGCTGCTTAGAACTACGAACTACGTAGTTTGCATTAATCTTTGACGTTTAGTAATGCTTCTTGAATTCTCATTTCTTTCTACGTGGGCCAGAATATCCACAAGACTTTGAAAATTAATTTAAAAAGAATAAAGCGAAAAAATCATACGTACGAACAAAAATCACAACACTTTTAGCATTTTCTTCGTTACCATGTGCGTTTGTTTTGGTTTTTAAGTCCGCCATTAGACAGTGACTTCAGTACCCCCTATAGTTCGTTGGAGTTGCGAATATTCACAAATCTATGATCGCTTATTTTAGCATTTGAATTAATTTGTTAACTTAATTAGCAAAATCAATATTATAATTGCTATTATTCATTTTTGTTTTTGGCAACGGTTGAAAAGTTTATGTCTCTCACCAATGACAGAGCAAGTATAACAAAAAGCAAATAAAAAAAAGGGGCTTTGAGAGATGTACGGACAATTTTTAGCAATCATTTTTAAAACGAAGAGAAGGAACTTGGCAGAAGAAAAAATATTATGATGAAGAGAAAAAAAATATGGAAATAAACAAGACATAAAACTAAATACAGAATAGCTCGGAGGCACGTTATTTCTTTTTGCACTCACAATCTTATTGGACTCAAAGTTTTTTTTTTTCTTCCTATTGTTCTTACATGCCTCGAAGCCAAACTTCCGAGAGACATGCCGACCCAAGCTTCATTAAATATATATTCCCAAAAAAGGGATCGAAATAAAAGTTTTTTTTCTTCCTTCGGAAAAATATAATCAAAATTTGTAAGGAAGAAGAAAAAGAAAAAAAAACCTTTTCTTTACTTTCTAACGCGAGAGAAAGACGTTCTCGAGCTTTTTCAAAATTCGTTCCAAGAAAAGAAAAAAAATATATATGTTCTTTTGCTTGACTAACTTTCTGTTGCCTCAAAAGATAGTTTAGTTTTCAATAATGAGCTGGTAAGTTGCGATAGAAAGACTGTTTGGAAATACTTGTTCTCTTTTTACACCTCTACGCAAAACATGGAAAATTTGACAGAATGTATCACTGTCGCTGCTCGTTCAGAAAAGGTAATTAAGATGGTGATTGCTTTTTTTAAAAGTAATTTTATGTTTTTTTATTATTATTATTATTTAAAGCAGAGTTTGGTGGCGACCTTTTTGCTAGAGCTGCTACACCGCTAAAAAGAAAACGATATCAGGGCGGGATGAGGTTTATTGAAATATCAATAGCTTTCAAACATATAAATAACATAAAAAATAACCTTCTTTATTGTTATTTATTTACTATATCTTAAAAAAGGGGAGAAATAACAGAATAAAACAAAATGGCAAATGAATAAAGAAATATAAATAGCGCCTTTGTGCTAATATAATAAATGGAAAAATTAAAATAAAACAAACACAAAATTGCAAGCACGTGTTTCGTGCATAAAAATGAATTTACATAACTTTGATGTCATTCATGACTAAAGAATTTCCCAAGTGCCCCCATCAGCCATATTTGAACGAATATTTCATTTTTCAAATTTCGTTCTCTAAAATGCTTGCTTATTTATAAAAATACTTCTAAAATCTGTCAAAATGTATTTTACGTAAAATAAAAATTCTGTTAGAAAATTGTTTCTCTAAAATTTTTTTGTAAAATTTGTCCTCGATGTTTGAATAAAAAGCTTCTTTTAGTTCATCATTAGTTTGCGTATCACAGAGGTCATCAACTTATACTCTTTGCACATCAAAGAGCTCATTATCTTCATGAAATTTCGCGCAAAATTAGTTCGTAGCATAGGGGTGAGCACCTCGAAGCGGTTTTTTGAAAATTAGATTTTGTTATTTTTTATTGTTCCAGTTTTAAGCTTATTTTACCGAGAAAATTATCATAACATGGACGAATAAATTACCATCAATTGGACGAGAAAATTACCATAACGTTGACGAGCAAATTACCATAACGTTGACGAGCAAATTACCATCACATAGGTGAGCAAATGAACATAGAAAATTGACAAGAAATTTATCATCCATTATTTGTAAATATACAGGCGAACCAAATGACCTTTTAATTTTCTACTAAGGGCAAAGCCGTGTGTGTACCGCTAGTTAAAAATATTTTCCGCGTCCCTTCGACCAACCTACTAAATCAACTCCTTGTTTTGTTTCTAATCTATACGCTATTACCGTCCAATGAGTCGTCAATCATGATACGAATCTAATTTATAAAGTTGTGAATAGTTGTGAATGAATCTCATATGAAAATATACCATATTTTCATATGAGATGTTCTTAATCATTTATACTAAAAATTTAAAAAATGCAGTTTTTCCGCGCACGTGCTTTTAGCCATTCTACCGAACAAATTTGCTTCCTTTTCCATGAATCTTTTAAGAATTTCCTGCGGATGAGCTAACGTGAAAGCAATGCAAGTTCTCGTTCAGTCAGCTTTTAATAATCTTTCAATCAAATTTTCTTGCAGAAATCATTGAGATAAAACTAGTGTTAAAAATAAATACTTCGAACAGCTTATAAAGAATACGGAAGTTTAAAAGAGTTGAAAACGTATTGGGTAATGCTAAACTATTACAATTTTAGGGCAATAATTAGGTTATCTCAGGAAGAATTAATGTAATGCGTATTGATTTTAATACTTGTTGCAGGAGATTGAGTAATTTATAAATTCTGTACGGTGTCCCAAAAGTTAGGTAAGATCTGAATGAGATGGAAAATTAATTGATTTGGTGTTCAAAACAGGAAAAAAGAAAGCAGTCCGACAGATGACAGTTTGGAGATGGTAAAAATAGAGATGGCAGCAAGGCATGAACGAGCAAAGAGGTTTTAATGTTGAACAATCCAACTACTGCGTGAGGTAATCCCTGATACTGTATTGCCTCGTTTCTAATATCAGAATTGATCCGCAACACCCTGTGATTTAACACACTTGGATTCTCGTCTTCGGGAAAGTTTGAAATGACAACACAATCTCAGCAAGTTTGCATTCCCCAGAGCATTAAAGGAGGAGATTCCACTGCATCAACGAAATCCAGCCATATTTATGCAAAATGATTATACATTTCAACAAAAAAGTCCGTGTGTGCCAGCAAAGCCATTGATGTCATTTACTTGATGTGTTTTTCATACCTAGCCAAATACTATGTACATAATTTTAAAATACAAAAATAGTTGGAAAAAAAAAACTGTTTTCTACTGAATGCAAATCTTGCATAAATGTTGGGACATACTTTACTGCAGAAATTGTTATGCTTGTTAAGCTTTTGAAAGCTTAAATGTTGTTTAATTTAATGCAGTTTTCTGTAAAAGACACAAATGCGCGATAGTTTAATAAAGGCATTTCATCTGTCGTATTTATAACTAGGGGTACTCGCACGACTTTGCCCATAGTAGAAAATTAAAAGGTCATTAGGTTCGCCTGTACATTTACAAATAATGGATGTTGCATTTCTTGCCAATATGCTATGGTAATTTGCTCGTCCATGTTATAGTAATTTACTCGTTCATGTTATGGTAATTCGCTCGGTGCAAAATAATTAAATCCACCAATGGTGGCTTAAAATTAGAATAGAAAAAGAACAAAATCGAAGTTTCGAAAAATTGCTTCGAGGTGCTCACTTCTATGCTACGAACTAATTTCGTGCCAAGTTTCATGAAAATCGGCAGAACGGTCTAGACGCTATGCGCGTAACAGATATCCAGACACACAGACGTTCAGCTTTATTATTAGTAGAGATGAAAAATACGGAAAAATAAAGGTCCATTTTCTACTGCTTACTAATTTCTACCAATTTATTGCAAAATGAAAAAGAGTCAGCTATAACTGATCAAAACCGCTTTCATGTTAACAGACCAAAATGGGAATTGATATCATTCTCCAATTTTTATTTTAAGGTTTTAAACTTTTCCCACATTATCTTTTTCAAAAGCAGATAATTTATTGAATTATGCACAAGAATTTCTCTCAAAATCTGCTTTTCGCCTTCGGAAAAATTCTTAATGCTGTTTCTTAGCATATTCAAGTACTTTCTGACGATAAAGCACTTTCATTATGGTTCTTAAAAGACATCTATCACAAACTACTTGCTTAATTTTTAAGAAAAACGGATTCGTTACTAGCGTTTAGAAGGAAAATCTCTAAATGATTTTAATTACGGCATTTGGGTGGGTCTGCCAGAAAAGTCTTTATAAATGCCGCAGCTGGATCTGCAATGGAACGTTGCCAGAATGTTCCATGGAATGATTTATTCTGCTTCACTTGAAAAGTGCAGTTGTATTCGAGAATGTCTGCACAGGCGATTCTAAACTTTAAATAATTGATGAGTTTAAGATTAGAGTACTAAGGTGCATAAGTTTTTCTTTCTTCAAAATTAATGAATCTTTCACAAAATTAATGATTGGATAGCAACAGCGGTAGATTTTTTTAACGTAAAGAGATGACCAAGTAATAATTTATAGTCATAATTCAATTCTTTACTGTTGCAGTTAAATAAACCGACACTTTCTACTTTATTATTTAAATAACTTAACTAATTCAAGGCTATGAAATAAACTTTTTATTTAAATATCAGCTAAAACAATCTGTACGTTTACAAAGTGTTACGAGCAATATAAGTGGTAGTTTACTTTTGTAAACTCCAATATGACTAATGAGCGAGTTCTACAATTTATACTGAAAATAATTAAATTTACTGATACAACAGAGATTGTTGCTGTAAAAAAAAGCATTTGGTATTTTTTAAGAAAAAAAACCGAAAATTTCAGCTATTTTACAACTGTTCTTAAGCTGCGTTACAAAACAATTAAGAGGCCTTCAATATTGATTCAACAAAATATGGAGAGAGAAAAGGTAAAACTAAACAATTTTCCACATTTTGGTTTGAAACGTAAGCACTGTTTCCCTTATCCATAGTTTCTTATGTTTATCGCAATCAGAATATGGTCTGTCTCTGATAAGTTGACTTCCAATTCGCTGAATCTTAAACCATTCCATTTGTTTTAATATTTGAGAGGAAAGCCGATCTGATTTGGGATAACGATTACACTAGTCAACAAAATAGAACTTTTTGTCTGTATCCTGGTTTTAAATAATCAATTCCTACTAATTTTGGTTCGAAAAAAACGATTATGGTAGTGGATTTGTTTTATTAGCTCTTGTTTTCAAAATACGCAAAAGCCCACTGGAGAAAGATGCACAGCAACCACACATTGATTTCAAGCTAATTTTAAAAGTGGTTAGGTGCATATATCATTTATTTGGACTTCAAATAAATCATTCTTTTTTATGAGTTCTGTTATACTGCGTTTTCGGAGACATCATGCTTTTTTGTCGTCTGCCGAAGTGATATTACTATAAGGGTTACTGTATTTTAAGAATTTAAAATGATCAGTAAAGGGAGTTTATTTTTTCTGCTCTACATCAATCATTTTTTGTTGTTACCCATTTCTGTTCACCGATAATAATAATAAAGCATCTCAAAGCTATCCTATTAAGACCTTATGGTTTAATTATTTCGGCTTTAATTCCTTTATGCTTTAAGTATCTTAATTCAGAAATTATCAATTTAATATTAAAAACTAGTACTATATTTACCTGAATATTTATCTAATTTTGGTATGTAGTCCTGCCAAAAGGCACACTGTTTGGCCCTCCTCGCCAGACCGATTTCGGTGGAGTTCACTGACAGCGTTAAGTATTCACGGCTTGTGGCTGTGTGAACCGGCCAGTACACCGGCTCATATTCACCGTCTGGTCTTTGACTAGGATTTCTGAAAAATAAGTATCCCATCAGCATGTGATAATAATAATTAAAAAATCGTTTCTTTTTACATATTTCTTTTTCTAAATGATAAAATTGATAGTATCTAACTTAATTATTTAAAGGTGTAGCAGCAAATGAAGTGGTTGACAACACTTAAATGCATTAATTAATACTGCTGAGTTTCTTCACTATCCGAAGCATGAAACACACACATACATAAAACTGTTGATGTTAAATTAACGCAAGATATTTAAGAAAAACAGCAATATTTAAGAATAACAGCAACGAATTTACACCATGACCTAAAATCTTACCTCATTCTCTGCAGTAAATCATTAGACTTTTTTTTGGACTTGTTATAGATGTTATAATAATAAAACATTTATATAAAGTTATAAATCAATCAAAATCATCTCAATATATAAATTTTCAAAAGTTTTTACTTGTTACGAGTTGATACTTATTGGTGGATACTGTCATATTGTAAAGCAATTAAGATTGCATTCTGCTCGATCAGATCAAACACGGATGTCAAAACCCATCTTTTTTGAAAAACACGTGTTTTTTTCTTCTCTTGTGGAGTTTAATAAAGCGATTGAGCTGCCTTTGATACTGAACGCTTAAATTAATATTAAATAGCATAAAAATTAATACAAACAAATGGCATCACTTTAAAATTCTATTTGAAATCACTCATGCTAAGAATATTTCAGAAGAGTACGGAAATAATGCGAGAAAAAAGTATTTGCACATCTGAAAAATTACGCGTATTGTCAAGAATAGCGCATTTGCATTTTAAGTTAAATCAACCTCCCCGATCGTGGGGAATGGACGTTGGAATGAACAGAATGATCAGAGAAATTCATTAAAAAGTTCGCTACAGCAAATACATATAGTCCACAGTTCTCTCAGGTGTTCAGCAGGGCTCAAATATTATTTTGCTGCACATTCCAGGGGCATGTAAAACTCACTCATGTCGGGAGTGTATTTTTTTCCCTTTATTTTTTACATGGCCGACGTGCAAACAATTAATCAAGAAATAGTTTTATTTAAAAAAATGTTTTTTTTTTAAATTTATTTAAATACCATTTTTCGTCACATACGTGCCATATTATACGCTTCAATAATTTTCACATTTCACACTTCCTTTTTGTTTTTCATAAGCTGTTTATGCATGTACCCTGCCATCATAATGGGGTCGTTTCCAAAATTTTAAAAGTATTTTTTTCTGAAAGAGCATGCTTGAAAACAAAGGATCTGATCATTTTATTTAACATTTTGACTAAATTTAATATCTTTAAAAAATTATTTTAATCGGTGCGCTTTCATTGTTTACGCTTATGCCGATGACACCACAAATGATGAAATGCCACTC
The DNA here is from genome assembly GCF_026930045.1 of Uloborus diversus. Lineage (NCBI taxonomy): Eukaryota > Metazoa > Arthropoda > Arachnida > Araneae > Uloboridae > Uloborus > Uloborus diversus. Next base: position 157,513,801 of record NC_072731.1, on the reverse strand, counting down.
ACAGAGCATAATATTTAATTCAGATCTTTACTCACATGAGTTGTCAAAGATATGGTTGATAGCAAGCGTAGAGCGTAGTATTTAATTCACTATCATAACGTGGAAACGCGATAGACAGGTGCGCCAAAATACATCATTTGTGACGTCATAAAAACCACGCCTTATTTTCAAAACCGGACATTTTTAAAAATTAATTAAAAATTAAGCGTTGGGAAAATGAAAGTTTTATCTCCCTCCATGTTATTTCTTTTGCGTATTCTATCAATTTTGACTGAAGGAAACAACCTCATTGCAATTTGACATATTCGACTTGATTCATTGTACCAGAATCCCTTGTCACTCTCTCAGCTTCGGAATGGGTGTTGCTGCATTCCTAAAAGATGTGTCTAGGTATGGAAAAGTAGCCATGCATTACTGATTAAAACCATTTGTTGCGCTACCGTGTGAAAAAACCGGAGTTAGAAATTTGTATCTTAAAAAAGTGAAACGATAGAAGAAAAAAATTATTCACAAAGTTGTAGAGTATCATCGATTTTGTAAGAAAATATACTTTGTGGCCATTAATTTTTAAATACCGGTTAAAATCCACATGAGTTTTTTCATTATTACTTTTTTCATTATTACTAGAAAAAGTTCCTGATTTCCGCTCCAGTAACGTCGTGAAACTGAAAAGAATAGGGAAATAGTTATCTTTTGGGCTTAACACGACACCGCAGTATCAAATGAAAGTATACTAGTGTAACTTGTTTCTTTTTTAGATCGTTTTATCACGTCACAGTGTAGAAGATCACGAAAAAATAAGCCCGAGTTTTAAAAATTCTACTCTTTTCTTTGTGACTTTCCGCACTGAACTTGATGAAGCCCCACAACTTTGTTAACTAACTTTCCCCCCCTATCTCGTTACGTTTTCATAATAGGAATGCTAACTCCGCAGTTTTCCACCAGGTGACACAGCAAGTTATTTTATTCAGTAACGAATGGCTGCTTTGCTATACCTAGCCAGCAGTTTATGAACATAGCAGCAAGCGTTCCGAAGTTGAAAAAGTGGCAAGGAACTTTAGTGGGCTCACTGTATACTGTCTTCTCATTTTTTACACAACAATTTAATGTTTAAGTAGACATAATATTTTTAAATTCCATTCTTAATCGATACATCAGAAGTAGATGCGAGCATATTTCACTATGTGTTTATCAATATGTACTTTAAAACGATTATGGAGCACGGATAGCTTCTATTTGGGCATTTCTCCCTCAATCAATCCCTGAAAATAAACACTCAATTTTCATCATTGAAAAAATAAAAAAGAGTTTGTTTATAGTATGTTCTGCTTTATGCCTTCCTCGACTTGTTTACTTCGAGACAAATAAATGTAAATAAATGTAGCTCACAATAAATACACGATTTTCCCCCATTAAAAAAGCAATAAAAATGTTGTTCATAGTAATATTTCATGTCCCAAAACTTTCAGAAAACTCACAACTTTAAGAGACGGAAACTTCTTTAAAGATTCAGATAATAAATCTTGAAAAAGACTGTAATATTATCGATGTTCTTCCATGTTTTACAAGCTCCCACGTGGAGAGAAGTGTAGCGATCGATCGAGCAATTGAAGAGGGGATTGGAAATTTTTCCTCTTTGTGCAGCCGGCTTGTTTTCCATCTCACAATGGACCTAGATGGAAGCAGCTCCATAAACGGAGGTCAGATGCTGATATTTACTCTTCCGGATACGTTATAGGGGATTTAAGGGAGGATGCGATTGGCAAAAGACTGGGGACACTTGCTAAAAATAGCTCTATTGATCTTTAAATTTGCTTAGCGTCGCGGTTTAAGATGGCCAACGGGATTAACAGCGTTAAAGAATAAAGGAAGTTCTTTTTTCCGGTTTATTTGTCTGTTGAGAATGTCGGAGACATTTTGAGTTTCATTGGAAAGTCATTTTCTTTTTAAACTCGGGAAGAGCGATAAACTTGTTAATTTATTTATTGGTTTGGAATGCATTGCTTTGCATTTTAGTTTCTTCTAAAAGTTCTGAAAAAGTTTATTATAGCTTGATTTAGAAAATTATTCGAATTTTATCTCATTATATATTTCAGTCTTTAAATTATTCTTTTTTTTAGAAAGGTTTTGGTTTAGAAGTTTAAAAAAAAAAAAAAAAAAAACTACGCAGATAAACTGATGCAATATATGAGAATATTTTTTGTAAGCAACACAGAAACTATATTTACCGTCGAAATGCTCGCTTTCGACTAAAGAGAACTTTAAAATAGAAAAACAAGCCAAATCTAATTAAGCATTTCATAATATTCCTTTGTTTTCTTGCATTGTTTAACATACTGAGCTAATCAGAAAAATAAAAAACATGTATTATTATACTAAATCTAAATCGGAATATTATTGGTATATTGCAAAATGTGTATTTTTTACTTTTTTGGTTTTTGGGACATTTTCCATAAGTTTGTTTTCTAATGTTTCGGCTCTTGTAATAAAAGATAAGAGAGGGTGGCTCAAACAAGTAGGGCCCAAAGCGTATGCCCCCCCCCCATGGTGTGTTAGCTGCGATGAATACGTATGTTGTGTTTACCCGAACACCCCCGAGTTATTATCAGTCCCAGCGAAGCAGCAGTAAAGCAGCATGGTACAACTAGGCTTAAAATAAAAAAAAAAAAGATACATTTCTGAAAAACAAATTAAATTTTGTAACCTGTGATTAGTCAAAGACCAGCTTATTTTTTTGATTGTCAATAATATTAACTTATTCTGACACTATCCACCATAAACTACGATGGTCATTATGTTTTTTTAGTTATTAATTTAAGGTTATGATTATTGAAATAAAAAACGTGCCTTTGGGCAAAGCGGGTATAGGATTTAATCATATATTTATTTAAAATTTCTTGACTCGTGTGCCGACTTAGATTTTCTCTTTCAATAGGATAAGTGTAACTTTAAAAAGCTATTTTTTTAGGATGGCAATTAATTAGTCTATTATTAATTAGCACAGTTATTTCTTTATGTTTTACAAACAAATGTACTGACTATAAATAAGATAAGTACAACTGTTTTATATTTTTTATATAATGGCAGGTAGCTAGTCAACTATTTTAATCATTTATAACTTCATACTTTGGCAAATGTACCAAACCCCAATTAGTTAAGTTTAGATGCTCTGTGCTACCTGGTAGGGCAAAGCCGGTTTTTCACATGTTGGTTAAGTTTGATAATAAATAAATATTGGGTTTGAAATAATGCAAAAATTGTTTTCTTATTTTGAAGTTCAAGAACCCTGCTAGGAAATAAAACCGAAATAGTTGCGATACAAATCCAAAAACTACAATTTTCGAGAGTTCTTCAAAAACCTACCCGCTTTGAACCACCCTCCCCTAATTAAAAACAAAAGAAAGCTCAATTTATCTCATTATACATAATACAAACGACTTTTACATAAATCATTTAAATAAAAAAATATTTACCGTAAAAACTATTTTAATAATAACGATTCATTAAAGGAATATTTTTTTTAATTTTAAGAGTATTTCTGTTATAGGTACATGTATTGATTTTTAGGCCACAAACATATTATATATATATATCAAAAAATTGAGCAAGAAGCCATGAAAAATTGAAAAATAACATTGCAAGAAAAAAAAAACAGCGATCTCATCAGGGGAGATTCCCCTATAGTATGAAAAATGGTAGCTAAAGCCATGATGTTTCTGTGGATGTCACCGGCTATGAATCTAGAAATGCAATTTCTGTGTCCGACAGCTCACAAACAAGAAATGGGATAAACTTTAATTCCAAAGCACACAAAATGAGCAAATTACAAAAAAAAAAAACTATTCAACACAGCACCAAAAAATCGAATTCAAATGACTTGATCAAAACCAAAAAGTACACATTCTACTTAGCCAACGCCATGCAGATTAAACTGTTTGTAAAGTTAAAGCGTAACGTTTCCCATAGTTAGTGAAGTTTTAAAAGTTTAAGTGCTGCTCCAGATTTGTTATTATTGCAAATTGTTTTGTATTTTAAAACGTGAGAAATGATAATGTTTCTGAAAACTTTTTTGCTTGTAGAGTTGCGAAAATGAGTTAAGAAAATTAAAATTCAAACTTTTATTGCACAGTGCTATATTTCACTTTTTATTACAGAGCTCGATATTTATATCCAGAAAGGCTGTTAACAAATATTATCGTTATGTTTCCAAACAAGATTTTTGAGGTAAATTTCTTCCTATATGTTGTGATAGTCTGTTGTTAAAAATAATAACATCACCATATAATCTGAAAGCATCGATCTAATGTTTCCACTATAAATATGAACTCGAAGAAGTGTGCAGTTGGCGAATGCACCAGAAATAAACCTGTAAAACCTCAATGTTTTCAAGAATTACCTCGCAATGGATCTAATTTTTATTAACAGACAAATAGAGAATCTCAATGAACATTTCTTTTTCTAGTGCATTTGTCAACGTTTTACTGCGCATAATTTAATTTGTTGCATAGTTTTTCCTTTTAAATGATTTCAGATCACATTTGGGGGATTCATCGGGTCAATATTGTTAGGTAGAACTTCCTAAGCTATTGAATTGATTGTGTATAGTGCGATTATCCACATCATGGGGCGAAATGGAATATTTTCATCTACCCCTTATAGCCTCTGATGCAATTTAAAAAATAATTTTATTCAGTAAAAAAAACAGTCATCAAGTCAAAAATTAAATTCAGTTTAAGTCAAAAATACAGTTACTCACAGAAAATGTAGGCTTGGACACAATGTACATAATTCTATATCTCAACTCGCCCAGGAGAAAGGGAAGGATCTACAGTTGAAACATTGAAAATCTATGTCTATTTAGCTCAACTGACTCTATAACTTTTGTTTTTGGGTTGTCAGATTTATAGCTATTGACCCAATCCACCCCCCCCCTCTCCTGCATAACACCTTCCATTTAAACTATTATTTTTGTCGTATTTACAATGCGGTTCGTTTCAAATTCATTTCCTAAAAGTCCAATTTTGTAATTTTTTAGCACATTTTATCGTAATATTTTATAATATGTGTTGCAATACCTATTCTGTATTCTGAAAGCATAAAACTAAATCAAAACCCTATCATCTTAATGGAGTTAAAATCCGAAACTTATGCAGCAAATTCTACAAATTCCTCTGAAAATCCCGGAAATTTCACTTCCCAGAAATGGAAGATAATGTATCCAAACACAGGGCGGTTTTCTATGTATATAAGCAATAAATTCCTTTTACCACATTCTTCTCTGTTTCGCAGATTAGTTTCCGCTTTTCATCGATTGCCGACGACATTCCAATTTGCCTCGATGTCTCTTCTCGAGAACTGGGAATCAAAAGGGAATCAAATCAGAATAGGGGGATCAGTAGAGAAGAGGGGTGGCTGTGGTTGACAATCCTCCACTGCAACCGTAATGCTTTCGAACCGATCGGGAACTAAATGCCATTGAGTATTTCTTTTTAAGAGGCAATTAGTGGAGGTAACACGGTTACATGTTGCCCGAAGGCCATTTGTCATGGCAACGGATGTATGGAGCAGGGACGGTGAAGAAAATTAGATTTGATTCGGATCTCACTCCAGAATAAACATAATAACTACTCTACCTCAAGTAATCGCTAAAATGATTCATTATATGTTTGGGGCAGTGGGAAGTGGCAGATTTTAAATGCGAAGTTCAATATTTTTAACTAAGAATGTACTCTCAGTTTAAATTAACTACAATTTATAAAATATTGATGAAAATTTATTCTGCAGAAAGTGAAATGAGCTATAACGTTCAACAGTAGAATAAATTACTCAAATAAAAAATTCCTGTAGTCCTGTGTTAAGAATTGGGTTAGAGAATGCATCAAATAAATGCATTCTCTACTTTTCACGTTTCTTCTTAATTGTAAAAATGCGTGTAATCAAGAAGTGTGCACAAAATCAAACTACTCATTTTTTTAAAACCTTTTCTGTACATTGCATACATGTACACAACTGTTCATTTAGACGACTGTGTATAAGTCACAAAAGTACTTTAATTGTATGTTTGACAGTTTTCTGTTTTCTTAAGAAAAAATAATAATGGGAGTCTCACTGTGGGACACGAGAGGGCCTCAGCGCAGAATTTGGTAACCTCTATTGTAGTTAATTACTTTACAATTCAAAACAGTAAACTATACGTAAAATGCACAGAACATATAAGAACAAAATATGTTGTGTTCTCGCTTCATAGTTCATTTGATGGCGATTGGCCATAGCCCCGTAGATAATCAAGTTTTATACCGTAGATGACCAATGATTTCGAAAGGAATTACTTGTTCTGTAAGCATAATGTTAGTTTCCCAGCAAAATATGCTGATATGAGTACTTAGCCTCATTTTAATTTTACAAAAACTGTTAAATATGAAGTTAAACAACAGGTGCTTCTTTTCTATCCCAATTCTAAATATTCTCATCACTTTAAAGCATTGAGATTTTTGGCAAAACAAAATAATCTCACACAAACTGATATTGTATCTTATAAATCACCACTAGCAAAACTCAAGCAACAAGCACATACTTCCTAAAAAGTGGACTATTTCTTAAACTATGCGTGAGTCATTTGCATGGGAAGTATTTTGCTTTAAAATTGGTTGTAACTCTGAAATGAAAAAGGGGATTTTCGTATTGATCTTTCATGCATATGCAATTCCCTATTAATTTTGCATATGTATCTTTCTTCATACATATAACTAATCGTATATTATACCAATAATAAATCTTTTGTACATTATACTAACAAAAAATAATGAAAAACCTACCCTGTTTTTGCGAAATTGGCCCAGTATCTCATGACTCGTCTGCTCAACTGTTCTTCAGCTTTTGTGTAGCCAAAAGATGGATTCAGAGGTTCTCCAAAAATGAAATTTATCTCATCTGCATGCAGTATTCCCATCCATTTCGGCCATGGATGCACAGTAGAACGCTGAGAGAAATAATACATGTACACATCGTTTCCAGTCTCAGCATACCTTAGAGCAAAATCGTTCACACTGCAAATGAACTGGTAGTCTCCTACAAGTTTATCAATTGCGTCTCTGTTTTTGATGGTGTCCTCCGGATTCATCCAGTCCGTGTACTCAAAAATAATTGCCTCATGAGCGAGATCCCCTACTTGAGGATTTAGTCGCTTTACAGCTTGAACAAATTCTTCCCTATTTACGTAAATGTCTTCCTGATTCTTGAACAAGTCAGTCAGGTAATAGATTATAAAGTAGTTGCCCTCATCAGTATTACTTCCAGCCATGATATTGGTCTTTTTGAAATTCTTCGACAACAACGACTGGATTGGAGTTTCATCAAGGAAGGCTCCGTCGACAACAGGGACAAACGGAAACTCGACAACTCCATAGCCATCCCACTCATTATTGACCAGATCAGCCGCGTCTTTGGTCAACAAGCATTCCACCACGGGATCCAAGTCGTTTTCGTCATGAGGGCATTTCAAAGCTTTTGCGAGCTTCAATCCTCTCCTCATGATTTCTTTCCTGTCAAGGACTCCCCAAGGGGACGTTGCAGATCCGCTCTGAAGAATAGCCTGATTGAAAAAATTACGGCTAAGAGGAGACAAAAGATGTAATCCCACGCTTACTGCACCGGCGCTTTCTCCGAAAATTGTGATGTTGTTTGGATTGCCTCCAAAAGATGCAATATTATCTCTTATCCATTCTAATGCCATTAACTGGTCAAACATTCCAGCATTTCCTGGTACGTCTGGTCTATCGAAGTATAAAAATCCTAGGGATGCTACTCTGTAATTTATTGAAACAACTATTACTTCTTCCTCTGATACTAAGATTTTCGGATCGTACACTTCTAGAGTTGTCGTTCCACTGTAAAAACCTCCGCCAAAAATCCACACAAGGACTGCCGCACCTAGAAATAATGGAGATATATGTTATTAGGCTTACAATTGTAGCACAAACTAAAACATTCAGAAATAAAATAGCTGAATTAAAAACTTTATTTCACACTCACATACATTTGAAACACGCTCAAGTTTTTTCGTCATTTGTTTTTCATTTCATTTAAGAAAACTAGCCATTAACTACTGCGATGGCCAAAGAATGCTTGACAAAAGTCGTATTTTCTTTCTTCTTTTGCATTAGGAAGAGAGCTCAGTGGGATCCCGAAGCATATGCTATGACTTTCAAAATTTGAACTTCATAAGCGTTGTACTTCACACGTACATATTTCTCAAAGAATTGAGGAATGTTAATAGATGCCAATTTAAGTGTTTAAATAGAATGTTTAAAAGTAATAAAACGTAAAGCATTGGATGCATGTATACATACATATATTATTAGCAATAGAAAATTTGAACAAGAAGGAATGAAAATTTGAACCAAAGTCCCAAAACACCCTGGGGCCTCATCAGAGGGACTGGACCATGGGCAGGGAAAGCCATGAGATGTGAGTGCTACAGGTGAAATTGCCTCAAAAACGCAACACTAGAACCCCGACACAACATCTTACAACTCTAACAAAGGGGATACCAGAAAAGTCAAATGGTAAATATTTTCAGTCCTTTTTGCTCATGGTTAAAATTTTTATTCCTTCTTGTTCAAGTTCTCTATTGATAATAACACATCTACTACTACTATCAAAGTGCTGCCTATGATGCCTATTGAACTGTGTTGTGAGGCTTAATTGTGTTTAATTTGTTTGAATTGTCCAGGTTCATATACTATATCTGCTTGTGTGAAAGTTTCTTCATATATATATACACACAGTCAATTCGCGATAACTCGAACATTACTAGAACTCGTTTTTATCAAGACCCGATCCCTTGGTCTTTAATTCCATGCTAATATATCTCAATATCTCCTATCCGATCTCCTATCTTCGAAGGAAGAACGAAAAAAAAAGAAAGAAACAATTGATTACGAGAGAAAAATCCATTCACCTTTCCTTGCAATTCCTGCATATACTTTTAAAGCATGGAGAACACCTGTTGAGCCAATGTGCGAAAAAGGAGTTACACATGCGGAAATGAGTACAGCTAGCTTTCTTTTGTACCCGGGTAGACCGGGGTACGTTTACGCATGGGTACGTTTACGCAGTGCCCATTTTTCAAAATGAACGGAGAGCCAACAGTCATAACAGATTGATGCTACTCCCTAGCAAATATTCTCACAAGTTTTTCCGCATTAGCCGAGCTTCGGTCCTGCATGTAGATCTGTTTTTTACCAAGTTGAGTAAATTTTGTGCCAAACATTTTGAAGCTTATTGGGAAAAGATAATACTTAGTGAACAAAAAACAAATATATAAAAATTAGCAAAATTTATTTATTTATTTATTTATTTGAGAATTGTATTTGTATGAACTGAAATGATACTAAATTTTTTTGCACGTTAAAAATAAATCCAAACTTAGCGACGGGGCAAGTTAACTTATTGAACGTCGGAGCACCTTTACGATCGTTCTTACTGTATCTTACTTAAACGTGCTCCTGACACTTTTTTTGCTCCAAACTGTCTTAAACATTTTCAGTATTTTCCGGCTATTTAGTTTTCAAAATTACCATTTAATTTTTAATTAAGATACACATGTGTATCTTATAGCTTACAATCTATAGTGCTGTCTTCATGCCCTTTCAGCGCCAACTTTTTACGCTATTCAGTCTGCAACAAATTTACTTTCTTTTATTGATGGTAAGACATTATGTTCAAAACACTAACAGGAGTCAAAATAAATATGCGTAAACGTGCCCCGTGTCCGGGACAACTTTATGCAACCGACATGGACTCAAAAATAATTTTTTTAACGGTTGAAAACACAAGCTGAACAACAACTGACTATACCAATTTTGACTCCATTAACTCCCTCATAAAACCGCATTAATTTAAACATCATAACTTAATTTAAAACATAAAAATTAGAAAATTCATTGGAAAAAATCCGTGTAAACGTGTCCCTGTCTACCCTACTGTACTGTAAACATGTTGCTGGACTACGAATCTGCTTTTAGCAGTTAAGTTGTCAAGTCAACTGATTAGGACTCGACCGATACATCGGAATGGCCGATGCATCGGCGCCGATGGTTCAACAATTTAGCCATCGGCATCGGCATCGGCGGCCGATGCTAAATTGCAAGAAACATCGGCCCATCGGCCTTAAAAACTTCGAAAAGCCGATGGAATTGGCCGATGTTTTTGAAAAAAAAAGACCTTTGATGTTTTACCTTTTAATACAAAGTAAAGGTTGTTTTCATATAAAATTGTTTACTAAATTTCAGTATGAATTTTTATTTGAGTCACCCCTGAAAGAGTTTTTAATACTGCATTCAGGTACCAAACAAGTTAATTATTGCGTTGTTTCTTGCTGCTGGATGTACGTAGTATCTCTCATAAGTCATAACTCCAAAATGGTAAACTGTAGAAGGATAAGTTTTTGCGTGTGGGGTGTGCGTACGTTCCAGTTGTGCACTTCCCTTTTTGTTTTCGATCGGGTGTTCTGAAAAGCCTGTTTACTCATTTTTTGTGGCTATTAATTACTTATTTCAATGCAAAACTAAGATAGCGTCTCAGACTGTCGGTTATTTGGTGATATATTGCCGAATTGGAGACTATGGAAACAAATATGAGATGGCAAAACCCCGCTATTCATTTTAAAACACTCTGTATTTTAAATCCGCCACTGCAAGTCAATGCAAACTCGGGTGCAAGTTTCGGAAGGGTTTTTTTGCTCAATGTTTATGATTATTTTGAACTCTATTTTTTACGACTATTTTGAATTTCCGAGAACACTTGTGTGCCCCTCCTCCCACTCCCTCAATTTCTGAAATTAAACTCTAGTTATACTCCTGAGTTGTTTAAAACTAACACCATTCATAAAATTAGAGATTTTTTTTTTCAAACTTTATCTATTGTTTAGAAAGAATTTAAAGCATTAATTTAAGAAATTGATTAAAGAAAGACGTTTTGAATGGTGACACAATTCGGAAATCGAAGGGACTTTTGAATTTTTTCTTCGGAAATGCGGAAAAAGATTCAGAAACTCTTCCGAGGTGTTGGTTTTAGCGGTTCTGTACTACAAATATTAGGCCGAGGTTGGGGCCGAAGTGTGAGTTACTGCAAAATCAGAGGGTGACCCCCCCCCCTTCATTTCGTAATGCGCCATCTTTTTTGTATCATTAATAGCAATCGATTTTTTTTTCTGTTGTAAGTAACTATTTTTATGTATTTATATAAAATCAATGAATAAGTTATTTTCGTTTTTTATAGAAAAGTTTCAAGGATTTTCTATTATGCAATTTTTTAAATTTCAGAAAATTACTGTTAAATTGAACAATTTAATTTGAACTTGTTTGTAAAGCTTCATAAAAGATTAAACAATCTAATTGTTCAATATTATGTATGCAAACATCAGATCAAGTAGTCATATGTATTCAGTTATTAACTTTGTGTAAATATTGATTTTGTTTATAGCTGCGCTTTAAGAACCTCGCTCTTTTCATGGCAATTTTTTTCCCAGCAAAATTTATGTCACTGTTTTAGTTTTTTGAAAAATGCAAAATTTTCTATTCATAAATTTTAAATAAGAAAAAAATATTTCTTTTATGATTTAGTATTGTAATTTATCTGTTATCTTTTTTTTTAATTTGATGACTAAAAAATGTCTACGTGCAATCTTTCCAATTTAATTGAGTAATTTGTTGACGGTTTCATAGTTTTATTCTTAATTTTTTTTGAATGATTTAACAACATAATTTAATGTTTTTTAACTATGATTAGTGAACTTAAATCCATACATCATTACAATATTACTGAAATCTTAGTTATATGTTCAATTAAAAAAAAAATCAATTGTTTATTAAACAGACTTTTTGTTTTTCTTCCTTTTTTCTTTCTTTCTTTCTTTCTTTTTTTTCTGGCTGTTGTTCTTTATCTTTCATTGTACAGCAGTCAAAAAAGGAAAAGCATAACTACACCCTATATAGATTGTACGTAGTACGATCCAAAAGTTCGGGACAAGCTGTATAAAACCTTACCCAGAATAGTTCACATTACAGAAGCACATCCACCTTCAAAAGTTTACCTTGAGGGACAATGTACTTCTGCCAGTGTTTATATAACTTTTGGAAACACTTCTGAAAGCCATTTTTCGCTACCTTCTATGATGCAGCTTTATCTTCTCCTGACGGAGGAAAGCATCGTCCATGCAAATGTTTTTTTGCTGGGAACAGGTAAAAGTCACACGGAGCTAAGTCCGACGAAATGTTATGTTATTTGTTTGTCATATCAGAGTATTGACCAATCGAACCGTGCATCCTCAACATGAAAGTCGCCTTCTTCCCTACGATGAAGTTAAAGCAGCAGCGCAAGAGGCCTTACAGGAGGTTGCGAAAATGTCTTCCAGGAGCGCTTCTAAAAGCTATACGAACATTGGCAGAAGTGCATAGTCGTTCAAGGTGACTATTTTGTAGATAGATTTGCTTCGGTAATGTGAACTATTCAGGGTAAGGTTTTATACAACTTGTCCTCTAACCTTTAGATCATACTACGTACGTATGAATTTTCAACTTACTATTTCATAACGTTTTTGAGTGACGTAAGTTTACGCGCATGAAGACATCACAAGAGAATTTGCGATAATTAACTGAGGAAGCGTTCAAAATGGATATTTCTGTCATCTACATGTTCTTAGGTACATATGCATGTACAGATGTGCCGAAAAAACTTGTGTTTGAATTGGGTGATCGTAAAATAAAAATTTAGGTGAAAATCTGATTTTTTTTTTATTTTTTGTGATTGCAATTCCTTATTCGTAGAAAGGAAGTAAAGTGAAATGAATCAATCATCCTTTAAATCTCTGACAATTTTATCAATTTATTTCTGTTTGATTTTTTTTTTTTTTTTGCCATCGGCCAACGGCATCGGCCATCGGCCATCGGCAATCGGCCATTTGGAGGAAAACAATCGGCCATCGGCCATCGGCCATCTTTGAACAATCGGCCAACAATCGGCATCGGCCCATCGGCCAAAAAATGCCATCGGTCGAGCCCTACAACTGATTGAACCTTTATTCAAAGGCTGACCCACGTTAAGATGCGTTGAACTTCATCCTTTATAGTTCGATCATTTGCTGATAAGTGCCTGAGAGACAGAGTGAGTTTTCTTTACTATTAAAGATGTCTAAGCTAGTACTCTGTCAATTCAGTAGTATTAAAAGACAAAGAGAAACTTCTAAAGCGGTAGAATGCATTAATCCGAATTTGAAACGAATGAAGATGTGCACGTTTCCTGAAGTAAAATCAGCTCTATTCAAGTGGTTCCACCAGTATTGAAATCAAGACTATGCCATTTCTACACGTAGGTCTTTGCTGCGGGAAAAAGCAACGAATTTTACTATGTTGCTGAACACAGAAAATTTCCTCGCCAGTGCTTGATGGCTGGAGAAGTTCAAGATTAGACACAACTTCGTCTTCAGAACTCTTCTCGGAGAAACTATGCATATTGTGCTTAAAATCTTTTAAGTTCTGTAATTTTGTTTGTAATATGTGCATATTAATTAAAATATTTTATTGTTTTTAATTCTGAAATGTGGAAAACCAAAGTTAGCAGTAAGTCAAAATTCCTGTAAGTCGAAGTTTTTCGTCGGTCCCTTTGGATTCAAATTGTCACGAATTGACATATGCATGTGTGTATGTGGATATCGTTAGTGTGCGTTTTTGATGCAAACAATGTTTTGCTCACATTAATTTTAACTCTTACGAAAAAACGATAACATGTACACTGGGCAAAACTTTCTAAAAGGATGCATATAAGATGCACTAGAGAGTACTTTGTTTAAAAATTCAAGGCTATAGATGCTATAGGGTTTCCAAGACGCAGGCTCGCCACATTTTTTTTTTTTTTAATTTCTTGGACAATACATTTCTTAACATACAAAGATAAAACGTTGGGATTTCCATTGAATCTCATTAAATTAATAAAATTGAATCCTATGGTCACAAGCATTCTAGTAATTTCGGCCTTTAGATGCAAAAGTAATTCCGCGCGAACATTACAATCGACTAAAAGTTTGTCCTTTATGTTTCTATATCTCTAAGAGAGTTTAGAGCTATATATTTCGGCTATGATTTCTGATACTCTAAAATCATTACATAAATATGTTTTTAGTTACAGATAAATAAACTTAAAACTAAGCTCAGTGTAAGACTACTCGACTTTCATTGAACGAAAATCAGTTATTTCTCTTCGTCTTTCTCTCTTTCTTTTTTCTTTCTTTCTTTTTTTTTGGGGGGGGGGGGTGCATTCGTTGCAAAGTTTCATTCTGGAATATAAGTGGCATAGTTTAAACAGTAAAAAAAATATAAAAGAATTTTTTTTTCTTTGTGATTTTTCAAAGATAAATAATGATAAAATTAAAATGTGTCACAGTAATACATACAATGTTTTTACATACATGTATGAGAAAGTAATAACTTTGGTTGTTAAGTTTTATAATATTTCCAAAGCGTAATGAAAGGCACGCACCTTTCGCTTTAAACTCTATCAAAGAATGCGAATTGTGAATTTGTAAACATTGGCGTGATGAAAATACTCTAAACACCCATTATCTCTCCTAGCGTGAGTACAAATGCTCTTTATGACTTGAGTCTGACTGTAAGAAAAGTTGCACGCATATCTTCAATCAGTACTTGTAGAACACTGCTGCAACAGCCAATAGCAATTTTCGAGGTGCTAGATTATTACTTTATGGTAGTAGAGATTTTTCACAAATATTTACAATTCGCAATCGTATCACAAATAATTATTATTTCGTCTAGGTTTTCGGTGTTTCTCAGAGATGTGATTTTGTTTATGCATCTGTGAAATGCAAAAAAAAAAAAAAATGTAAAAGAAAGAAAAAAGCGACAATATATTTCACTTTTAAATGAACACGTGATGTATTTACTACGCTTGATGTAAACTTTTTGAAAGGCGGCCACTCGTAATTAATTTTAAAGAACCTGTTAATTTAGCTTAAATAATTGAAAAACAAAAATCATACTTTTTCCCCCAACAAACCCCCTTCTAATTCATTTAGTTAGCGACAAAAATATCCAAAATATTTCACTTCCGAATACCAGTGTAAAATTTTGCAGTGCTTATGTACATATCTGAGAACAAAAAATCGCCAGGAGACACTTGATTAGGGATGAACCCCCAAAGTGACGTCATCAAAATGGCGACCGTAAAGAGGGGAATTGGTTTGGTTAACGGAGTAAAACACTTTTAGAAATCTTACTTTTATGAATTCTAAGAACACCATATGAAAGGTCTTTAGAAGCGCTATAAAGAGGTTAGATACGTCATTTAGAGGACTAAGTAGGGGTCAATTCCCCCTCCTCCCTCACGGACTTATGAAATCATTGTATTTTGCAATTATTTATTCTATGATGATGTGTTCATTATAGAAAATTAACTTTAAATTAGGAAACACCTACAAATTATGGCACTTTCAGGGGGAGGGATTTTTTAAATTATGACAAAGGGGAAGGAGGGATGGGTAACAGCGAGTATGACATCTCACATTTTGGTACTAGTAAACGTTTTTATTGCATTATTTTTATGTAATATACAGCGTGATGTGTGACAACGGGTGGGGAGGGGTAAGAGGAAATGCAACACTATCACAAAGAAGAGGGGGGGGGGGGGCAAAAAATATGACATCAGCTATGGACGATTGAATGAGTAATTGTTTGGGTAATGCTGTTGCAATCAAAAATTAATTAAATTTGAGTCGAGCAATTGAATTGATATTTGAAATAAATAACTTTGCTTGTTTGTTCTGTAGAGCTTTAAATCACTCATACAGCATGTATTTATTACCTTACATCTTTTTTATTTTACGAAATGTTTTTTGAACTCACAACATTTTTAGAAATAAATTTATTGGTTTATTTGTTTTCTGTGATTTTAGAATACTAATATAGCTTGTAATCACTTCTCTCATATGTTTTTCAAAGACAGAAACATTTTCTGAATCGAGTGTTTCTGATTTTGGCTAATTTTTGGCTAAACCCAAAGTTGTATGCATGATTGGGGAGTTCAAAAAAAAAAAAAAAAAAAAAAAAAAACTGACGTCTGAGTCTGACGTCTGACACCACTGCTGAGAGCACTTTGAAGACACAGAAAGCTTTTATCATTGATATCAGACCCACGTTTCTGACCTCGTTGAAATATTTGAAGGACACGGCAAATTCCTTTGAAGATGACGAGTTAAGCAGAGTCAGCAGCAATAGAATTGTTCTCTCAGAATAAAGTGCAATGTCTGGAATGTAGTAGGGAAAAAAAACAATTCGATACATTTTTAACAGACCGCTTACTAGTAAGAAACTATTAATTCATGAAGTAATTAAAAGAAATAATCTCTCCTTACTCAGTGGCAATTTATTTTTGGCTGAGTCTAAAGACAAGCAAAGCACTTATGATTTGAGGAGAGACAGTACTCTTTTTGCTAAGCTGTACGTTGCTTGTCAAGCAAGACAAACGAGTGTAGAAGAAATTTTTACCATGAAAACAAATTATGTCTTCATTCCATATGAAGCTTTGGCCAACTTAGAAAATTAAGCAAGAAATCCGACATATCGTCCGATCTCCTAGAGTAGTTTTGGCGGCTATTCTTGAACCAACTATGGCATGGCTGCATTGATTCACATGCTTTATCCTCAATCTACTCGGAACTGTCTAATGGCCCGAAAGGTCATGCAAAAAAAAAAAAAATCGACCATTAGGATGCAACCATTAGAATCGATGGGCATTTGGTTTCAAAACGCACCAATTTAAGTGAGCATCTGTTTTTTTTTTTTTTTTTAAATTTTTTTTTTCTAGTTGGGGACTGCAATTCTAGTATATTAGTATGAAGAATCAGAAACTGGGCAAAGATTTTCTAGATAACAACTATTTTGCAGGAGCGTGTCCGAGGGGAGACCTGAGGATATATCACCCCCTTCCAACAAAATTAGAATCTTCTCATCTTCTAAATTTTTTCTCACAGAAAAGGACTAAAACTAACATATCACCTAGGGTTTACAATCCCGCGCCGAGTTCAGTAACGCGGAATCTCGGGTTCTCGTGGATTGACTTAATTTTCTAAAAGTTAAATTTTAATATATATTCGAAAATGTTGGCGCCTTTTAAGAAGGACTGCTTTTGTTACTTGAATTAGTAGTTTTCTCGAATTCTGTACACCAATTGTAATGCTACAAAATCACATCCCATTTAGCAACCATCGTTTGGTACGCAAAAGTGTCCAATGCTTCTTAACAAAGCATCTCTCGTATGCGGATCGTATGAGAAAGGATTTTTTCGCAAAAAATAATGCGCTTGGTTAAAATGCGTGCTATGGCTGCGGTTGGTTTCCCTGAGATTCAATAATTGTTTTTACTTACCAAAATATACCCAAAAACTTCATAATCTTTTAAAATAGAGTTTCCTTTTCTCATGGGAAGGGGGGGGGGGGAGGGCGGCATGGTTATTTTTTGCTCAAGAAGTGCAAATTTGTGAAGAAAAAAAAGATGTCTTTTTGTGTATTGCTGTATCCAATTTAGCTCACATTGAGAATACTGCTTCGTTGGTCCTTGTATCAGTGCATTTGATTCATTACTACAGGGACTAAGCGCTGATTGGTTTCACCAAGTCACAGTAAATGTTTTTGGGTAACATCCCTAATTATACCTCTCATTTTAAGGAGACATTCAAAGACTTGAGCAGCTTGCACGGTCATGCGAGTTATCCTGTGCTTCATCAAAGTTTTTTTTCCCCTCTTTTAGAGTCGGGCCGAATATGTATATATATATATTGCCAATTTGTCAGCTAATTCATCCAACATAATTTTTTCAAAGTATCACCCACATTAATAATATCAG